>NC_140969.1:64610863-64615863 GCF_056783735.1 Eptatretus burgeri
GATGGTGCCATGCACAACATGGGGCGTTTATTATGTGTGTGGATAGAAGATCAAACTAAACGTCGCAAACCTTTATCTCTTGCTGTGATACAAGAAAAAGTGCGTAGTTTGTTAGGGCATTGACCCACAATTACGTGATCAATTACTTCTCCAATCATGTTGAGAAGTATCTCCAAGGAGAACAACATTGACAACAAATCTTTGCTGCTTGTAGACAATGCTCCTGCCCATCCTCAGCAAATGTAAGACTGGTGTGAAAACGTGCAGGTAGTATTTTTACCACCAAATACTACCTCACTTTTACAGCCTATGGATCAGGGAGTTATTGCTGCTTTTAAAACCCATTATGTTAAACATACCATGCTGCAGCTTATCAAAAAAACTGATAAGGACAAGCTATCAATCAAGGAGTTTTGGCGAACATACAACATAAAAATGGCTTTGGAAAACATTAAGGATTCATGGGCGGAGGTGAGTGCCTCCACAATGAACGCTGTGAAAGAAAGTGTGGCCTGAGTGTGTCCACAATTTCACGGGGTTTGCTGATGTTCCGTTGATTAAAAGTCAAATTGTAGACCTGGCGCAGGAGGCTGGTTTTGAAGAGGTTGACGAAGAGGACGTGGATGACCTACTGGAGTCTTATGCAGAACCCTTAAGCAATGAAGATCTTATGGAGTTGGAACAGCAGTGGGCTCTTGAGGAAGAAGAAGATGCTGTGCCACCTTCATCTGAGCATCTCACCATGAAAAACCTCAGCCAAATCCTCAGCTCGTTTGAAAGTGCCACAGAATTTGTTATCGAGCAAGATCCAAATCTTGAAAGGAGCACTGATTTTAGCTGTGTTGTTTATGATGCCCTTTGTTGCTACAAGGAACTTTATGCAGCAAAGAAAAAGAAAGCCATCCAGCCCACTCTCCATGCATTTTTCAAGCCAAAAGATGCAGCACCAACTCCATCCACCATCCAGCTGCCAAGAGACCGTTCCCGCTGGTTAAGAAAGTGACAGCACAGTGTCAAGTGAAGAGGGGGACGATTCTGCCACTCCGCAAGTGTGACTTGTCCACCGCAATCAACTCCGTTCCTCCAGCCTCCGGGTAAGTCACCACGACTCGAGGAGTGTGTTTTGTTGATGTCCAAAAAATTCCGAGCCAAAAACACATCCCCCCTTTAACACATTGGTTTCTATGGGAAAATATGTTTTGTTTAACACAGTTTCGCTTATCATAAGGTTTTCCAGGAACGCAAACCTTGCGAAAAGTGAGGACTTACTGTATATATATATATGTGTGTGTATATATATATATATATATATATATATATATATATATATATATATATATATATATATATATATATATATATATATATATATATATATATATATATATGTGTATATATTGTTGTGGTTACCAAATTCGCAAACCACCATTCAGGTCCCTTAGGTGAGGTATCTCGGCAAGTATATGTGTAGTTAGGCCCAAACCCGTTGTCTAGTGGGAATACATGTCATTTATGCGAGCTGCGACTCTTCAGGATAGCCGTTTTTCTTTTACTATCTTTAATTTGGACCAACCGCCATGATTACCACCACAATCACAACATCAACCACCAACCACAACGCCGCTTCACCACAACCGCCACGACCTTCACGTCACACCTCGCAACCGTAGCATCGCCACCGTTCTTGCCCCGCTGTGGGTACCGGTGTTGGACTCGTGCAGGGCGCGCGTCGAACAGCGTGTACAAAATCACGGATTTTGTGCTTCAAAAACGGATCAAAAACGACACACGCCCACTTTTTGCCGTCCAATCGGTGAGCGAGGGGCGATTTGGCCCCGCCTCCAGGACGATCGATATATGCAAATTTGTGGATCAAAAAGCCTTCACGCCCACTTTTTCTCGGGCCAATGGGGAGCGAGGTGAAAGGTCAAAGGGAGGGGGTCAAAGGCGAAGCTACGGGGGGATAAAAGGACCGTGTTCGTCAGTCAAGAGAGTCCAAAGAAGAAAAAAGTGTGGAGAGTCGGAGAGTCCAGAGGCGGAGAGTAGGAGAGTCGGAAGCAGAGGGTCAAGACTTCGCGGGCGGTGGAGCTGCTCGTCGTGTGCGTTGGAGTCGGAATGGAGGGGACGAGCTGTGGAAAGGCGGCGACACCAGACGAGGGGGTGCTCGCGTCGTGCAGGGAGCTGCACCCGAGGGAGGCCGACAGCGCGACCTGGCCGAGGTGGAGACGCACACCAGGGATAATAAAGATCCTCTATACCCCGAGCATCAGCAACCCCCTCCTGTTTCCCCCCGCGCTGAGATAGTGCGACCAAGGGGGCCCCTTTCCCACCCCCTACCAGACACTGCCCGCGAGGCCCGCGGGGTTGGGGCGCCATCGCCGCTCCGCGTCTCATCACCAGACGGGTAGGCGCGACCCGGTCTCGGCCTCAGGCCCGCCTCATCCTTGAGGGTATTCTTTCCTTGGTTTTGGGTATGTGTTGTCGGCGCCGTCTGTGAGGTAGAATTGTAAAAGTGTTGCCGTGTGCTCGGTAGTCGGTATTAGCTCTGCACTGTGTTTTCACTTTTATGTTTGCTTTTTGTGTAAATGGAATTGTGTTTTCTTTTTTTTGTGTGCATTTGGTGGAATTGTATTTGTGTGCTTCCCGTGTGCCGCGAATAAATGTGCTTTATTGTTGAACTGTTTCCCGCTTCGCTTCGTCTTTTCCTCCATTGAATCCCCATCTTGCTTCACGTAAAGGGTTGGTAGTGGGCTGAATACGCCCGATAATTAATCGAACCGTCGAGGTCGACGATAACACCGCTCGGTTATTCTGATAGTACGGAACGGGTCGCTTAAGTGGCCCGTGTCCGAAGTCGACCTGCGGCGAGGTGCGATCGCCCGGTCTACCCTCCGCGTGGGTACTTAGGTAGTTCGAATTTGGCGAGCAACCCTATCCCACGCGGGGGCTGATTGGCTCGATCGCGGTGAGACCGAAAGGTCCACCCGTGACTGGTTCCCGGCGTTAGTCCGAGAGGGTCACGACTGGATTGTCCGTCCGGTGGGCGACGTGCCGCGATTCGAGTTACGTGGCCGTCGCACGCCGGCGGGCGCGAAGACCGCAACAATATATATATATATATATATATATATATATATATATATATATATATATATATATATATATATATATATATATGTATATACATACATATATACATGCAGGAAATGGACCAAAAAAAGATACACCTGTGTAAATGAGGGACACCAAGTATACTGAAAGAAACGGCTTCTACATAGGTGTGGCCAATGTGTTAAGTAATTAAGCAAATAACATCCCAGCAGGTTTTGGGTCATGGAAAAATGCTGCACAGGCCTGGCTGCCTGAAATTATGGCTAACATGCCTGCAAGAGGAGACATCAGTAACTGAAAGAGGGGTGATTCATGGGGCGCAGGAGCTTCAGTGACAAAAACAGCTCAACTTGCTGATGTTTCATGAACAATGATATCGAAGGTGATGTCGGCATGGAACTCCGAGGGAAAGACATCATCAGCAAAGAGCAACAGTGGGTGGAAGCACATACTCCAGGACCGTGATATCCGTGTATTAATTTGAAGTGCAAGGCTAAGCAGGTGAGCAACTGCAGATCAATTCACTGTAAATTTAAACCTAGGGCACGAGCAGTCAGTTTCAACAAAAACGGTCTGCCAAGAACTCCACAGAGCGGGATACCATAGTCGGGTTGCAGTGCACAAACCGCTCATCACACCTGGCAAAGCACATTTGCAAGTCCAGTGGTGCAAAGAGCACAGGCGATGGATAACCGAGCAGTGGAGAAATGTGATATTGTCAGATGAATCATCCTTCACCATTTTCGACAAGTGCACATGTGGCACCAACCTCAAGAACTCCACAACCCTGAGTGATTGGTTTCAACAGTGAAGGGTTCTGATGGTTCTGTGATGTTGTGGTTTGAGTGCAGTCATTCCCTTAGAAGGCAAGGTCAATGCCAATCGCTACTTAATAGTACACCCCATGTCGCAGTATTTCTTTCCTGCCAGGAGGGGTGTCTTCCAGGATGACAATTCCCCCATCCACAGAGCATGTGTGGTCACCCAATCATTAGATGAGCGTGATACGGATGATGCCTTCTCAGTCACAAGATCTGAACACAATCAAGCATTTATGGGATATTCTGGAAGAATGCCTGGGAAAGCGTTTTCCACCTCATCAAACAGGTGTGAGTTGATCGACTTTCTCATGGAAGAATGGTGCCGCATCCCTCCTGCAGAATTCCAGACACTGGTGGACTCTATGCCACGGTGCAAAAGGTCGTACTGGCCGCACGTGGTGGTCCAATGCCCTACTAAGCGACTTTACATTAGTGTTTCCATTTTTTTGTCTACTACCTGAATATATATATATATATATATATATATATATATATATATATATATATATATATATATATATATATATATATTGTTGTGGCCATGGATACCGAGACACCAGCTTGTCACTCAGGGGAATTAATCCCCAGTTGCCCTTGGTAGAGCCGGACCTTGGGGCCACCGCTCACAATTAACGTTACGATATGGTGGGCTGTTTTAAAACCACGAACGCCACCCACTCAACCACGAGTTCCAGTGTCTGCCGTCTAATTATTCCGTTTAACTAGAGGTCACGTGGTTACCTGAGCGGGGAGCGCGCCCTCGGCAAAGCACCAATATTATCTGATTAGATTTCAATTAGGGCGACCGAGCATTTTAACCGCTGGTGCGTGCCGACAATTTTTTGGTCAAATCTGTAGTAATTACCTCCCAGTCTATCTCGGTACGAACAATGCTAGACCAATAGAAGGAAAGGACAAACACGGACAGGTTGGAAATCGACAAATAATTTATTAATTATAAAATAAATAAATAAAAAGAACTTTTTATTTGCTGAGGTAAATAAAGAATTTCAAAGCAAAATCAAAGTGCCAGGAAAGAGACAAAGAGCAGATGCTTATCGGGGGTTG
>NC_140969.1:64618363-64648363 GCF_056783735.1 Eptatretus burgeri
GCCAATTTCAATTTACCTCAATACCCACGTCGTCCAAACTACCGGGGAAATTCACCCTCAGCGGAGCTCGAGCGGAACGAGCCGTGAGCGTGCTCAAACCGTGCATAACCCGAGCGGATGGTTACCGAGGTCCGTCGGTCCAAATGTACAACTACGGCAGCAACGGCCTTACTAATTCACAATACGCACCATGCTAAACCAATAAAGAAAACACAGGAACTAGCCAAAACATTTAACAGGGGATATATTTACAATGGGGGGGGGGGAGGAACACAAAGAGCAGAGTTAAACCGACTAAGCAATGCAATCATGTACAGCAAAAAGCACTTAACAATTCCTACTTATAGACGGGCCCACACACAGACGCACACCCAAAAGAAACGGACCCCAGTCGTCTTTATTCAAGGTTCCCAGCTCGAGGGAAGATGAGCTGGGAACCAGAGCTATCTCGGACCTTCCCGTCTCGTGCGGTCTTCGATGTCCTGGGTCGGAGGGACTCAAACCCGCAACTCGATGCCGCTGCAAGCACCGGGTAGGGGCAGCGTCGGGCTCCCGCATGCTCCTCCGGCATGCGACGAGACCTTGTCAAGGCGAACAGGCGACGAGACCTTTTCGTTCCAGCCAGAACGCCCTGAACAATTATTCACCGGCCAACGCTCCGGCCACGAGCACACCGTCTCTCTACTCGCTGGTCCAGACCACCACAATTATCCTCAGGCGGGAGGGGCTTCTTTTCTGGCCACTCGCCTCCTCATTGGACGGTTGCGTCGCGCGATTCGCTCGTCGCCCCCGTGATTGGCCGAAAGGGGTGCCACGTCCACTGATTGGACCGGGGGGGGGGGCGTGACGGCCGTCATGGCGGACCGCCCCTCAAAAAGGAGAGCAACATGGTCCTGCGTGGGCTACGCTTATTGGCCGTCTGACGGCAACCTCGCTCGCATCCCCCAGATTGGGCGAGAGAAAAGTCAGGTCCTCGTGAACTCCGCCCACATACGTGCTGACACGCACGCGTGCCATGGTGCCGGTGGAGGATGGTGGAAGGAAGCAAAGGCAGGTGTCATCGTTAGAAAGTTGTTGTTGTAGTTGTAGTAAGTGTAAACATCCTATCAATAAAATAACTTCGCAGCGCATGCACACTTAATTCCTATTAGACAAAGGGGATGGATTCTAACTAGAAACACATACTTATCGAAATAACTAAGCTACGGGGGATGGCTGTCTGTCCATGTGCACAATGCTTCCGAATTCGTAAAAATATTGGGTGCTTTGCCATTGCCTTCTCAGTAATCAAATCAGTTATTTGGTTAGGGTGCCGATGATAACTTGCCTACTCTTCATGAAGTCGACTACCCTCTATTTCATGAAGAGTATGCGAGTTATCATTTCTGTATCTGTGGTGAAGATGTCGAGGTCACGGAGGGATTCACTTACCTTGGCATTGATATTCATGTCTCCTCTGGTTGTGAGCCAGAAGTTAATAGACATCTGGGTCGGGCCTGAGAAGTCATGGATTCACTGGATCATGGGGTGTGGCGCTGTAGGTATCCGAGCAGGGGGACGAAAGTCCGAGTCTTCAGGTCCTTGGTGCTTCCAGTCTTGCTCTATGGATATGAGACTTGGATTCTGGCCAGGGATCTGAGACGGAGACTTAACTCTTTCAGTACCAGGTTTCTTCAGAGAATCCTTGACTATCGCTGGTCGGACTTTGTGTCCAACGAGGAGTTGCTGAATCAGATGAGATTTGTTACCTGTATAGTCCGTGAGTGTCAGCTGCAGCTGGATGGACATGTGGCTCGTTTTCTTGACGCTGATCCTGCTCACCAGATTCTGTCAGCAAAGGAGCGTCGTGAGTGGAGGAGGCCAACAGGATGACCACGTACCTCGTTGTTGCCACAGGTTGATCATCATCTCAAGGAGATGGGGATGGGCCAGGCATCTGCCTGGGGGATGGCCAGACAGAGGCCCCTGGTGGATGCAACGATGCGCTGCTCCGGCACATGCTCCCATTCCTGACCTGACCTCTACATTATCCTTCCAGCACTACGCAGGGCTTGACTTGTGTAATTACCCCATGCACATGAAGCAAAAGTGGAGTTAAACAATTGGTTCACTTTGTCTGTATAGCTGGCTGTCTATACATCAGCTTATAATTGAGGAACAACTTTATTTCAATTGAATATTACATTTTGAATACGAAACAACGGAACATGGATCGGAAAACGAGCCTGCACTGGAACAGTACCTTGGCTCTAAATTCCGTCCCGATTGTGCATGCACAAAGAGGAGTGGATTTTATTTTTTTTTACCCTGTCTGCCTACCTGGTAGTGAAACAAAATTGAAAATCATTCCAAACAGGAAACTTACTGCTTTTAAGAACGTCATAAAGGACACGAACAACAGGCACGAAAAACTAATCTAACATGTTAAATAAGATGGTGTAAAAGACGCTGCATCAATGGAGTTAAACTTGTGGGATTTTTTTTTGTATGACCTTTAAAATATTTATTTATTTAAATTGAATTATCCACTTGAACACTGCAGAACACAAAATGCTTTCTTGACACTTTCAAAACGCTTCCATTTTGCAGTATTTTACATCATCACAACCAATCAAATTTGCCACTCGCAGACCTCACCCATGTCCTTGTTTTTCAAGACTGTGGGGTAAGGTGTTCTTTGAAAATTATTTTTTTTAATACTATAGGGCCACTGAGGTGCATGAAAGAGTAAACTTTTGTCCACAAAGGAGGAGGAGCAGATTGGGACCATACTCTATGCAGAGCATTGGTGCTGCTTAAGCAGTCCTTGGCTATTGGACACAATCCTGGACGGGTCGCCACTCCGACACAGGAAACCAGCATGCTGGCACTCATTTTGCCGACCTCGGAAGGATGACAGGTCGTACCAAAGACAAGAAGGATTAAAGCATCAGGTAAGAGAAGGAATTCCACAATAAAATGAGGTGAAGGATTTTGGTAATATGTGTGAGTGGAGGGAATGTGGGTGACCAGGTAATATCATTGAAAGAGTTAAGTGATGTTAATGAAGTTTGAGCTCAAATGATAAAAAGTTATGCCTGGGATACACACAATTGCAAACCCATGTTTCCCGCTGTGCATGGGAAAAGCTAATTATAAAGAGCCCTTTGGAAAAAGATACAATTCACTTGAAATACTGTATATTATTCACATGTTCTGAAACAGCCAGAGAAACAATAATTTCACATCAATAACATAATTATGCTGTTACCATTTCCGATGCCCATTGGCCGAAAGCCAAATGCAGGAGCAATGGTGTTGGTCTTGTCGATAAAATTGAATGATGCGCAAAGCAACCCTGACATGGCACCGGCCAGTGACTGCCATTTTTCATTTACTCTGCGTGCACACACACACACACACACACACACACACACACACACACACACACACACACACACACACACACACACACACACACACACACACACACACACACACACACACACACACACACACACACACACACACACACACACCAAAAACTTCCATAAGATTGAGCACAGCAATAACGAGAGGGGGAGCACTCTGTAGAGTGAAAAACCTCCGCCGCCAATACTGCTGTCACTTAAGTGAACCTGATATCCTATTCATTGTAGGTCAAAACGGATCAGACTCTACTGAACCACGATTGAATAAACTAAACGAGATCGACGCACATGTAGAAATGGCAAAAAAAATAATCGAAATTTTTTTGAAAAAAAAGTTGCAAATTTTTTTTTTCTCACAAATTTTTTTTGGGGGTTGGAAATCACTTAAAACATGTAGAAATGCTAAAAAAAATCATATATTATTCAAATAAAATCGTAATTTTTTTTAAAAAAAAGTTGCAAAATTTGTGTTTTTTCTCTAACAAATTTTTTTTTGGGGGGGGGGGGTTGGAAATCACTTAAAACATGTAGAAATGCAAAAAAAATTTCAAATTTTTTTCAAATAAAATCGAAATTTTTTGGAAAAAAAGTTGCAAAATTGTTTTTTTTTCTCTAACAAATTTTTTTTTTTTTTAGTTGGAAATCACTTAAAACATGAAGAAATGCTAAAACAAAAATTCAAATATTTTTTCAATTTGGCCGCCATAACGGCCATATTGGACTTGGACCAAGTCCAAAATCTAATGGCATGATCCTTGGACCAGACCTAACCCCCCACCAAGTTTTGTCGAAATCCGTCCAGGAGTTTTTTCCGTAATACTGTTCACAAACAAACAAATAAACAAACAAACAAAGACAGGGGTGAAAACAGTAACCTCCGTCCATCTTCGATGGCGGAGGTTAACTAGAACAGCACTCAGCAGAGTGTATAACTCTGCCAGGCTGAACAGTTCACGTTTTGTATCCCACTGATACGCCGGATCTGCAACCGGACCTCCAAAATCTAATCGGCTTGTTGTCGTCAACTCCCCAACTCAATCACAAAGTTTCGTCTGAATCCGTCCACAACTTTTTGAAATATCATCGTGCTACATTTATATATATAAATATATAACTTCTTCTTCTTCTTTCGGCTTCTCCCGTAAGGGGTCGCCACAGCGGATCATCCGTTATGATCCGCATAATGATAATATATATATATATATATATATATATATATATATATATATATATATATATATATATATATATATATATATATATATATACTACATAAATGGCAGTCCTTCTGTCTGTTTGTCTGTTTGTTTGTTTGTAACAAATAAGCTCCAAGACTAGTGAACCGATCTTGATGAAACTTTACACACATATAGACCTAACATTCAGCTCCAGGATGCGCTAAGTGGCTTTCCATAAAAATTCCTGGAGGGTGGTTTAACGTGATGTTATTTTCGAATAGTGCGCCGGCATATTAATCGTAATAAAAGGCTTCATGGTTAAAAACGCTAGGGTTTTTTGAAATACAACATGTTCGTATTCGTTGACTTTTTAAACAGACACATTCTCCTCCTGTTATAACAGCTTTGAAACCCGAAACATTTTGCCACTCCGAAAGCGAACAAATTTGAATTCTCGAACTGCACGCGCACGGCAACAGTGACAGAGGCGTTCAGAGGTATGCCGTTTCATAATACACGTCTCCCAATTCTTACTTCAAGAACGGTTATAATTTTGACGTAAATTTTGACGTAGTTGTAGCTCACAAGTAAAATCGCAAATCTTTTTGTTCTTCAGGAGACGTCAGCAGAGAGGGGTGTTCAAGGATACATACAACCAAGAGTGAAGTTAGATTTCAAAGTTGGATTTGAAAGTGAACGCAACACGGCCCTCTTTAGGGCCCCACTTCCAATTGTTAACCACTTCTTTTGATGAGTTCTTTTGTGGTATTTTCAGGTGTGTTTGGGATGGTTTCAATGAATTTTTCAGTCAGTGTCTCAGTTTAAAAGGCGGGGAGCTGACGAAGGGAAGTATAGGAAGTGCTCAAGAACAAGATATTTCAACCAAGAAGCACTAAGTGTTTTTCATATTAAACTTTAAAACCTAACCATTCACTGCACCGCTATATTTACCAGTTGTGACGACAATGATTGCTCCCTCGGCGTCACCCCATAAAAGAAGCCTTCCTAATTTTCTCCATACAACTAATGCCTCAGTCTAACTAGTGTGAGGAAAATAGGCACTTAGTCTTACCAGCAAATTTCCCGGGTATTACAGCTAGTATGCATGTATGTATGTATATATATTTTATATATATATATATATATATATATATATATATATATATATATATATATATCGTTTCTGGCCCTATCTCTCAATGGTGACGAATCACTTAAGCCTGGTGTTGGCTTAGTGGTTAGGGTGGCGGCTTGGGATCCTCGGGTCCTGAGTTCAAGCCCCGTTGGGCCGCTGAATTAATACACCAGGAGGTTGACTCAGCCTGTCATCCTTCCGAGGTCGGCAAAATGAGTACCAGTGTACTGGTAAGGGGGACACTGCATCAGCGGCATAGCCGCGTCCCAACCAATGATGCAACCAGCAGCCACAGGCTGCACTCAATAGAGAGAGACGAAACACTTGAAGAGTTTAAAAAAAAAAATTGGATCTGAATTCGGATCTACAAAAAAATCTAATCAATTCATCCTTGTCACACACCCAATGTGTCCACGAAGATTCATCCAAATCAGTCCATAACCTTTTGAGATACCGTGCGATACATCGTTTTTAGTCTCATCACTCAATGGTAAAAAAATCACTTTTTTAAAATTCTAGTAGCCAGATCCGGATCCGGATCCAGATCTTCACCAAAATATAATCAATTCTTCCTTGTCACACGCCCAAACTGTCCACCAAATTTCATCCGAATCCGTCCACAACTTTTTGAGATATCCTCTTCACAGACAGACAGACAAACAGACGTGAAAACACAACCTCCGCCCACCTTCGGTGGCAGAGGTAAAACAGAGTAATTGATTACAGACAGCAACTACAGCTGCCATATTTAACTGAATATTACAGGAATTGTAAAATTTACACAATCAAACGCACAATGAACCCATCTGTAAAACATTATTCCACGTTCCACAATGTACAATACCCAAAGATAATTTTAATAAGGCATACAACTTTTACTATAACAAGTATTACATTAAACATCCGTCTAAACACAATTCTCACTGTAAGCGAAATATTCACAACAATGAATAAATGTCACCAAGTCTTTGAGGCCATAGTTTTGGGGTTTTTTTCAATCATTATTATTATTCCTTTAATTATTTTTATATACATTGTCGAGGCTAATGGAAGAGCTAGCACAGGTACATTGAACGGATTTGGTCGCAACAGGACAAAGGAACAGTAGAGAGAAAGGGGGGAGACACCAACAGCAGAGTTGAAGGCCAAGATAGAGGCAAACTGGGGAAAAATGGGGGGGGGGGGGCAGGAGAGGTGGACAAGATGGATACAGAAAGAAACTCTCAAGAGAAAAAAAAACTGGAAATTTGGAATGAGGAGGAATTGGTGAATTTGTTGAGCAAACCATGACATACAAACTACGATCTCTCTGTTCAACTTGCTCATGGAACATCAATTAGATCTTCCTTCTCACCTCACTTTCCACTTCCCCCCGTTTACCCACACACCCCATACACTCCTGTCCTTCAATTGCCGCTTTTACAGACATGTTGCTAAAAAAATTTTAAAAGTGGAACAAATTTCAGCTTCCAGCATTATTCCTTCCAGTCCATGAATGCACAAACAACACGAAACAACTTTGCTTTATCTCATGCATAAGTGGCCAGATTCATGCCAAGGAGACTTGTAAACTCTGCGAATGGGAGAGTTGGGAGGGATACGCCACATGGTGCCATCATGCCATACCCAACGGTTGCACTCATATTGGTCATTGTCTGCAATGCTGTAGCCCCGTTAACCAGTCAGTACTAAGTACCTTCCGTTATACCTAGTCAACACTACGAGGAGGGGTTTGACTTGACCAAACGCACACATGCACGCACATGCACAAACACTAAACTAAACTTACTGTGATTTGGGCAAGCTAGGATGGAACCAAGCCCAGAGCTGGGCTCCAGGAGGCGCTGGATCAGGATGTTCTCCCCATGCAGGACCACGCCACCACCCCTGTGCCAGTGATATGTGTAACTCACGCACAGCGTGACTCGTTAACGTTCGTGCCAGTGCCTGGGGAAACAGCCTCAAATGTGCAGCTTGGGGCCATAGTGAGAGTGAAAAAAAGAAAAAAAAATGTGACAAGTTAGTGACAAAGACAGAAAAAGACATCCCCATTAGACATGGGGAGGGGGCTAATCTGAACATGCATTTAAGGAAATAACTGTCTGAGGACCTGGATGTGTGGATGCATTCATCAGACCGGATTATAAAATCCGTAACAATATATATATATATATATATATATATATATATATATATATATATATATATATATATATATATATACATACATAAACATACATATTGCAGGGTGTGCTTACACAGTGTAAGTATACAAACTCTGCTTCACCGTTTTCTCGGGTCCCTCACCTGCATTGGATTTTATCATTTATTTGTTTTCATTTATTGTTGAACCATTGAGAGACAGGGCCAAAAAACGATATAGTACTGTATATTTTAGGTTGTATTGTATTATTTTACAATGTATTGTAAAATATTAGATATTTTACAATGTATTGGGCCCGATATGTTCTCGTGGATCAGGCATTACGTGGCAAAGGGATGCACTTTACTGAGCGCCCTTCCTGTTCCTGGTGTACCAGCTTTGATGTCCATCGGCATGCAAAATTTCAGCTTTCTACGTCACCAGGAAAGTACCGATCTTTAATATGAATCAGTGAAACGGTGAGTGAGTCATTCAGTGGTTAGAAAGAGCGATATATATATATATATATATATATATATATATATATATATATATATATATATATATATATATATATATATATATATATATATATATATATATATATATATATATATATATATAAAAACATTACACGGCCAAAAGTATGTGGACACCCCTTCTAATTAGTAGATTTGGCTCTCTCATTCACACTCATTGCTGACAGGTGTATAAAATCAAGCACACAGCCATGCAATCTCCATAGACAAACACTGGGAGTAGAATGTGCCATACTGAAGAGCTCAGTGACTTTCATCGTGGCACTGTCATAAGATGCCTCCTTTCCAACAAGTCAGTTCATCAAATTTCTGCCCAGCTGGAGCTGCCCCGGTCAACTGTAAATGCTGTTATTGTGAAGTGGAAACGTCTAGTCACAACAACAGCTCAGCCGTGAAGTGGTCAGCCACACAAGCTCACAGAATGGGGCCGCTGAGTGCTGAAGCACGTAGCATGAAAAAGTCTGTCGTCAGTTGCAACACTCAATACCGAGTTCCAAACTGCCCCTGGAAGCAACGTCAGCACAAATACTGTTTGTCGAGTGCTTCATGAAATAGGTTTCCATGGCCGAGCAGCCGCACACAAGCTCATCACCATGCGCAATGCAAAGCGTCGGCTGGAGTGGTGTAAAGCTCACCGCCATTGCACTCTGGAGCAGTGGAAACGCGTTCTCTGGAGTGATGAATCACGCTTCACCATCTAGCAGTCCAACGGATGAATATGGGTTTGGCAGATGCCAAGAGAATGCTCCCTGCCCAAATGCATAGTGCCAACTGTAAAGTTTGGTGGAGGAGGAATAATGGTCTGGGGCTGTTTTTCATAGTTTGGGCAAGGCCCCTTAGTTCCAGTGAAGGGAAATCTTAACGCTAGAAATGGTTTGTCAAGATCTGTGTGGAAGAACTTGACTGGCCTACACAGCGCTCTGACCTCAACCCCATTGAACACCTTTGGGATGAATTGGAATGTCGACTGCGAGCCAGACCGAATCGCCCAACCTCACCAATGCTCTTGTGGCTGAATGGAAGCAAATCCCCACAGCAATGGTCCAACATCTCATGGAAAGCCTTCCCAGAAGAGTGGAGGCTGTTATAGCAGCAAAGTGGGGACCAACTCCATATTGATGCCCACAATTTTGGAATGAGATGTTGGACGAGCAGGTGTCTACATACTTTTGGCCATCTCATATATATATATATATATATATATATATATATATATATATATATATATATATATATATATATATATATATATATATATATATATATATATACACACACACACCCTATTTCCTTTATTCTTTCAACCCCCTCTAAGGGAGGGGAGGGGGAGATCTTATTGGAGAGAACATCCTGTATGTGTGGTGGTTTATAATTTTTACATGTTTAGTGAACTTTCATTTTTCTTCACACTATTGTCATTTTTCACATTTGCATACTTGTGCAAACCACGTCACAAAAACTGAATGGGGTCTTCACTATCACACATTCGCTCATCAGTCACAGCACTTTCAATGACTTTTCCCTTCATTAAAAAGATACCCAAGGAACTTTCAACAGACAGAGAACACAACACCACTCAGCGAGCAGAGAGCATCTCATGAATTACTGCCTTGCTTAATTATATGTATGACTAGGCTTGCTTCCCATCACTTCGCTGACAGGTTTAATCAAAAAGAAAACATGTTGGACTTCACAAACATTTTGCATGTCTATCTGTGAGTGTCAATGAGAATGTAAAATTAAATGAAAAGTTTATAACATGTTGTTGTTGTTGTCATTGCTTTTTTGTATGGTCCCTCCGTGCCCATCACACTATATTCTAAATGGTTCCTGTTGTCAAAGGATAATAAAAATTATCCTTCGACAACAGGAACCCTTTAGAATGGACACAGAAGATAACTAGAGGGGGAGCATTCGGTGGAGTGCAAAACCTCCGCCGCCAATACTGCGAGGTCACTCAAGTGAACCTGATATCCTATTCATTAAATATGACGTCAACAGTGCTCACAGAATTATAGTTTGCAACTTTCAATTTTGCTTTGAACTTTTACAGACTCAATTCATTCGTACTCACTACTCAATTCGTACTCCACATACTCAATTCATTCTCTAAAAAAAAAAAATTGTTAGAGAAAAAAAAAAACAGACAAAATTTTCTTTTATTTTTCTCTAACAATTTTTTTTTTTTGGGGGGGGGGGGAAATCACTTAAAACATGTAGAAATGCAAAAACAAAAATTCAAATATTTTTTCAAAATGGCCGCCATAGCGGCCATATTGGACTTTGGACCAAGTCCGAAATCTAATGGCATGATCCTTGGACCATACCTAATCCCCCCACCAAGTTTCATCAAAATCCGTCGAGGAGTTTTTCCGTAATACTGTTCACAAACAAACAAACAGACAGACAGGGGTGAAAACAGTAACCTCCGTCCATCATCGATGGCGGAGGTTAACTGGAGGGGGAGCATTCGGGAGAGTGCAAAACCTCTGCCGCCAATACTGCTGGGTCACTCAAGTGGACCTTATATCTTATTCATTAAATATGTCAACAGTGCTGACAGTTATAGTTCTTTTCTCCAACATTTTTTGTGGGGGGGGGGGGGGGTTGGAAATCACTTAAAACATGTAAAAATGCAAAAAAAAAAAATCGAAATTTTGTTGAAAAAAGTTGCAAAAAATTTTTTTTCTCTAACAATTTTTTTTGGGGGGGATTAGAAATCACTTAAAACATGTAGAAATGAAAAAAATGGGGGGTAACAATTTTTTTGGGGGGTGGAAATCACTTAAAACATGTAAAAATGCAAAAAAAAAATTCTCAAACATTTTTTTTTGGGGGGGTTGGAAATCACTTAAAATATGTAGAAATGCAAAAAAAAAAATTTCTCTAAATTTTTTTGGGGGGGGGTAAAAAAAAAATTTGGGGGGGTTGGAAATCACTTAAAACGTAGAAATGAAAAAAAAAAATTTGGGGGGTAACAATTTTTGGGGGGTGGAAATCACTTAAAACATGTAAAAATGCAAAAACATTTTTTTTGGGGGGGGGGTTGGAAATCACTTAAAATATGTAGAAATGCAAAAAAAAAATTTCTCTAACAATTTTTTTTGGGGGGGTAACAATTTTTTCGGGGGGGGGTTGGAAATCACTTAAAACATGAAGAAATGCAAAAAAATATTTTTTTTTCTCTAACAATTTTTTTTGGGGGGGGGACCAAGTCCAAAATTTAATGGCATGATCCTTGGACCATACCTAACCCCCCCCTCCACCCCCCACCAAGTTTCGTCGAAATCCGTCGAGGAGTTTTTCCGTAATACTGTTCACAAACAAACAAACAAACAAACAGAAAGGAGTGAAAACAGTAACCTCCATCCATCTTCGAAGATGGCGGAGGTTAATAAACATTTCCTAGCTGGCCTCCAAAGCCAGTTGCCAACTGGGCATCCTCCGCCGTGCAAAGTCCTTCCTTGGCACACCTGAGTTCCTGACCACATGCAAAGCTTTCGTCTGCAGCCTGATGGAGTACTGACTGCTCTCCCCTTTGGGCTGGTGCTCCTGCGTCTCACCTTTCTCAGCTTCTCGCTGTGGTAACCAAGGCATTTAGGATCATTGGTATCTCCCACAATGACGCTGAGTCGTGGGGTCTCTCACTCTCTCACCGCAGGGAGGTTGGTGGTCTTTCTGTCTTCTACAGTCTTCTCTCCAGTCCCCTCCCCCCCCCCTCCCTGCTCTGTCTGAGATATGCCCACCCTCATATTCCCTCAGGGTGCTCAAGGTCCACCAACAACCCCCTTCTGGTTCATCTACCAAAATCAAGAATCACTGCTCACCTTCACTCTTTCATTCCTCTTTTTCCCACCTTTGGAACAAACTCCCACATTCTCTTCAATCCCACTCTTCCCTCCAGGTCTTTAAAACAGCTGTTCACCACCACGTCTTATCTTACCCCATCCAAAACCACGATCTTTTCTACCCCCACAAATCCACCCAAACCCACCTCCTTCAAATTCCCCGCTTTCCTTCCTGAAAGTCCTTGTAGTGTCCATCTTGTATACCCCGTGTTCCCCGCCCTGTCCCTCTCCCTTCCACAGATCTCCTCATGTCTCTGTTCCCCACTGTTTTTTTCCTTCCCTCTCCCGCCCCTCTTGTCTCCTGCTCCCCTTTTTGTGTGTTGGCTCTCATACGAGCCTCGACAGTGTATACAATTTTTTTTTCTAAAGCTACTACTGGAACCGCAACGTTAATCTACAGATCAGGTTGTCAGGATGGTTTAGAGGTAAAGAGCCTCAGTTTGGATCCTGACCCAGCTGCAAACTGTCATCCTGGTGTTTCACAGGCAGGGCGATTCATAAATATATGTGTGCCGTCACTAGGATGGACCTGAAATTGGGTGTCCCTTCTCCCAGCATTAGTTGGAGGATGTTAAAGATCCCATGGTGTCCTTTGCAAAGAGTCGGTGAGCTTTCACTTGTACCATGAACAGATTATAAATTCCTGCCCTAACCCAGATGGTGTTACATCAGCAACAAGAGGTCATTTACCAACAGGATGGAGCTCCCTGACACTGGAGTCTGATAGTACGTGATTTCCTCAATGCTTGATGGATTGAGCATGATGGTCTAATACTGAGGCCACCATGTTCGCGAGACATAAACCTCTGGAATTTTTTTTTAATTGGGTTATGTGAAAGACATGGTGTACTGAATGAAGGTCATGGGTATCGCGGATCTGAAGAAGAGGTTTAGGACTGCCAAATTAGAGACTGTAATTCCAAGAATGCTGAACCGAACCTGGAAAAAGATTGATTATCGCCTCGACGTGTCACATGTGACAAGGGGTGCTCAGAAAGAAGTGTACCAATTATGATAAACTAGTACGTGCCCGTATGTGCAAAATAAAAAATATATATACCATCAGAGATGGGGAATCCCCCTCCATTGAATGAAAAAGGTCATAAATATTCCAGATAATGAGGGAGGTGAATTGGAAACAAGACACCATTTGGTCATCATCTCGAAAAAGTTCCCCAGGGGCGAGGAACGTAGTAACCAAAAATAATTGAAATCAGATAAGCGGTTTTCCATTTATTACAAAAAACATTTTTTTTCAAGATGGCCGCCCCAGTCAGCCATCTTGGATCTGGCCATGCCCAAAATCAATAGGGTTCTTCCTTTTCAGGTGGTACATGTGTGACTCAAATTTCAAATCGATACGGCGAACAGTTTATGAGTTATCGCACTCACAGCGATAAATGTTGATGCCCAGCCAGCCGGACGGACGACCCGGGTGACAACAATATCCCCCTTCTGCCACGCGGCGGGGGATAATAAAAAAAACTTTCAAACCGCGTACCAGAAATAACAACCACACAGGCCGTTCTTTCGCTCTCATAAATGACGACTGGATTGGGGCATTGTTTATCTATAAATGCGCATAAGAAAGAGAAATTATTAGAATACAGTATCATCACTATCCGGAAGTAGTGCGTGCCCGTACAGAATGTTCACATCCATTCCACGAATTATCACTTGCATTGAAGTAACAACTGCTGTGATACTTACACACACAGAGTTAATTAAAATCCAAATTAAAATCAAGTTTACCTCCCTGTCTTTGCTAGCCATGACATTCGCTGCCATTGACCATTGGCACTCCTACGCCACGGTAACTAAGGCCCCCTTTCCCCATCGGCCACGCCTACGCAGCAACGTGTCCTGTCATTGGTTTGGTAAATAAATGGCCATAACTTGGGAAGCACTTGTGCGATTTATATCAAACCTTCAAAAGGCACATACTCAGGTCCCCAGCAATATAGCTGGCAAGTTTCAATTAGATCAGACCAGTGGTTGTCAAGAAACAGCAGACACACACACACACACACACACACACACACACACACACACACACACACACACACACACACAGCTGGAATTATAGATAGATGATGATCTTGACAATAAAACTTTGAGAAATGTCCTTTCACCTGCTGACAAACTTCATTGTGCTTTGCCATTTCGTTACCGATACTATAAAAGAGCCGTTTGTCTGAACGGACCTTCGTCAAACTTTCAGAGGGTCATCAGTGAGTGGTGGGGATATTGGGAAAAAAAATTCAAAAAACTTTTAAAGAAAATTACCCCCGTGTGGGGGTGACGGTCATCTCTATAATACCACAAGTTCTCAATGTTCAGTTATGACCGAAGTCCACTGCGCAGCTCGAACTGCGCACGAGCACGAAATTATATTTTGAAAATAAATGCCAACGTTTACATTTCGGGTTTTGAAACTTTTGCACCTTCAGCGGAAAATGTATAAATATACAAGGTCAGCTGCTCTGCAATGACACCATTCACCAACTTTTACCATGCCCAGTAGAGAATATATAGCCTCCTGAAGGTAGGGCAGTTTTTGCAAACTTTGAAGTCACGTGACGCGAAAACGAAAGTGAAATTCGAAAATCCGTCCCGACCAAATTTAGATATTGTCCCATAGATTCATATGCCACAATCAAATTCAAGATTGCTCGAGAAATGTAGGAGGAGATAGATTTTGAAAATCGTCATTTTCGCAACTTCAAATGTCTCGTGACCTTGACCTTCGGTGACCTTGAAAGTCATACCATCGTGTACGTCTCATCGACCTCTATCAGGATCACTAATGACCAGATCTCCTGCTTCAACTTCATTGTGAACGGACGGAGGGACGGACGGACGGATCGAAGGACATCGACACCCATATTATTAGGTCATGCTCGAAGAGATGACCTAAAAAGAAAGTTCGATTTTTTTTTTTCTTTTTAAATCACTCGATAAACCCAAGGTTTTGTCGCCACGTGAAAGGTAATATTAAATGATGCCTGACCCTATTCCTTATAGTACTGCAGCAGAGCAAACCAATTGTTCAAATTTGCATAAAAGCACCAAAATTGGTACACATGTAGAATAATGTATTCCGAACAATTCGAGATATGGAGCCACCCGAGATTTTGCCTTGGTCAGCTTTGGCTGACACCAAGCACATCAAGAAAGGAAACAGCACGCCAAGCAAGGAAGCAGCACGCCAGGAAAGGAAGCAGCAGGCCAAGCAAGGAAGCAGCAGGCCAAGCAAGGAAGCAGCACGCCAAGCAAGGAAGCAGCACGCCAAGCAAGGAAGCAGCACGCCAAGCAAGGAAGCAGCACGCCAAGCAAGGAAGCAGCACGCCAAGCAAGGAAGCAGCACGCCAAGCAAACCAAGGAAGGAAGCAGCACGCCAAGCAAGGAAGCAGCACGCCAGGAAAGGAAGCAGCAGGCCAAGCAAGGAAGCAGCACGCCAAGCAAGGAAGCAGCACGCCAAGCAAGGAAGCAGCACGCCAAGCAAGGAAGCAGCACGCCAAGCAAACCAAGCAAGGAAGCAGCACGCCAAGCAAGGAAGCAGCACGCCAAGCAAGGAAGCAGCACGCCAAGCAAGGAAGCAGCACGCCAAGCAAGGAAGCAGCACGCCAAGCACGTTTTTAAATCTTTGTTATAACTCGGCCCGAACTTGAACCACCGACCTCCCCGACTCACAGCGGAGACTCCAACGATTATCTTGCCGGGTGGGGGGGTGTGGTGTGCGGTGTGGAGTGTGGAGAGTTGGGTGTAGAGTGTGGGGTGTGGAGTGTACGGTGTGGAGTGTGGGGAGTTGGGTGTGGAGTGTAGAGTGTGGGGTGTGGAGTGTACGGTGTGGAGTGTACGGTGTGGAGTGTGGAGAGTTGGGTGTGGAGTGTAGAGTGTGGGGTGTGGCGTGTACGGTGTGGAGTGTGGAGAGTTGGGTCGGGAGCGTAGAGTGTGGAGTGTGGAGAGTTGGGTGTGGAGTGTAGAGTGTGGGGTGTGGAGTGTACGGTGTGGAGTGTGGAGAGTTGGGTGTAGAGTGTGGGGTGTGGAGTGTACGGTGTGGAGTGTGGGGTGTGGAGAGTTGGGTGTGGAGTGTGGAGTGTGGAGTGTGGAGTGTGGAGTGTACGGTGTGGAGTGTACGGTGTGGAGTGTGGAGAGTTGGGTGTGGAGTGTACGGTGTGGAGTGTGGAGTGTGGAGTGTGGAGTGTGGGTGTGGGTGTGGAGGTGGAGTGTGGAGTGTACGGTGTGGAGTGTACGGTGTGGAGTGTACGGTGTGGAGTGTACGGTGTGGAGTGTACGGTGTGGAGTGTACGGTGTGGAGTGTACGGTGTGGAGTGTACGGTGTGGAGTGTACGGTGTGGAGTGTACGGTGTGGAGTGTACGGTGTGGAGTGTACGGTGTGGAGGTACGGTGTGGAGTGTACGGTGTGGAGTGTACGGTGTGGAGGCACGGTGTGGAGGCACGGTGTGGAGGCACGGTGTGGAGTGTACGGTGTGGAGGCACGGTGTGGAGTGTACGGTGTGGAGTGTACGGTGTGGAGTGTACGGTGTGGGGTGTGGAGTGTGGGGTGTACGGTGTGGGGTGTACGGTGTGGGGTGTGGAGTGTGGAGTGTACGGTGTGGAGTGTACGGTGTGGAGTGTGGGGTGTACGGTGTGGGGTGTACGGTGTACAGTGTGGAGTGTACGGTGTGGGGTGTACGGTGTGGGGTGTGGAGTGTGGGGTGTACGGTGTGGGGTGTGGAGTGTGGGGTGGAGTGTGGGGTGTGGAGTGTGGGGTGTACGGTGTGGGGTGTACGGTGTGGGGTGTACGGTGTGGGGTGTACGGTGTGGGGTGTACGGTGTGGGGTGTACGGTGTGGGGTGTACGGTGTGGGGTGTACGGTGTGGGGTGTACGGTGTGGGGTGTACGGTGTGGGGTGTACGGTGTGGGGTGTACGGTGTGGGGTGGGGAGTGGGGTGTGCCGTGTGTATTATACCAACACATGTTGTTTTTATAATGTAAATCATTCTACCTTCAGCCCACTCAATGAGAGAGAAGCTGAGTTTAAAGTTTAAACTCAGACATCGTCCAACTCCGGTAATTCCTTGCGAAATCCAATCACCTGTTCTCTGCTCGAATGTTTGACCGTGCCACTCGATATCAAAACGGAAAGAGGCGACGAGGTCTCCGGAGGGCAGAGGTTTCAGCAACAACTGCTCTTGAAACACTTCATCGGTGTTTCGACACGTCACGTCAGGGAACGGAGTGAGGAGCAGTGAGAGAACCAGGACGAGCGAGGATTTCACCATTTTACCGATCTCATCCCTCAGGGAACGGCAGAGCAGCCATTCACTCGCACAATGGACACGAGCACTTCCGCAATCGTTAAAACACCAAACAATTTTCACGGGACATCAGTTAACTATTATGTATTTAAATAATAAATTACAACATAAACTTGGTGAGGCTTCACAAATTCATTTTTGCAATCACAACGTAATTAACCCGTTGAAGTGCATTTGTGACTGGAATGATGATGAGCGCTGTGAATTTGTCGCCACCAGGCGCCATCTTGGTAGGCCCACTCGAAGCGCCATCTTGGTATGCGCACTCGGAGCAGATATATTTCGACTCGCGTGATAAATTCTCGGGAGAGCTTGAATATTGAATGTTAATTTTGAGTTGAAAATCAAAGTCGTTGTGAATACTTTCTTACATAAACATAACGCAACGCGGGCTGCCGTGAAGGGGTGAATCAGTCACTGGACTAGCAACATGGCGGCGTGAAGGGGTGAATCAGTCACTGGACTAGCAACATGGCGGCGTGAAGGGGTGAATCAGTCACTGGACTAGCAACATGGCGGCGTGAAGGGGTGAATCAGTCACTGGACTAGCAACATGGCGGCGTGAAGGGGTGAATCAGTCACTGGACTAGCAACATGGCGGCGTGAAGGGGTGAATCAGTCGCTGGACAAGCAACATGGCGGCGTGAAGTGGTGAATCAGTCACGGGACTAGCAACATGGCGGCGTGAAGTGCTGAATCAGTCACTGGACTAGCAACATGGCGGCGTGAAGGGGTGAATCAGTCACGGGACTTGCAACATGGCGGCGTGAAGTGCTGAATCAGTCACTGGACTAGCAACATGGCAGCGTGAAGTGCTGAATCAGTCACTGGACTAGCAACATGGCGGCGTGAAGGGGTGAATCAGTCACTGGACTAGCAACA
Source organism: Eptatretus burgeri (assembly GCF_056783735.1). Taxonomy (NCBI): domain Eukaryota; kingdom Metazoa; phylum Chordata; class Myxini; order Myxiniformes; family Myxinidae; genus Eptatretus; species Eptatretus burgeri. Next base: position 64,636,823 of record NC_140969.1, read on the forward strand.
TGGCGGCGTGAAGTGCTGAATCAGTCACTGGACTAGCAACATGGCGGCATGAAGGGGTGAATCAGTCACTGGACTAGCAACATGGCGGCGTGAAGTGGTGAATCAGTCACTGGATTCGCAACATGGCGGCGTGAAGGGGTGAATCAGTCACTGGACTAGCAACATGGCGGCATGAAGGGGTGAATCAGTCACTGGACTAGCAACATGGCGGCGTGGAGAAGGGGCTGTGTGGACGGTGACACAATGGTGCACGCAACGTGAATTCGCCACAATTCTTCCAATCTCACAAACACTTCAATGAATTTGACAACTTGGCTTTAATTAACAGAGTCCAGGGAAACGTGAGAAAACCAATAAGCGCGGGATCTGAGTCTTCTGACGTTATTCTGAGTCTCACCAAAGACGTTAAATGTCCGTAGTCCACGCATCCAAGCTGTTAGATTCCTGTTAGATTAGATGTTTAGATGCTGTTAGATTAGATGTTAGGCGATTCCATTAGCGGAGATATTTTGACGTCATAACTTTTTTTCTCAGAGGAATTTTCAAAATCGGAGATGGTTACTGTCTGCACAGGGTATTTTTACATATGTACTCCAAGTTTCAGGAAGTTTCGATGAAAACTGGAGGCTGTGAAACAAAAAAGTCCACAAGAACAACAACGTGAGTAAGTTATAGAGATCCTCCATGAGGATCTAAAAACTCGACGTGAATGGCATTGAAAGAGCGAAAAAAATTGTTTTCGTTGAGTTCCATGGTTTTCCATAATATTTGAAAAATCGTGGACATTCCTTCAAAAAATCATCCTCACCAGACTCACCAGTCAGAATTCTACCAAATTTGGGTTTCACCATTAGGCCAGGGCTCGGATAACCTTCAGGTCCAGTGATCCTATTTTTGATCGCTTCATTGATTTTGCTTATCTAAAGTAAGTACAACCTACCTATTGAACGACAATTCCATTCACGTTGATGTGGCGCATGCCTTCAGGAAAGGTGGATAGCAGAGGTGGTGGTGATCAGATTCAGGAAATTATTGATGCTTGTATAGATTGGGCAAAAGATTGACAGATGGAGTTTAACCTGAGCAAGTGTAAGGTGTTGGGGATGGGGATGAACAATGAAAATAGAGATTACAGGATGCAAGGAGTAATTTTGGAGTGTGTCACACAGGAGAAGGATCTGGGGGTGGTAATAAATATGGGAGGTAAGCAAGCAGCACAATGCCAGGCAGCTCCAGGTAAAGCAAATAGAGTTTTAGGTTGTATTCGGAAGGGGATCAATTATAAATCAGAAGAGGTGGTGTTAACATTGTACAGGAATTTAGTGAGGGCCACATCTTGAATATCGTGTGCAGTTTTGTTCACCACAGTTCCGGAAGGACATCGATGCCATGGAGAGGGTTCAACGCAGGGCTACTAGATTGATTCTGGGCCTGGCTATACTTAGCTATGAGGAGCGGCTGAAGGAGACAGGGCTTTATACACAAGAAAGGAGGTGGTTACGAGGAGATATGATGGAGATGTTTAAGATAATGAAGGGTATAGACATAATAAGTGCAGAACAATTATTCAGCAGCGTCGACAGTGATAGGACCAGGGGTCATAGCCTGAGAGTAAAGAAGAGGAGAGTTAAGACGGTAAGTAAGACAGGGAACTTTCACTCAGAGAGTAGTTAAAGCATGGATTGTCTCCCTGGAAAGGTAGTGCCAGCAGAAACAGTAGATACATTTAAATTGGAATTAGATAGGTACCTGGAAGTATTGGAGATGGAGGGGTATAGGGATGTTGGCAGGACTTTCAGGTTACTTGAACATTGATGGGTGATTGCGTGCATGTGTACAGAGTGTTGTTGGTAGGGGTCTCATCAAGGGGTGTTGTGTGGTAGATGTTGTGTTTTTTTACCCAAGCCCATGCCCCCTTCCCTGGAAGAAAAACAAACAAATTGGAAGGGCACTCGGTAGAGCGCATACCTCCACCCCGTCATGCCTGATCCATGAGAATATATCGGGCTCAATACATTTTTTTTTTAATATCATGCCACAGTCGTGGCTAAAAATATTGGCACCCTTGCACTTTTTTCAAATAACTCACGTCTTTTTTTCAAAAATAAGTTGAAATTGACAAAAGTATTTGGTCTCCACAATTCTTTATTTCACTGTTAATATTACAGAACCTTTGGTTTTGATTCAGAACTTAATATATCCTTTGAAATCAGAAAATAAAAAGAAATGGCACTGACAAAATTATTGACACCCTCGACTTAATATTTGGTAACACGGACTTTGGACAAAATAACTGCAGTGAAGCGCTTCCTATAGCCATGAATGAGCTTCCTACACCTCTCTACTGGCAGTTTGGCCCACTCTTCTTGTGCAAACTGCTCCAGTTCTCCCAGTTTTGAAGGGTGCCTTCTCCCAAAGGCTGTTTTCAGATGTCTCCACAGGTGTTCAATGGGATTTACATCTGGACTCATTGCTGCCCACTTCAGAACAGACCAGCATTTTGTCTTGAACCATTCCTGGGTGCTTTTTGAAGTGCGTTTGGGGTCATTGTCCTGCTGCAAGACCCATGACCTTCAACAGAGACCCAGCTTTCTGACACTGGGTTGAACATTGTGCTCCAAAATGCTTTGGTAATCTCCTGATTTAATGATGCCATGCACACATTCAAGGCATCACAGCAACAACAAAACATCACTGAATCTCCTCCATGTTTGATTGTAGAGAAGGTGTTCTTTTCTTTGAAGGCTTCATTTTGTTTTGTATAAACATTTAGATGATGTGCTTCACCAAAAAGCTCTAATTTGGTCTCATCTGTCCACAGTGCATTCTCCCAGAAGGATTTTGGCTCGTTTAGGTGTGTTTTGGCAAACTCCAGTTGGGCTTTCTATGGTCTCTCTCAGCAGTGGGGTCCTCCTGGGTCTCCTACCATAGAACCCCCTTCAGTGAGTTGTCAATGGATGGTGCAAGTTGAAACTGTCGTACAGTGTGTCTGAAGGTCAGCTTGAATCAGTTTGGCAGTTGATTGAGGTGCTTCCTTCACCATTCGAACAATCCTTCGCTGCAATCTTCGATCAAGTTTTCTCTTGCGGCCACGTCCAGAAAGGTTGACGACAGTGCCATGGGCCTTAAACTTCCTGAAAACATTGTGTACGGTGGACACAGGAACATCAAGGTCTCTGGAGATGGACTTGTAGCTTTGAGATTGTCCATGCTTGGTTACAATCTTGTGTCTGACCTACTCAGACAATTCTCTGGTTTTCTTTCTTTTCTCCATGCTTATTACGCTACACACAATGACACAAAACAGCAGAATGACTCCTTTTCTCTCTTCAAACTGGTTGAAGGGGTGATTTATACATTGCAGGTACCGACAACTCACCACAGGTGAGTTCATTTCCAAAGTAAAGGAGAATCACCTGCTTGAAATCTAATTATTTCTAACAACTTCTAAAAGGTACCAATGATATTGTTGCGGTATTCGCGCCCGCCGGCGTGCTGACGGCCACGTAACTCGAATCACGGCACGTCGCCCACCGGACGGACAATCCAGTCGTGACCCTCTCGGACTAACGCCGGGAACCAGTCACGGGTGGACCTTTCGGTCTCACCGCGATCGAGCCAATCAGCCCCCGCGTGGGATAGGGTTGCTCGCCGAATTCGACCTACCTAAGTACCCACGCGGAGGGTAGACCGGGCGATCGCACCTCGCCGCAGGTCGACTTCGGACACGGGCCACTTAAGCGACCCATTCCGTACTATCAGAATAACCGAGCGGTGTTATCGTCGACCTCGACGGTTCGATTAATTATCGGGCGTATTCAGCCCACTACCAACCCTTTACGTGAAGCAAGATGAGGGTTCAATGGGGGAAAAGACGAAGCGAAGCGGGAGAATAGTTCAACAATAAAGCACATTTATTCGCGGCACACGGGAAGCACACAAATACAATTCCACCAAATGCACACAAAAAAAGAAAACACAATTCCATTTACACAAAAAGCAAATATAAAAGTGAAAACACAGTGCAGAGCTAATACCGACTACCGAGCACACGGCAACACTTATACAATTCTACTTCACAGACGGCGCCGACAACACATACCCAAAACCAAGGAAAAGAAATACCCTCAAGAATGAGGCGGGCCTGAGGCTGAGACCGGGTCGCGCCTACCCGTCTGGTGATGAGATGCGGAGCGGCGATGGCGCCTCACTCCGCGGGCCTCGCGGACAGTGCCTGGCAGGGGGTGGGAAAGGGGCCCCCTTGGTCGCACTATCTCAGCGCGGGGGGAAACAGGAGGGGGTTGCTGATGCTCGGGGTATAGAGGATCTTTATTATCCCTGGTGTGCGTCTCCACCTCGGCCAGGTCGCGCTGCCGGCCTTCCTCGGGCGTGCAGCTCCCGGCACCGTCGCGAGCACCCCCTCGTCTGCCTTCGCCGCTGCCGCCTCTCCGCCTCTGGACTCTCCACCCTGGACTCTTCTTTGGGCTCTCCTCGTTCGACTCTCTTCAGCTTCTCCAGCTACTGCAGGCTTCGGGCTCCAGACTTCCACACTGCTCTGACTGACGAACACGGTCCTTTTATCCCCCCGTAGCTTCGCCTTTGACCCCCTCCCTTTGACCTTTCACCTCGCTCCCCATTGGCCCGAGAAAAAGTGGGCGTGAAGGCTTTTTGATCCACAAATTTGCATATACCGATCGTCCTGGAGGCGGGGCCAAATCGCCCCTCGCTCACCGATTGGACGGCAAAAAGTGGGCGTGTGTCGTTTTTGATCCGTTTTTGAAGCACAAAATCCGTGATTTTGTACACGTTGTTCAACGTGCGCCCTGCACGAGTCCAACACCGGTACCCACAGCGGGGCAAGAACGGTGGCGATGCTACGGTTGCGAGGTGTGACGTGAAGGTCGTGGCGGTTGTGGTGAAGCGGTGTTGTGGTTGGTGGTTGATGTTGTGGTTGTGGTGGTAATCATGGCGGTTGGTCCAAAATAAAGATAGTTAAAGAAAAACGGCTATCCTGAAGAGTCGCAGCTCGCATAAATGACATGTATTCCCACTAGACAACGGGTTCGGGCCTAACTACACATGTACTTACCGAGATACCTCACCTAAGGGACCTGAATGGTGGTTTGCGAATCTGGTAACCACAACAATATTGTCTGGGACATTTTAGGATTTCTGTGTGGAATAGGCGAAGATTTAATAATTTTTTTTTAGCTTATTTTGTCTTGTTCCACTGCAAACCAAATAAATACACATGTGGATACCAAAATATTTTTTAATTTCAACAATTTTCTGTAATAAATGGTGCATTACTTGAAAAAAAGTGCAAGAGTGCCAATACTTTTGGCCACAACTGCAGCTATCGTTTTTGAGCCCAGTCTCTCAATGGTGAAGAATCACTTTTTAAAATATCAGATTCAGATCTTCACCAAAATTAAATCAATTCTTCCTTGTCATACACCCAACAAGTCCACCAAGTTTCGTCCGAATCTATCCACAACTTATTTAGATATCCTGCGCACAAACAAACAAATAGACGACCCAACAAACAGACAGAAAGGGGGTGAAAACATAACTTCCTTCTCCACCGGTGGCGGAAGGAACAATAAAAAATACAAAAACTTCATAAAAAAAACATTTTGCATTTTCTTATTAACCTCTGCCATCGAAGATGGACGGAGATTACTGTTTTCACCCCTGTCTGTTTGTTACTTACGAAATCTAAAGATTTCGTAAGTATGTTGATGACTTCCGTTTCTGTTTGTTTGTTTGTATGTTTGCTTGTTTGTTTGTTTGTTTGTTTGAAGGCACGATAACTCGAGAACAGAAGAAGCTACCAATGTCAATTTACACCATGTGATTCAGGAGGGTGATGGCTAGTGCTGATTAGATTTTGGTCAAAATCGGTCAAAGGTCAAGGTCACAGTGAGGTCAAATATTCGATTTTTGATGGTTTGGTACAGATAACTCGAGAACAGAAGAAGCTACCAATGTCAAATTACACCACGTGATTCAGGAGGGTGGTGGCTAGTGCTGATTAGATTTTGGTCAAAATCGGTCAAAGGTCAAGGTCACAGTGAGGTCAAATATTCGATTTTTGATGGTTTGGTACAGATAACTCGAGAACAGAAGAAGCTACCAATGTCAAATTACACCACGTGATTCAGGACGGTGATGGCTAGTGCTGATTAAATTTTGCTAAATCGGTCAAAGGTCAAGGTCACAGTGAGGTCAAACATCCAAAACATTCGATTTTTGATGGTTTGGTACAGAATCATCGTAGAAACTTCTGGTTTGCGTCGCTACCTTCTCTAGAGACAGCTTTTATTAGACAAGGTCAGAGGTCAAGTTGACGATTTCGTAAGTACCAGTCTATGACTGCTTGTTTGTTTGTTTGTGAACAGTATTACGGAAAAATTCCTCGACGGATTTTGACGAAACTTGGTGGGGGTATTAGGTATGGTACAAGGATCATGTAATTAGATTTTGGACTTGGTCCAAAGTCCAATATGGCCGCTATGGCGGCCATTTTGAAAAAATATTTGAATTTTTGTTTTTGCATTTCTCCATGTTTTAAGTGATTTCCAACCAAAAAAAAAGTTTGTTAGAGAAAAAAAAAATTGCAACTTTTTTTCAAAAAAATTAAGATTTTATTTGAAAAATATTTGAATTTTTTTTTGCATTTCTACGTGTTTTAAGTGATTTCCAACCCCCCACCCCACCCGCAAAAAAAATTGTCAGAGAAAAAAAAATTAGAAATTTTGCAACTTTTTTTCAAAAACATTTCGATTTTATCTTTGGCATTTCTACATGTGCGTCGATCTAGTTTAGTTTATTCAATCGTGGTTCAGTAGAGTCTGACCCGTTTTGACCTACAATGAATAGGATATCAAGTTCACTTTAGTGACCCAGCAGTATTGGCGGTGGAGGTTTTGCACTCTACCGAGTGCTCCCCCTCTAGTTTTGATCTTGCATTGATAAATTGATGTGGTGTTGATGTGGCGCAGGCATGATGGGCTGAATGGTCTCCACCTGCATCTAATTTCCTTGTGTGATGAAATTCAATGTGAATACAAAAGATTCGGTGTTAATGTTCCGTTTGCTATCTTATTAGGATTGTTTATGTTTATTTTTCAGGAATCGCTTTGATCGAGTGAATTAAAGCCTTATTGAAGTCACCTTGTTTCTGTCCAACTAGCGATAGCCAAGCTGATCACTCAAGCTAATCTACCATGGCCAATCTTCCTCAAGCCAGAGAGATTTGACGCTGATACGAACTCAAGCACGACAGCTAAACAATGGCTCCATTGGCAGCGAACCTTCTCGAACTTTCTAACAGCCATTGCTACTCACACTCCTGACAAACTGAATCTGTTCATTAATTACGTTGCCCCCTCCTATCTATGAGTATATCGCCGAGTGTGAAACATACGACGCTGCTATGTATATTCTCCAAGCGCTGTAATGTTAAGTGCAAGAACGAGGTATTTGCAAGACATCTGGTCGCCACACGCAGACGCGAGACAAGAGAGACAATCGACCAATATCTGCAAGCTCTCAAGCAGTTAAGCAAGGATTCGAACATCTGGACTGTGACCGCAGATCAGTGTAGAGATGACTCCATCTGGGACACTTTCATTAATGGACTGCAGTCGGCTCACATACGACAACGCCCGATGGAAAACAAAACTTTGGACCTCCAAACAGCTTTCGACCAGGCTTGCGCTTTAGAGATGGCCCAGAAACAATCTGACTCATACATGTAGCCTGTCGTCTCTGTTAATGCTGCCGCTACAGGGACCTGAGGAGGAAGCTCTTGAAACATCCATGGAAGGAAATGCACTTGTGGAACAAACGACCTCCACCACTGCGGCCACCTCTGTTGCCGTGAATGCGAATTAATGTTTCTTCTGTGGATACAATAAGCGTCCATGTACCAAGTGCCAAGCCAAATATACTATGTGCAACATCTGCGGAAAGAAAGGCCACTTCTCTAAGGTATGCTAGTCGTCTTCCTCCAAGCAGACCTCATGTGCTCTCCCCACTCTCGCAATAATCTCTGCTGCTTCACTGATGTGCCTATCTAATGCTATTGTGAAAGTGCAGATCAACGGACTGTCTTGGCCGATGCATTGATAGATACTGGAAGCTCTGAAAGCTTTGTGAGTACCAAACTGATGAAACCTCACTAGTGGAACCTGCTCCCTGGTGACGGTGAAGTTTCCATGGCCTCTACTTTCCTGCACTCAAATAATGTTCGAGGATATTGCATCGTTGAGCTCGTTTTTTAGGAATGCACCTACAGTGATGTGAGACTGTCAGTTCTCCAGGACTTATGTGCTTTTTTTTTTTTTTTGTATACCTTGGTCGAGGCTCGTATGAGAGCTAACACACAACTCACAGCAAGGAGGCATGAGACAAGAGGGGCGGGAGTGGAAGGGACAAAACAGTGGGGAACAGACACATTAGGTGAACTGTGGAAGGGAGAGGGATGGGGATGGGACGGGGAACATGGGGAAGAGAAGATGGACATTACAGGGACTTTGAGGAAGGAAAGCAGGAGAATTGAAGGAAGTGGGCTTGGGTGGATTATCGGGGGTAGAAAAGATCGAGGATTTGGATGGGGGAAGATAAGATGTGGTGGTGAACAGCTGTTTTGAAAGCCTGGAGGGAATAATGGGAAAGAATAGAGTGAGGAAGTTTATTCCAAAGGCGGGAAAAAAGAGGAATGAAAGAGTGAAGATGAGCAGTGATTCGTGATTTTGGTAGATTTACCAGAAGGGGGTTGTTGGCGGACCTTGAGCGCCCTGTGGAAATGTGGTGGGGACAAATCGCAGAGAGAGCAGGGGGGGCAAGGCTGGAGAGGAGACGGTAGAAGACAGAAAGACCACCGACCAACCTGCGGTGATTGAGTGAGATGCCCAAAGACTCAGCTTCATTGCGGGAGATGCCGATAATCCTAAATGCCTTGGTTTCGACAGCGTGAAGCCGAGAAAGGTGGGAGGCAGGAGCACCAGCCCAGAGGGGAGAGCAGTACTCCATCAGGCTACGGACAAAAGCTTTGTAAGTGGTCCGGAGCTCAAGAGGGCCGAGGAAGGACTTTGCACGACGGAGGATTCCCAGTCGGCGACTGGCTTTTGAGGCGAGGTTGGAAATGTGACTTTTCCAGGAAAGGTCATGGCAGATAGTAAGACCCAGAAGCTTGAAAGAAAAGACTTCTTCCAGAGGATTGTTGAGAAACTGGATGGGGGGGTTTTGTAAACGGTCCTTTCGAAGAGACATAGTGAGAGTGTGAGATTTGTCTGGATTGAAAGACATGTTCCACGTGTTGGACCAGTTTGTGATTTTATCCAGATCTGCAGTGAGCAAAGAAGCTGCTGCTTGCCGGTCTGAGGGATGACAGATGGTACGGCAGAGGGTGGAGTCGTCGGCAAAGAGAAATAGAGGATTTTCCAGAGAGTCCGAGAAATCATTGATGAAAACCAGAAAAAGAACAGGGCCCAGAACGCTACCTTGAGGAACTCCAGCCTGCACAGGAAGAGGGGATGAAAGAACTCCATTTAGGGCCACACGTTGACTGCGACAGGAGAGGAAGTCTGCGAGCCATGAGTGGAGATGGCCTTGAATACCATGGGAAGAGAGTTTGGTGAGTAGGGCAGGGTGCCAGACTGTGTCAAAAGCACGTGATATGTCCAGGGATACGGCTCGGATTTCCTGTCTGACATTGAGGACCTCCATCCATTGATGGGAGAGCAGAAGCAGCATATCCAGGGTAGAGTGACCTGGTCTGAAACCAAATTGATGATTGGAAATCAAGCCATTGGAGAAGAAGAAGGATTTCATGTCTGAAGCGATGATGGATTCCATCACCTTGCTGATGATTGGGAGAAGGCTGATTGGTCTGTAGTTACAGGGATCTGTTTTTGCACCTTTTTTATGCAGGGCAGTGATGTTAGCAGATTTCCAAGCAGATGGCAGATGACCTTGGGCAAATGAGAGGGTGAATAGAACAGAGAGAGGGTGAGCAAGAGTAGAAGAACAGGCTTTGAGGACACGTGGGCTGATGCCGTCTGAACCGGTTGCAGAATCTGACTCGAGGTTTGAAAGCAAGCTCTCCACCTTGTCAGGAGAAAAGGATACAGAGTCCAGGGACAGTTGGGTGCGACTGGGTAAAGTGGGTAGAGATAGTGATGGGTTTAGGACACAAGATTTAGCTGCAAACACCGAGTTTAGGCATTCAGCTTTATCACGTGTGGAATCAGCAGTGCGGCCATTTGAGGTAAGGGAGGGGATGGAGGGGGAACATACACCAGAAACAGATTTGATTAAACGCCACCAGGATTTTGAGGAGTGAGAGAGGTTTGAGAGTTCAGACTTGAGATGAGAAAGATGTTGTTTTCTGGCTCTCCTGAGGGTAGATACACACTTGTTCCGAGCTTTGTGGAAAGAACTGAGATTGCCCTCAGTTGGGTTTGCTTTCCATGAGGCAAAGGCAAGTTGTTTCAGGACAACTGCCTCGCCACAAGCTTCAGTAAACCAAGGGCGGGAGGAAGGGGAGGACAACTGAACACGAGAGGGGATAAATCTGTGCATGAGGGAGAGCAAGTTTCTTTGAAAGAATTCCCAGGATGAGTTGATGTTTGAGAAAGTAGTGATAGGAGACCAGTCTGTAAGTTTGATGGCTGCTCGGAGACCCTGCCAGTCGGCTTGAGTGAAATGCCAGACTCGACGGCGGTGAGGTGGTTCTCTGATAACAGCCAGAGAGATGTCCACTTTGACAAGGACGTGGTCAGAAGAACCAATTGGAGCGAAGGAAGAGCAGCAGATATTGTCAGGGAAATTTGTCAAAATCAGATCCAGAAGAGATGGAGTACCATTGGTTGAGATCCGGGTCGGGAAGTTGACCGATTGAGTCAGTCCCAATGAGTCGCAGAAATGAGTGCTGATGGTATCCTGGGTCATGACTTGAATTTTGAAAAGTAGGCGAATTGGCATAAAATACAAAGCACACTGAATCGTTGGAAAATCATGCGAAATCAGATTAATCAATATAATTAATTACCTTGGCCTGATATAATACATAACTGTGACTCATGATGTCTGGTGGTGTTTTAGGGAAACATAACTATTTTCTGTTTGAGTAAAAGTAGTGGAAATAATTTTAAAATGCATTGATATGCTAATTGGGATCCACCATTATGGAAATTCTCATATTCGTAAATATCTCAACTTCTGGTCCATGGAAATTTGTAAATGAGGAATCTACACATATGTTTGGAAGGTCAAGGGATAAAGTGAACGTATTTCCTTTGTTGTCAGAGATGTAGAATAATGTTTGGCTCGCTTAATTACATGAAAAAATGGAAACAGCTTCATAAAGCATAGTGCAAATGAGTTATTTTTCTGGGAACATCTTTTTTCTGATTCTCGGGATATATATGAACACTGTGGTATCAGTGAAAAATTGTCTCAGGGGGTACAAGGTAGGTCCCACTGGCCCCCGGCCTCGTAGCTCTTGCCTAAATCCGGCACCGCCGAGGCCCT
>NC_140969.1:64653363-64723363 GCF_056783735.1 Eptatretus burgeri
GCTGCAGCTCGCCGTCGAAGCTGCCCGAACAACACAGGCGCGCATTGCCTCATGAACGCCGCCGAAGCGCGAGAACTCATCGCGAGAGCTGACACGGCTCCCGCCGCTCCCGAACCGCACATCACCATTGCAGGCAGCAACGAACGGCCGCTCCCGTTGCATCGACGCAGCTCCCGCCGCCAGAACCTCGCCCTCGGGCCTCGACGAAAGCATCGAAGAGAGCACCGGCACACCTGGAGGTACGAACTGGAGATCCAGCCCGAGGTGCGCCAGCCAGTCCCGACCCAAAAGGGCGGGCCCCTCCCCTCGCACCACGAACACCGAGAGCCGGGCGCGTCGACCTCGGTAGCGCACTGAGACGTCGGCCCTCGCAAGCGGTGCAATCACTTCACCGGTGTACGTGTACAGCGACAAGGCCGTCTCGACCAGGCGAAGACCACGAGCCGCCTGCTCGCCCATGACCGACACTGCAGCCCCGGTGTCCACGCAAAACACGGTCGGCTCGCCATTCACTTCGACCTCCACCGTGAACGGCGTCGTCATCTCCGGACCAACGGAAAACAGACTCAACTGTGGTTGCATCTCCTGCTCCGGCCCGCCGGCATCGCCATGCCCCGGCTGCAGGCCGATCTCCAGGTCACTGGGGTCCTCCCGCACCTCGTCATCCAAGACCCCAACGGAGGCCCCCGCCATCCGACACACACGCTTCAAATGTCCCACCTTGTGACAATGCAAACACACGGTGTTCTTATACGGGCACATTCGTCGCAGGTGCGGACCACCACACCCCCAGCACCCCTGGAAATCCACCTCGCTCCCCGTGCGACCGTGCTGCGGTGCGCGCCCTCGTCCCGCACCGCCAGACGCGCGTGCGACCTGCGGCACCTGGGTCATCGCGCGGACCCCGGGCTGCACGACCTGTGGCGCCTGGGTCATCGCGTGAACTCCGGGATGTGCGACCTGCGGCACCTGGGTCACCGCGTGGACCTCGGGATCAGCCGACATGCCCCAGCTGGAGCTACTCATTACGTCCTGGCCAGCGATGGTGCGGACATCCGTGAGTGTCTGCTCGACAGACGAAACAGTCCCGACTGCCGAGTCGAATGTGACGTCGGTCAACCGCAGGATGGCTGCTACCATCTTCGCGTCTCGCAGACCAGAAATAAAACGATCTCTGAGTCGTGCCGGACGCTCCTCTGCCATGAACTTGCAAGGCACGGCCGAATGCTTCTTCCGTGCTACGAAGTCTGCAACGCGCTCCTCGCCACCCTTCGCGAGGTGATCGAACTGGAACCGCGCGAGCTGCAACGACTTCTCTGGCGCCAAGTGGGTCTTCATTTTCGCCACGATGTCCTGAAACGATAGCCCGTCATCACTGGGCTTATCTGGAGCCACCAAATCACTCAGCAGCCGGTAGTGCTCCGTTGATAGCGAGGCGAGCAAGATCGACTTGCGTTTTTCTTCATCATCTACATCATTCGCGCGGAAGTAGCAACCCAATTGTTCAGAAAACAACTCGAAGTCATCTCCCCCGAAAACGGGCACGCGCCCGTGCGCCATGCCCCGACCTTCTGCCATGCTCGTGCTGGCGAGACCCTTGGCTCCGTAGCCTGGAACCGCATGGGTTATTCGCTGCCGCCCTGCACATGCCGATCCGAAGATCCTCGTCAGCCAACTGTAGTGTCGTGTAGAAGATGCTTAGCAGGCAGACACGAGCGGAGGAACAGTCGAGCCCGGCTGTGGGGTACAAGCGCGAGCGCGGGCGTACTTTGCCCGCGGCTCTCCTTTATTACGTACTCAACACACTCACGAGCCGTAGCACTACGACACCACTACGACGCCTCAGGCGGCGCGCACTCCTTATATTCCTGGCAGACACGATGCTCACGACGACCACTCCCCCCATCATCATCCCCCGCCCCGCAGGCCCGCAGGCTATACCACAGTTGTAACCCGTAATGGGGAACGTGGCTGAGCTTCCCTTCCCCATCGGCCACGCCCACGCGACAACGTGTCTTGTCATTGGTTGGTAAATAAATGGCCATAACTTGGGAATCACTTGTCCGATTAATATCAAACCTTGAAAAGGCACATACTCAGGTCCCCAGCAATATACCTGGCAAGTTTCAATTAGATTGGACCAGCGGTTGTCAAGAAACAGCGGTCTCACACATACACATACACATACACACATACACCCACACACACACACACACACACACACACACACACACACACACACACACACACACACACACACACACAAACACACACACACACACACACACACACACACACACACACACACACACACACACACACACACACACACACACACACACACACACACTCTGCTGGAATTATAGATAGATATCCGGGAATCCTTAAATAATAAACACCTGTACACATCCTCGCATTGAGGGTGCCTTTTGAGAGCATCTATCATGAAATTTTAAATATATTCGAACATTTGCTTTAAAGTTTCGAAAAGTTCACGTTACTATTTAAAGATTATTCCATTTAATGTGTTGTAATTTCGTAAATACACAATTTTCTCGTCATGAACAGGAGCCTCCATGACGGGTCTCGCTATTGGCTCCATCAAGGCACGTGACGAAATATCGGAAGTTGTTATTGCCTTTAGGACGCAATAGGATATGTCCGTTGGGATATGTCCAGAGTCCTTGTTTTTATGTATACATCGTCGAGGCTCGTGGAAGAGCTCGTACTCGTACACTGAACGAATTAGGACGCAGCAAGACAAAAGGAACAGAAGAGAGAGAGAGGGGGAGAGAGTGGGGTGGGGTGGGGGTGGGAAATTGCCAGCAGCAGAGTTGAAGGCCAAGATAGAGGGAGATGGACAAACAATGGGGGGGGGGGGGCGGCAGGAGAGCATGCATGGGATGGACAAGATGGATAAAGAAGGAAACTCAGGAAGGAAAACTGGAATTTGAAAGGTGAGGGTTAACGAGGGTTGAAAAGATCTTGGTTTGGGATTGGAGGCGATCTGAGATGGTGGTGAACAGCCGTCTTGAAGACCTGGAAGGAAGGATGAGATTGAAGAGAATGGGGACAGTTGATTCCACAGGTGGGGGGGGGGAAATAGATGAACAAATGAGTGGAGGTGAGCAGTGATCCTGGATTTAGGTAGTTTCACCGGAAGGGGGTTGATGGTGGACCGTGTGTGTCCTGCAGAAACTTAGGGGCATGGGGAGTGGGTGGAACAAAGCACACAGAGAGAGATAGAGAGCAGAGGGTGCAAGACCAGGAAGGGGGTGGTGGAAGACCGAGACCACTGACCTATCTGTGATGGTGAAGTAATAAGCCCATACATTCAGCTTCGTCGCTGGAGATTCCAATAATCTTGAAGACCTTGGTTTCCATAGCATCAACCTAAGCAAGATATGAGGCAAGGGAGCCAGCCCAGATTGGAGAGCAGTACTCCATCAAGTTAGGGATTAAGGCCTTGGATGTGGATGGGAGTTGAGTTGTGCCAACGAAGGACTTTGTATGCCGGAGGATGCCCAGTCGGCTGGCTTTGGAGGCTAACAGTAACTTTGAAATGTGGTTTGCCCAAGAAAGATCATTGCTGAAAGTGAGACCCAGGAGTTTGAATGTTCTCCTTAAGAGGATTGTTAAGAAAGTCGATACAAGGTTTTGCCTGATGGTCCTTTGGGAGAGAGAGATATAGCAGAGAAGCAGAGAGTGTGACATTTGTCAGAATTGAAATACATATTCTGAGTGATTGACAAGCTTGTGATTTTACCAAAGTCTGAAGAGAGGGAAGAGGCTACAGCCTGTCTGTCTGAAGGATGAGTGATGTTCCAGTAGAGGGTGGAGTCATCAAATAGACAAAGCAGGTTTTCCAAAGAGACAGAAAGATCATTAAAGAAGATCAGGGATAGGACAGTGCCCAGCACACTGCCTTGGGAGCACTCCAGCCTTGACAGGGAGACGAGGTGAAAGCAATCTGTTGAGTTATACACGTTGACTACGATAATAGACAAAGTCAGTATGCCATGTGTGGAATTGGTCTTGGACACCATAAGCAGAGAGTTTGAAGAGAAAAAGTAAGACAAGATGTCAGACTATCAAAAGCACAAGATATGTCCAGAGACAGCCCTGATCTCATCTCTGACATTGAGGACTTCCATCCATTGTTGGGTGAGTAGAAGCAGCATGTCCAAAGTGGAGTGACCTGGTCTGAAACCAAATTGGTGATCTGAGATGAGGTTATTGGAGAAAAGGAAGGATTTCATATCAACTGCGATGATGGATTCCATGACCCTGCTGATGATTGTAAGTAAGCTGATATGTCTGTAATTAAGAGGATCAGTTTTTGCACCTTGCATTTTTAAGTAGTGAAAGTGAAGTTTCTCAAAATTTGAATTAACCCGACTCCCTTTTTTCCTCACTCCACCCCCTCCCCCATTTGCAGAGCTGTTTTTCTGTAATGTATTGAAGGAGGTGGAAGGTTTTGAGATTTCACTAACTCGAGATTCTGGTGCAAGCCGGGTTCTCGAGCAGTTCCTCCGTGTTGGTCCAGCTGCCTGCATTGAGGCCCTTCTTGGGCCTCTCTGTCGAGCTCCTCCAACTGTTTTGTGTCACTGCTGCGTAGCTCGGGTATTGGAGACTGGTCTTCAGCAGCTTCCACGGCTGCTGCGCTCTGAGACAGATCTGCATCAGAACCTGGTGGAACTTGTGGTCGATCTTGTAAACAACGTGACTCCAGTGTTATCTGAATTTGCCTGTGACATTTATGGCAGTTTTGTGCTCAGGACATTGCTCCAGCTTCTCTCTCGTTTTTGTGTGAGAACGGCGGTTGCATACAACAGGGATACAGGTACAACCACACGAGACAGTATCTCGATCATTACTTGTGTAATGCTGTATTTGCACTGGAAGCGATGGTACATAATTGGGCAGTCTGACTGGAGAGGAAAGAAAGAGCCAAACATTTGCGACATCCCGGAGGTCGTTGGCTTCAAATAATTGTACTGTACATACTCTCGTTTTCCATTATTTCTATAATCTATGCCTGTCTTGTTATCTAACTTTCTTATCCATCCTTCAACAACCGCTTTGTTTTTGTATCGCTTGTGGGATAAAGAAAAGAAGCCGATCAATAAGCAGGAAGATCAGTGGGATGTGGAAGACTTTCCTCTGCCAGAAAGATTTCCAGTGCTGCTGAAATTGTTGTTGGAACAGGGGGTGTGCCCAAACATCTTGAGTAAGTACTTAATGGAGTACAAGAGGAAGATTTTGTACAAACTTAAAATAAAAATGTGTGGCTTTGTAAGTCTAACAGGTTTTGCATTTTGATGGAAGACTAATGACAAGACTAAACTAGAAAGAGCAATCACAGGTTGCAGACCCTTTACCAAGGCATTTGTGTGGTTTTATAGTACATACTTTATAGACTACTCAGTACTCGCATTCTAATTGTACATATTTTCTGGACTAATAGAGGTACTCGGTTGAAAAAAAGATGTGTAAATTTTTTTTTGTCTAAAAACACACTTTGTGTGTCAATGAAAGGAAATAAAATGAAATGTAAATTTTATTCATTAGTATTCTAAATATTTTAATAATAAAGGTTTGTTGAAAATTTCATAACAAAAGCTCAAATTATAAAAAAAAAAAAAAAAAGTTTTCTTGGAAAGACATTGAAGCTCAAATGGTAAATAAATAATGTGACAAGTAATTTCAAACAAAATACTGTTGCGAATTCGCGCCCGCCGGCGTGCGAACGGCCACGTGACTCGAATCGCGGAACGTCGCCCACCGGACGGACAATTCTGTCGTGACCCTCTCGGACTAACGCCGGGAGCTAGTCACGGGTGGGCCTTTCGGCCTCACCACCATCGTGCCAATCCGCCACCCGCGTGGGATAGGGTTGTTCGCCAAACTCAACCTACCTAAGTACCCACGCGGATGGTAGACCGGGCGATCGCACCTCGCCGCAGGTCGACTCCGGACACGGGCCGCTTAAGCGATCCGTTCCGTGCTATCGGGATAACCGAGCGGTGTTATCATCGGCCTCGACGGTTCCGATTAATTATCGGGCGTATTAAGCCCACGACGAACCCGTTACATGAAGCAAGGTGGAGATTCATTTAAAGAAAAGAAGCGAAACGGGAAAACAGTTCAACATAATGCACATTTATTCCGCGGCACACGGAGAGCACACATATACAGCCAAACAGAATGCACATATAAAGCAACTAAAACAAAAACAACAATGCAGATCTACAACCGACGACGCGTACACACGACAACACTTACACAGTTTTACTTCACAGACGGCGCCGACACACATTTACTCAAAAGCAAAGGAAAAGAAAGCCACTCTCATAGGCAAGGGGGCAGACGGGCCCGTAGGCCAATGTGTGCGCGGGACCTGGAGGAGCGGCCAGGCCCACGAGACCGGGTGGGTCCTACCCGCGTCTTCGTGATGAGCCGCAAATGTGGCAGCGCGGTGGTACCCCGACTTCGTGCTCCTTCGCGGGTTTCGTTGGCACCGCTTGGAGTGGGGTGGGAACGGGGCCCCCTTTTCGCACTATCTCAGCGCAGGGGAAAGGGGGAATTGTTGATGCTCTGGGGAAAGAGTATAGCTGGCTTGCTTGGGTCCCGTGACGAGCGATTCCACCGCGACCTCGTCGCCGACCGCCGTCTTCCTTGCCTTGGACCCGAGCTCCTTGGACTCTTCCCCCAATTCTCCTCAGCCGACTGCCGAAAACCACCTGGACGCCCTTGCCTCCCAACTCCACTCCGCGCTCCAACCCGACTTGACTGCCTCGCAACAACAACTCTTGCGCAACAACTCTTCTTTCTCTCTGCCCCAAAACTCTCTTCGCTTTTCTGCCACTCAACTCTGCTTTTCTGCTCGGCGTTTTATAGGCCGGCAGGAGAACCCATATGCAAATTTCCGGATCAGGATGAGCTCGGGGGTGGAGCCATGCTCGCCCATTGGACGGAGGAAGAGGGGTGTGAATCTCCCCTGATCCTAGAATTTGCATATCTCGATTCCACACAGACGCGCCTGGAGGCGGGGCCAAGCCACCCCACGCTTGCTGATTGGACGGATCAGAAGTGGGCGTGTAGCATTCCTGATCCAAATTCTCCTCGGAAAGGCCGCATTTTGCACTCGCGGCTCGGCGCGTATCTTGTACGAGCCCAGGACAGCCCGACGCTCGGTGCTCACAGGTGGTGCGGGAATGGCGGTAGAAGGAGGGAGGTGAGGGTGGTGGTGGTTTGATGGTCATGGTGCGTTTGGGAATGGCATGATGCGATGATGTGGGAGCGAGTTGTGAAGGTAAAGGTTGTGGCTGTTGGCGTTGTTGTTGTTAAGCGGCGTTGTGGTTGGTGGTTGTTGTGTGATGGCGGTTGGTTCAAAATAAAGATAGAACAGAAAAACGGCTATCTCAAAGCGTCGCAGCCCGAATGAATCACATTTATTCCCTCTAAACAACGGGTTTGGGGCTAACTACACATGTACTTACAGAAATCTCACCTATGGGACCTGAATGGTGGTTTGCGAATTTCCACAACCGTAACAATACATAAAAACCTGACCAACTCGTGCAGCGGTGGACGGGCTAATAAAGCCTCTTTCTACTTCATGTGACTTTACTTTTTGACACAATTATTAATTTGTGTTCTCCCTATTCTCATAATATGGGTTTGTTGAAAATTTGATGACACCAAATGTGCTCTGGAGACACACGCACGCATGCACATGCACACGCACATGCACGTACACACACATACTGTATATGCACATATATATATATATATATATATATATATATATATATATATATATATATATACATGCATACACATATGCACACGCATACATATACACACTGCACAGGGGATGGGCTGATTTTCAAAATTCTGCAAGTTTTCTTGTCTGTTTTAAATAGCCAATGTACTGCATTGTCTTGTTCACTCACCTTCCTTTTTTTAATATAATTTTATTTTTTGTTGTTGTTTAGCACCTTTCTCATGAACACCACATTTTCCAATAAGAATTTATGTATAAACTGGAGTTAGGTTCTGTTGAACATTTCTCATCAGAAAAAAAAACCATCAACAGTTGAAATACTCGACATGTATCGTGAATTCCGAAATTAAATTATGTTTCAAAATAAAATAAACAAGTCCAGATACATTCAAAGTACACTACGCCCATGCCAAATAAATAACAAATCCTCCAGCGCGCAACATTGCTAGGGCGCCTTCAGTGCCCGGTGATGCCACCATGCAGCACATGAAGACGGAATTGGGAGGGAGCAGTGCACAATAATTGATTTATTAATTAAAATTAATAAATAATAACCGTAAAACAATTAATTTATTAATAAATTGGCTTATAGCATACCTAAACCACCACTGTTTCATTCGAATCCTGTAACTTTTTGAAAATTAAGTAATTCATCGAAAAATGAATATTTAATTGATTAATCAATAAATCAAAAACACCTTTTGTTGCCAAATCACTTGTTCACTATCGTGTCCAAATATCAGCTTCCTAGCTCAAAATGTGCCTGAGATAGTGCCCAGATGAGAAAGACAATAGATAAGTAATAAATCGATAACAATTAAGTAATTAATTGATTAATCAAAAAATGAAAAATGCTGTTTTTGGCAAAGCACATCTTCACTTTTGTTCCCAAATTTCAAATTCCTAGCTCAAAGGATGGCTGATATATCACCCAGACAAACAAACAAGAAAGGAAGAAAAACAAAATAATAAGTAAGCAAGAAAACAAATGGAGTAAAAACTGAGTACTCCCTCCCTTTGGCACTCGGCGATGATGTCATGCATCACCTGGATATGGATTTGGGAAGGAGCGGTGTGCAATTTATAAATGTAAAAGAAATTTAAATAAGACCACTCACTCGTGATTGGTGTTGAGGTTGTTTGTAGAGGTGGGATGGGGTGGAGGGCTGAGTGGTGGAGGTAATAGGACAGCCCAACCACTTTCCCAATATCAACTGCTCATTCTCTGGTATCAAAATGCTGTAAAACCTCTAATTTAGTTTCTAAGATAATTGTTTTTCTTGTTTTCTTACAACCAAACTCACTGGTATCACTTATTGAGTGTTTTTGACTAGTCTTTTTAAGGGATTGAATCATACCTCAAACAACATTAAAATGGCATGATACAACTGTAATGCATCTACATTTGCTTCTGTGTTTACGTGACTTAAAGTTGGTTGCTGTGGCTTGCTGGCAAACGATGTAACAGCGAACATCACAATGTTAAAAATATATATGTTCCCTATTGTATCAAGGACATTATAACAAAACAACGTTAATCAAATCAACGTTAAGTGAGGAATCACTTGTACCACAAACTGACACAACAAAGCCAAGTGTGGAAATTATAACTAATTGACCAATGACAGGAGATGTATTTTGATTACTCAACAGCTCATGGATAATTGATTTGTTAAGAGCTGAACTGTGATTGGTGGTGGACATGAAACAAGTTATTATGCATTACTGAATAAAACTAGAGGGGGAGCACTCGGGAGAGTGCAAAACCTCCGCCGCCAATACTGCTGGGTCACTCAAGTGAACCTTGTATCTTATTCATTAAATATGTCAACAGTGATGACAGAGTTGTGGTTCTTTTCTCCAACACTTTTTTTTTGGGGGTGGGGGGGGGGGGTTGGAAATCACTTCAAACATGAAGAAATGCAAAAAAAAAGAAATCGAAATTTTGTTGGAAAAAAAAGTTGCAAAAATTTTTTTCCTCGAACTTTTTTTTTGGGGTGGGGGGTGGAAATCACTTAAAACATGTAGAAATGCAAAAAAAAAAAAATTTTTTTTTGGGGGGGTTGGAAATCACATGTAGAAAAGCAAAAAAAAAAAGTTCTTTCTTTTGGGGGGTAGGGTAACAATTTTTTTGGGAGGGTTTGGAAATCACTTAAAACATGTAGAAATGCAAAAAAATAAATTTTCTCTAACAATTTTTTTTTGGGGGGGGTAACAATTTTTTTTGGGGGGAGGTTGGAAATCACTTAAAACATGTAGAAATGCAAAAAAAAAATTCTCTTTTTGGGGGGCGTAACAAATTTTTTTTGGGGGGGATGGAAATCACTTAAAACATGTAGAAATGCAAAAAAAAAAAATTGGGGGGGGGGGACCAAGTCCAAAATTTAATGGCATGATCCTTAGACCATACCAAAAACCCCCCTCCCCAACCAAGTTTCGTCGAAATCCGTCGAGGAGTTTTTCCATAAAACTGTTCACTTTCATTTCAACTTCACTACACCAATAGTATACCCCAAAGGAACCTCCATGCCACATATCAGCATCCTAGTACACATATTAAATGAATGGCAAGCTTCCAAATAACTTGCACCAAAAACTTTAACATTGATGTGCTACAAAAAAGTTAAGTTTAAAACATTTGAAATTATTTTTTTATTTCAACTTCACAACATCAATAATATACCCCAAAGGAATCTCCATGCCAAATATCAGCATCCTACTACACATATTAATGAATGGCAAGCTTCTAAATAACTTGCACCAAAAGCTTTAACATTTTCACGCTCACGCTAAAGCTGACGCTGACGCTCACGCTGGGGGTATCGCTATAGCTCTCTGTTCTTCGAACAGGCGAGCTAAAAACGATTGTGCATTAGACAAGTTGTGTCGCTTCTGTTTAGAGTAACTGCAGCAAAATAGTCGGTGAACATTTTTTCACACAATTTGATTTGGACTAATTTTTTTTTAAATTAAAAACGATGTGCATGATATTCTGATGCAGGATAAGTCCTTTCTAAAGTATGCATTTACAAATTAGTTTACACTTTAAATGAATTTGGATGTAACTGTGTCATCATTGATGGTGCTGCCAGGGTTATAAATCGCTTTTTAAAGGAGGCACAACCGACCTCTGGGAAGGATCATGCTGAGTTTGGCAGCAGTTTAAGTGTTAAAAAAAATTAATCTGCTGTTAGGTTTGTTTTTAATGATGAGAGAGTCGAGTGCGACAGTGATGGTACTCGACTGTGTTGCAGTCTTCAGGGTTTCAGCATCCCATACAAGAGTGTCATGCTGCTAGCTTCTGCCTTAATGTAATCACCACACAAATAGTGTTTGCTGGCAAAGCTGTTTGACAACAGAGTCGCCATGCCGTTGAGTCGTTCTTGCAGTATGCTCCACAAGGCCTCGACTCTCAGTGAGGATAGGTCTGACCAGCGTCACCGACACCTGGTCTTGGTGTTCCCATATCTTGTTGGTGGAGTGCTGCATGGGTTAACTGAGTATGCCCAACATTATATGTAGCATTTATTATCCCCACACTTTTTAGATCCTCGTGGAGGATCTCTAATTCTTATTCACGTTGTTGTGCTTCATCTTCTTCTTGTAGACTTTTTTGTTTCACAGCCTACCGTTTTCATCGAAACTTCCTGAAACTTGGCATGTATATGTAAAAATACACTATGCAGACAGTAACCATCTCCGATTTTGAAAATTCCTCCAAGAAAAAAAGTTATGATGTCAAAATATCTCCGCGCATGGAAATCGCCTAAAAAATTATCTCCGAAACTAGGCAAGCTTTTTGAATTCTGTTTGCGGGAATCGAACAGGGCATTAGCAGAGATGAATTACCACATATATGATACATCACATTGACGTCATATCAATTTTTATGACGTCATTCCTATTTTTTGAAATTTTTTGTTTCACAACCCAGAGTTTTCATCGGATCTTCGTGAAACTTGCCATGTATATGCAGAAAGCCCGGGGCGCGGTAATTTGGTCACAGGAAACTTGGTCACGGTAAAACGGTCACAAGGTAAAATGATCACGAGGTAATTTGGTCACGGTAATTCGGTCACGGTAATTCGGTCACAAGGTAATTTGGTCACGGTGTTATTATTATTATTTATTATTATGCACTGCATTTAAGGCCAGTAAGGCCCAAGAGCAGTAATAAACATTTTCATTTCCTGGCCGGCGAATCTTGTTGGCATAATGACGTATTGACAAAGTTTACTGACTACAATAATGGAATCGATTCTGTCTCTCTCAACTTTTAAATTCCGATCCCATTATAGTAGTCAGTAAACTTGGTCAATACAGCATTATGCCAACAAGATTTGCCGACCATGAAATGAAAATGTTTATTACTGGCCTTAAATACAGTGAATAATAAATAATAATAATAATAATAATAAC
This sequence comes from Eptatretus burgeri, assembly GCF_056783735.1. Classification (NCBI taxonomy): domain Eukaryota; kingdom Metazoa; phylum Chordata; class Myxini; order Myxiniformes; family Myxinidae; genus Eptatretus; species Eptatretus burgeri. The sequence continues at coordinate 64,665,572 of NC_140969.1, forward strand.
ACTGTGACCAAATTACCTCGTGACCGAATTACTGTGACCAAATTACCTTGTGACCGTTTTACCGTGACCAAGTTTCCCGTGACCAAATTTCCTGTGACCAAATTACCTACATTCGAAAGCCCCCGCGCAGGCAGTAGCCATCTCTGATTTTGGAAATTCTTCCTAGAAAAAAAGTTGACGTCATAATATCGCCGCTAATGGAAATCGCCTATACCGTTATCTCCAAAACTAGGCAAGCTGTTTGAATTTTGTTTGCGGGAATCAAGCCGGGCATTAGCACAGATAATTTATCACAAACCTGATGCATTACAATGACGTCATCATTAAGAGGACGAGGATCTTAGCTCATTTGAGCTTGTTTTTAAAACAGGGGGATAATGTAATCAGTTTTATCTGTCTGTCTGTCAAGCTATCTCCTCCTGAATGGTTGTGCAGAAATTCACCAAACTTGGTAATGATCACCACATGGTAAGAATGTGCGAGAGGAGTATCATTTTTCGTCATGCCCCTTTGAGGCCCTGGAGTGAGGTCAAAAGGTTAAATACCAAAAAAATACAATTGTGAGCACATTTTAAAGTGACTTTTCATGAAACTTTGAATATGCAATCATCATTGGGGGATGCATGAAATGTATAACGATTGTTTTTTTTTTGTGGATTTTTCCCCCGGTTCATGCCTCGGGGTGGGGACTTTGGGTCACAAGGGTCAAAACAGATTTTTTTTTTAACTCAAAATTTGACTTGGGGTCATTCCTGGTGAAATTGTCGTCATCTTTCAACTTTGCTTAAGGTGGGAGGTATTGGGATTTGCGATGGCGTGCCATCGACTTCACTCATTTTTTTAAGCTCTTTTTTTCATTTGCACTCTTTTTTTTTTTATTCATTCAGTTTTTGTAGAAGAGGAGGCAGCCAGCCATGTGCTACAAACGGCCTTGCTGGTTCTGCATGCTCGGAATGCCTCACTGTGCAGTGCCCTTTGTGTGGTTATCTGTAATGCTCTGGGTGCTGGGAAACAGGAAAGCAGGTACCACAGACTCTTCAATGCTTATCCCAGTGAACAGTTTAGCAGTTTTATTTTTATTACTATTATTATTATGATTATTCATTTATTCAGAAATATCTCACCTTTTCATCGATAATATGTTTGTTCCACAGAGCTTATATTTTGAGCCACTCGGGCATTGTTCGTAATATCAAAGCAAAGTTCGACTTGCATGCTGTCCCTTTGACATTTGCGATAAATTGTTGTTTTGATAGTGCACTACTGGAGCGATTTAAAGATCGGACAAGTAGCCATGTAATCGAGCACCTCATCGAGGTTGCAGACGATGAGCAGCTTAAGATCCTCTACAAACACCATATGCGGGGAAACGTTCCTGCTCTGGCCTTGCATCCTACAGCCAACTACACCGTTCAAAGATTCATTGGAAAATGTTCTGAGAGGCAGGTGGGATGGTTCCCATTATTTATTTATGTTTGTTTATTTGCTTTTTCTGATTTAATTTCCCTATTTTTCATGAAAGTGGAACCTGTATGTTCTGCGAATGTATACATTGGCATGTCATCCTTCTCCATTAACATTTTTAACTTCCTTAAGTTAACAAAAGTGTTGAATCTAAACCTTAAATTAATGACATCGATGGTAGGATTATCATGAAACTTTAGAGGATTGTTCTCAAGTTTACTCAAACCAGCCCCCAACTCACAATTATTTAAGTGAGCCATTGTTAGATTTATAAAAAAAAAGAAAAAATGTGACCAGCCTTTTTCGGCTCCATCAGCCAAATAGTTTGAATGGCCAGGTCCAGGTGAGTCACACAATACTTTGGCATATTTTGGATTGCGGAAAAGGGTATTCTTGATCGGGCAAAAGAGCAGAAGTGTTTCCTTGCTTTGCATTGTTTTTAGTTCTGCAAGTTGTTCAAGGAATTGGTGCCCTGGTTGGAGGCTGTGCTGGCTCAGGGACACATGGGAATAGTTACCAGCTTAGCAGAGGCTGTAGTGCGACTGCAGAAAAGACAAGATCAACTGCTTGAGACTCTTCTAAAGGTTTGTTTCCCTTATGGGTGAAATGTGCAGTATTCACCTGCCTTGTGCAATGCTCACCTTTCCCTGTCTCCCTCATCCTTCCCCCACTTCCCCAGCACATTCCCTTTTCACCTTTTTCCACTTGCATAACACACCACTCCTCAACTTTGACCTCATTCTTCATTTCTTTCCTTTCCACTCATTGTCTTCTCATCTATTTCGGACTTTGTTATTGACGTGCTTTGCAGGTTTTTCACTGCGATGTTGAAACCCGACAAAGTTCCGCCCTGCGATTATTTGCCTCCATGTTCACATATGAGATATACTTTGAACTTGGAGAAGATGACGATCTACCCTCGGTTAGTAATGTGGGCGTTGAAAAACCGTGGGTGTCCGATTTTGCAGGCACATCCTGTTTTAAAAAATATTTTATCATGATTATGGCTCATGGATAAGCTTGCACTGTGCATTAGTTGCATGACATAGTCATGATCTTATGGTCCCATGGATGTATTCCCACAAGACACTTATCAAAATTTCATGAACCTGTGCTGGGAGAAGTAATGTAATTTGAGAGAGAAAAAAATTAGAATGGGAAAATTTGGAGGAGAGAAGAGAAATGGAAAAGTTTGTTCAGAGTGCAGTGGAAATGGTAATGTCTAGTCTTATTCTTCTTCTTTTGTATACAAAACAAGGCTGCAGGGTAGCATCATTGGCCGAGGGTGTGGTTATGCCACTGATGCAGTACCCTCTGTTTGTTAGGTAGGAATTAATAATTTGTTCAGGGTGCCGGCGTTAACTCACCTTCTCTTCGTGAAGACCATTGGATCTTTAATCTTTAACATCCACCAACTAATGCTGGAAGACAAGACGCCCATTTCAACGTCTACCTGAGGGACGGAGCACACACACTGATGAATCACCCTACCTGTGAAACACCGGGATGACAGTTTATAGCTGTCATGATTAGAACCCAGGCTAGATGGCTGGGAGTATGCATATCTTTACGCCATCCTGTCAACCTAATGTGTCGAGTAGGGATACTGGACTGGCATCCCAGCAGTAGTTATGGGTTCAAATTTGGCTGAAGGTATCCCATTCTCAGGAAGATTACCATGCAGTTATCATATTCTTGCAGGAATGAGGTAATCTGTCTGGTCTGACCTCCATATTTTGAGGATACACTTTTTTCATTGATTAATTATTCAATGCATGAACACAGCTATGGGTTTTAGGGGGTAAAAATTATCAATAGCCCCAGGGACTTAAGGTTGGAGGAGCACCCCAATTTTCTCTACGTAAATGTGTATCGTATAGCGCCACCTGGTGGAAGACTGTATTACAAGCTGTAATAAAGTACGCCAGACCGCATAGAAGTGGGAAATTAACCCATCCATAAACACAGATTATTTGCTAATTGTAATTTATCAATCAGCGATTTATAAATCGGCCTGTGCACTGAATGTGCGATATAATTAGGAACTTGCTGTTATTATAAATTACATTGAAAACAAGCCTTGCAACTAATGCTTGTGTATAACAGCTATAATAAGTTTCAACATAAAATTACCACTCAGGTTATGATCAAATGCAAACAAAGTCCAATTTAACCATTTCCTGATTCATCGTGTTTTTGTTTTTTTTTGTTTTTTTTTCATATTATGATTTCACTTATGTGCCACCAGGACAAACTCCAAATGCTGCACGAGAGTACATATCACGATGTGACGTACCATGGTTCTGTGCTGGTCCAGAACTTGTTGCGGTTCCAGGATCCTGCACTGATCGTGAACGGCCTCCTTTCTTTGAAACCATCTCTTTTGCTGTCGTTGTCATGTAGCCAGTTTGGCAGCAGGGTGGTTGATGTTTTCTTTCGGAGCCCAACTGTGTCCAGCCAATTCCATGAAGAGTTCCTTACCATACTAAAGGTGCATGGACCATTATCGTGCAACTTCCACCATTGTGTCTGAACATTGTTATCATTCAATGAAACGAGTGATCAAAAGCTTTGCTTCACTTGTAATTTGTATTATATCGATCTTTTTTAGGCTCCTCTTTTTGAAGATTTCTGGTATTTAAGAATACCCATCCCCTCCCTTCCTCGTTCCCTACTCATATAGGACAGGTTGTTTTCCATGGCATGCACCAAGCATGGCAGCCGTGTGATTGATGGAATATGGACATCAGTGTCGTTGCCACAGAAACAAGCCATGGCGCAGGAATTAGGCACGTGATCTTCCTTGTATTGCCTTTGCTCCTTCATATTTTTGGAATTCCACCCCAACCCCCCCCCCCCCCCCCCAATGCACATAACATCCATACGTGTAATGAATATTCTTTCCAAATTAGAACCCTTTGTGATTCTGCACTGCAGTTATGCATCTCTGTTGTCAACAGCATTCTGTGTTGTGTTTGCTCGAAACAGCCTTCCTTGTTTGGAGTAAAACCAACGTACTAACGAAACAGCTGACACCATTAACTCCCAGAAAACAATTTTACTCAACTGTATTTATGTGGCCTTGTTTGTCTAATCAGATTTGTTTGCTTTGTCACAGCTCTGAAGCATTCTGAGCTTCGTCAAAACCAATTTGGGAAACACGTCGAGAGGAATTGTGGACTGGGTCATTTCTTGAGGCGTCGTGGTGAATGGCAGGAAGTTCAGGCACAGCATTCACGGAAGCGTAGGATGCTTGCTGACATTTTGGATTGATGAAGATGCAATCTGACGATTAACAGAGGCTTTATATATTTTTTAAATCAAATGTAATATTGTATAATTAAAGCTTTTACAGTTGAGGGTTTTTTTTTCTCCTATTAAATGTTGAAAAAAAAAAACACCCTGCAACGATAATGCAGCTCTTCGTGGAAGCTTGCATGAGGGTTTTTGTTTGTTTTCTTGTTTGTTTGTTTTTGTACAAGTGTTACTTTTTCTTTTCTTTTTTTAACTGAAGATGTTTGCAGCATTGTAATCTCCAACATTTACACATCTAGCATTGCCATTTATCCATTGGTTGACTCATGTGTACATATCGTTTGTCCTGATGTGCAATTGAAGTGTCCTTGGTTTGATTCTGGTTGTGGCTTTTTCATTTGATGCGAGCATTGTGTGAAAATTTGTCTCACGGAAAGTTTCACTGTGCAATGTGCAGGACGTGCACCATCAAGTGTTGCTTGCTATATCCACAAATGTCATACAGCATCCTTCTTTCATTCAAATCCGTGCATGAACTACCTCCAGAGTTTTGCCCTGGACGACATTCTCTCCGATACTCTGGAGGCTGCTCTCTCGTCAATAAGTTTTCCACCAATAATATTTCTGCTTCTTGAAAATCCTTCATCACTTTGCAGCAGCTCGCTCCTCTTCCTTGACCTCGATACGTCAAGGCGAACAGCCTAGTTACATCATTATGAGCCAATCAGGAGACTACAAGAAGGTGTGAATAATTTGGGCCATTAAAGTAATTGTAGTAGTTAGCACCTGCAATTATTAAGCGTAGGTAAAGCAGAAAATAGTTTGTTTTGAATAAAGAGCAGCAGATGAGGTCGGTTTGGAGTTCAAAGAAAACAAAATTGTTTTACCATTTTTTTTTTGTTTACCATTTTAACAACCTGATGTGGAAATTCTCCAAATGTTAAAACTTCCCAGTAGTATTAGCGGTGGTGAAGGGGAGGAGAAAAAAAATTGCGTGTTTCGTGCAGATGCCTTGGTGAATTTCAAAGGGATGTTATGCATATATTCACCGGGCGTAGTGGCGTGCGCCTGTAATCCGGCTACTCGGAGGCTTGGATTGGAGGATCGCTTAAGGACGGGAGCTCTGCGCTGGGCCGCGCTATGAGAGGGCGTAGGGCAGCACGGACTCATGGCGAAACCCAATCCTTATCCCTGTGTCGTAAGAGGTGACCAGGGTTGCGTCAGGAAGGGCATCCAGCATAAAACCTGTGCCAAATCTGTATGCGGATCATAACGGATGATCCGCTGTGGCGACCCCGAACGGGAGCAGCCGAAAGAAGAAGAAGAGTTGTCATGCATATATTCGATTAAATACACTACGTGGCCAACGGTATGTGGACACCTACTCGTCCAACATCTCATTCCAAAATCATGGGCATTAAATGGAGATGGTCCCCCCCTTTGCTGCTGGAATAGCTTCCACTCTTCTGGGAAGGCTTTCCACGAGATGTTGGAACATTGCTGCAGAGATTTGCTTCCATTCAGCCGCAAGATCATGAGTGAGGTCGGGTACTGATGTTGGGCGATTAGGTCTGGCTCGTAGTCGGCGTTCCAATTCATCCCAAAAGTGTTACACGGGGCTCTGGCCAGGACTCTGTGAAGGCCAGTCAAGTTCTTCCACACCGATCTCGACAAACCATTTGTGTATGGACCTCGCTTTGTGCACGGGGGTATTGTTATGCTGAAACAGGAAAGGGCCTTCCCCAAACTGTTGCTACAAAGTTGGAAGCACAGAATTGTCTTGAATGTTATTGTATGCTGTAGCGTTAAGATTTCCCTTCACTGGAACTAAGGGGCTTAGCCGGAACCATGAAACACAGCCCCAGACCATTATTCCTCCACCACCAAACTTTACCACCTCCACCAAAATGCCAACTCGATGCATTCAGGCAGGTAGCGTTTTCCTGGCATCCACTGAACCCAGATTCATCCATGAAGCGTGATTCATCTCTCCAGAGAATGCGTTTCCACTGCTCCAGAGTCCAATGGCGGTGAGCTTTACACCACTCCAGCTGACGCTCTGCATTGTGCATGGTGATCTTCGGCTTGTGTGCGGCTGCTCGGCCATGGAAACCCATTTCATGAAGCTCTCGACGAACATTGTTTGTGCTGACGTTGCTTCCAGTCAGTTTAGAACTCGGTAGAGAGTGTTGCAACCGACGACAGATGATTTTGCCGCGCTACAAGCTCCAACACTCTGCGGTCCCGTTCTGTGAGCTTGTGTGGCCTACTACTTCATGGCTGAGCTGTTGTTGCTCCGAGACGTTTCCGCTTCACAATACCAGCACTTACAATTGACCGGGGCAGTTCTGGCAGGGCAGAAATTTGATGAACTGACTTGTTGGAAAGGTGACATCCTCTGATGGTGCCACGTTGAAGGTCACCGAGCTCTTTCGTACAACCCATTCCACTGCCAATGTTTGTCTATGGAGATTGCATGGCTGTGTGCTTGATTTTATACACCTGTCAGCAATGGGTGTGAATGAAACAACCGAATCCACTAATTAGAAGGGGTGGCCACATACTTTTGGCTATGTGTATATGGTGCATAAAATAAGTAAAACGAGAATGGGACGAAGCAGAGTGGATACCTCCGTCAGGCTGAACAGTTTATGTTTGTATCCCACCAACAAGTCGGATCTGCATCCGGAGCTGAACCAAAATCTAATTGTTTTTTTGTTTGTTTTTTTTTACAAAAATCTAACCAAGTTTTGTCCAAATCTGTCCATAACTTCTTGAGATATCTTGCTATGTGGTATTCTCATTTTGGCCCTACCTTTCAATGATGAAGAATCACTTGAATTAAAAAAAATTCTCCAATCTGGATCCGGATCTTCATCTAATCAGTTCGTCCTCATCACACACCCAATCTGTCCACCAAGTTTTGTACGAATCCGTCCACAACTTCTTGAGATATCCTGCTTACAAACAGGCAAACAACAAGGATAAATAGATACCCCTCAAAATGTTAAAACTTGGTGGTGGAGGTAACCATCGTGTGGGACTTAAAAGGAAATTGATGCCTTCTTTATAATTAGAATCGACATGTAATTAAAATTAATGATTTTAAATTGGAGAAAAAAAATACAAGAATCTGAAATGTTCATGAACATTGATCATTATCGTTCTCGGGATTTGAAAAAGCGAAGAATCTGTCCCCAACCCAGTCAACATTTGCACTGACCGTGTGCTTGGCAATGAACCCTCTCCACTTTGCGTATGTAATAAGTAAATTTCCCACTGTGCTAGGATGTTCTCAAAACACCCCCAACACCTTTTATTCTAATCCCTGCCCCAACCCACATTTCATTCAGAAATATGAATTTTCAGTGCACGTTTGTAACGAACTAGTAATAGGCGTCCACAACCATCTGTGACCATTTACGGAACGTCGGCTAAGGACCTCACATTTATTTTTACTTCCATACTCACTTTTTCACCTTTATTCACTTTTAAATTTGTTTTCTCCACAACTGTTTGAGCAATTGACACAAAACTTTCAACATTGGAGAGCTTATCCATGGAGAATATTTTAACAAAGTGACATGATTGAAAGTTGGATGGGAAATGTGATTGGCGTTCCAAAAAGTCTGTTTTCTGTAGGCATCTGAACTCTACTCTGGTACTGAGAGTGCTGTGAAGTGTGGTGGTACCATCTCTGACTTATTTCCAGTTGTTACTGGAGTTCGTCAGGGATGTGTGCTGGCCCCCACACTTTTCAGCACTTGTATGGACTGGATTTTAGGGAGGATGTCGGAGAGATCAAGCTGCGGTGCATCGTTTGGGAATGTCAAGATCTTGAACCTTGATTTTGCAGATGATGCAGTCATCTTTGCGGAGACCCCCTCTTGGGGGCCCTCGAGGTGCTGAATAAGGAGTCGGAGCCGTTGGGATTACGGGTTTCTTGGGTCAAAACGAAGATCCAGGCTTTCGGTGGCATCTTGGATGCTGCTGTCCTGTCTGTGTCTGTTTGTAGTGAGGATGTTGAGGTCGTGGAGAGATTCACTTACCTTGGCAGTGATATTCATGTCTCTGCTGGTTGCGAGTCAGAGGTCAATAGACGGCTGGGTCGGGCCTGGGGAGTCATGGATTCAATGGATCATGGGGTGTGGCGCTGCCGGTACCTGTGCGGAGGACGAAAGTCCGAGTCTTCAGGTCCTTGGTACTTCCAGTCTTGCTCTATGGGTGCGAGACTTGGACTCTGACCAAGGATCTGAGACGGAGACTTAATTCCTTTGGTACCAGGTCTCTTCGGAGAATCCTTGGCTATCGCTGGTCGGATTTTGTGTCCAACGAGCGGTTGCTGAGAGAGACTCGGATGAGATTTGTTACCTGCATAGTCCGTCAGTTGCGGCTGTATGGACATGTGGCTCGTTTTCCTGACGCTGATCCTGCTCACCAGATTCTCTCAGCGGGGGAGTCTCATGAGTGAAGGAGGCCAGTGGGCTGACCACGTGCCTCATGGTTGCAGCAGGTTGACCATCATCTCAAGGAGATGGGGATGGGCCTGGCATCTGCCTGGGGGATGGCCAGACGGAGGCCCCTGGAGTACCGGCGGAAAGTGGACGCAGCGACGCGCTGTTCTGGCACATGCTCCCATACCTGACCTGACCTGTAGGCATGGGTAGCAGGGTGTTTCACGTCGCGGGAATAAATGGCCTCAAATTTGCTTTGCTCGGCCTAATAAAGCACAAATTACAATAAGTCGGGAGTCGTGGGATATTTCTTACAAGCGCAAAGCTCCCCTTCCTTTATATGAGACCGTTTCTCTGTATGCACCTTTAACACAGGGACTGAAAATTCGTATCTCGGCTTCTCCTGGACGAAATTGGCTGCAAGTTTCAGGAGTAAATCCTTTTTACATCGAGGTAATGTGTTCCAAATTTCAAAAACGTCCATTTCGGCATTCTTGAGTTTTTTAACAAAAACCTTCGAAATTCACGTTGGTGTCTGTCAGTCTGTCCGTCCACTTGAAATGTGTTGGTGCTCATATCTCAAAGGCTATACATTGAAAGTAACTGAAACTTGGAATATACATAGGCCAAATACATCTAATTAATGGTTTTCAAAACAAATTCCACGTAAGTGCCATAGTTTTTGCTTTTTTGCTCATATTCAACTATCCACGCATCATCCACAAATGTCAGAAATATCATGTCATTCTGCTTGGTTTCCACTGGTGGGCAGCACTATTTATCATTTATGGATATGCATTAGTGGATCAATTTATTTGTACATTATATAAGTAATCTACAATTGTATGAACTCATAACCCTGTGCTCATGAAGCGAAAAGCAGGATTAAGCAATAAGTAGCGTACATACGTATGTCGTACGTTGTACGTGTCTGCATTTTGTTAAGAGCGTACATCGAAAACAGTTCAGCAGAGGGAATTGAAACTGTACCACCTGTTACATGACCATGTGATATAGTGGTCACTTTTGAGGTCAACATAGGCCAAAATTTCTAAAATTGTCAATTTTCATCCGATTGACATGAAATTTGAACAACATTTTCATATAATCTCACTGAATTAAGCCACCAACTAATTTTGAGGTCAACATCGGCCAAAAGATCAGCGTAGACCGAAATTCTAAAATTGTCAGTTTTCATCCGATTGACTTGAAATTTGAACAGGATTTGCAAATCAGGTCACTAAATTCAATCACTAATTATTTTGAGGTCAGTATTGGCCAAAACGTCAACATAGACCGAATTTCTAAAATGGTCAATTTTCATCCGATTGACTTGAAATTTGAAGAAAAGTAGTCTGGTTGAGAAGACCACCCGAGGGGGGGGGGGTAGATATCTTGGGTTCCCACCAGACTCCCCGGAATCGCAGGCTGTCGCACACGGATAACTCCATGACGCAGCGGAACGCTCGCTGACTGTGAACACCAGTAACTCAACCACATGACTTAGGGTCCTCCGTCTAAATCAGTTACCTAATAGTAGATGATAAATGTGGTTTCTGGGATGCCCGTTCAAATGAATGGGGGAAAAGGGAAAAACTTTCTGACTCAATCCTCAAAAGCCCAACATAGGAGACTGATTTTCTCCCCACCTATCCCCTTCCATCCCATACAAGCAAATGTAAAATTGAGACTATGAAAGATTGAGACATTGATTAAAGCACTTCTTCCCCCCAACATATCACAGTCCTTTTATATTTTCATTCCACTCAAAGAGCGAACCAACAAATATTTGCCCATGTTCTACTTTAGGGAATAACTTCATTTTCTTATAACATTCATTTCCATCGAGTATATTCACTTTATCTCTTCAAGCACGAAAGAAAGGGAAGTTCTGTGCCCATGTCTCTCATGGTTATATCTTAAATCATCACAGAACAAAGTTTAGCTAAAAGCAAGCAAAAACAGCTTTTAAACGTAAGTTTTCTCAAAATCATTCAAAGCAAGCCGTTTCATTTTCATGTTAAAATGAGTCAGTCTGGAATCAGCCAAGCTGCCTTGCCCCAACCAAGCCAAAAATAATTCCGAAGTCATTTCCTATGTGGGACACACCCTGAAAAACCAATTGTTGTGTAATCTCCCATTACATCATCAACAGGAGGATATTTATTGCTTCGTATGTTCAGGCTTCGTATGCTCGGGCTTCGTATTTATTGCTCGGGCTTCGTATGTTTTGTTTCGAGAATGGATTGTGCAGATAATTTCTCCGACCTTGCAGATCAATCGTTTTCACAAGATGACAGGTGAGATGCTTAACCCAATTCATTATTTGTTGTTTTATACAGAATTAAATCACTATACAACCAATAATTATTGTATGTCTTTTTTCTAACAGGTTGTCCGCAATAAGAACATAGTTGATAACTGATCTAGAACAGGAGGCCTTTGAATTACACGACGAGTGGCTAAAAATGAATGACTTCCTTGAAGACATTCGATCGTTCAGAAGAGAATTGAATGACATTATTGTTGGCTGGAAAGAAGTTCTCTCACGTCCTCTGACCTTGAATGAGTCGAGTCAAAGGTGAGAAATTATCCCTCTGTCTCTCTGTGTGTCTTTATGTCTTTGTCTCTCTCCCTCTGTCTGTGTGTGTGTGTGTGTGTGTGTGTGTGTGTGTGTGTGTGTGTGTGTGTGTGTGTGTGTGTGTGTGTGTGTGTGTGTGTGTGTGTGTGTGTGTGTGCGCGTGTGCGCGCGCGCGTCTTTGACTCATTATTATTATTTTATTTTTTTCAGTTTAAACACCTTACTGTCTGGATGAACCAAACGCACAACTTAATCTTCTTAAGGTCACTAAATTCAACCACCAACTATTTTTGAGGTCAACATACCATCGATTGTATTTCTAAAGTTGTCAATTTTCATCCGATTGACTTGAAATTTGAAGAGGATTTTCATATCATCTCACTGATTCAACCACCAATTATTTTTGAGGTCAACATAGGCCAAAAGTTCAACATAGGCCAAATTCCTAAGTTCAACATAGGCCAAATTTCTGAAATCCTCAATTTTCATCTGATTGACTTGAAATTTGAAGAGGATTTGCACATTTGGTCATTGAATTCAACTACCAATTATTTTTGAGGTCAACATACCATCGACCGAATTTCTAAAGTTGTCATTTTTCATCCGATTGACTTGAAATTTGAAGAGGATTTTCAGATCATCTCATTGAATTCAACTACCAATTATTTATGAGGTCCACATGGGTCAAAAGATCAACATAGGCTGAGTTTCTAAAGTTGTCATTTTTAATCTGATTGACTTGAAATTTGAAGAGGATTTTCATCTCAGCTCACTGAATTCAACCACCAATTATTTTTGAGGTCAACATAGGCCAAATTTCTGAAATCCTCATTTTTCATCCGATTGACTTGAAATTTGAACAGGATTTGCATATCAGGTCACTAAATTCAACCACCAACTATTTTTGAGGTCAACATACCATCGATTGTATTACTAAAGTTGTCATTTTTCATCCGATTGACTTGAAATTTGAACAGGATTGCAGATCAGGTCACTAAATTGAACTACCAATTATTTTTGAGGTCCACATCGGCCAAAAGTTCAACATAGGCCAAATTCCTGAAATCCTCAATTTTCATCCAATTGACTTGAAATTTGAAGAGGATTTGCACATTTGGTCATTGAATTCAACTAACAACTATTTTTGAGGTCAACATCTGTCAAAAGGTCAACACAGGCTGAATTTCTAAAATTGTCAATTTTCATCCGATTGACTTGAAATTTGAAGAGCATTCTTGGGAAAAATGTCAGGGACATAGAAAAGTCCCCTTTATATGGTATGTGCCATATGGCAAACTATAGAAAAAAGGAACATTCCATGGCTTGTAGAAAATTCCAAACAATAGAAAATAAGACACATTGAAAAAAACATCTCGCGTGCATGCTGTACTAACCTTTTGTGTTCTTCGGAGGAACCAAGTAATGCTCTCAAAGTTCATATAAAGGGGCGCCCTTCATATATTGTTTCGGTTAAAACCTGTCAGTATGTAAAGTTTTTTTTTGTGTACTTTGAAAACGAAAATACATAAGATAATGTGTATGTGTGTGATTAATTTGTTTTTAAAATTGGTGCCCCTTTATATGAACTATTCGAGAGCATTCCTTGGTTCCTCCTAAGAACACAAGGGCAGTACAGCATGCACATGAGATTTTTTTTCAATGAGTCTTATTTCTATTGTTTGGAATTTTATACAAGTCATGCAATGTCCCTTCTTTTCTATTGTTTGTGTAGATACAGATACACGTCAGCACAATTTTAAAACATTTATTCAACAAACAAACAGATTACATTGTGCTAGCACAGGAGATTCTGGACAGACAGATTTACTCCAGATCTCTCAACATAACCGGAGAATCTTCGTCTTTATATAGTTCCCAGTAAGACACAGTTTTTAAAATAATTTTCTGACGCTGACTCCAGTTCGCCCGGTCTTGACAATTTCTAGGTGAACCTTATCTTCAATCTTCTTTGACAGCTCCTGCTTAAATGGTTGGAACACATATTCAAGCCCAGACATATTAATCGCACAGAATGTTACAATGACGTCAAACGCCAACTCCAATGGCCATTAAAACAAGTTTCCATCTTATTTAGGTTAAAAGTCAGTCTGCTTCTCCCAAAACTGGGAAGATATATTCTCTTGAAGCGATCAGAGCTTAGTGGATAGCCTAGACATTTTCTTAAGTCCAGATTCCAACTTGTTTGTGTCTTTCATACAAAATTCTCAAGACAGTTCCACATGACAGGCAATTCTTTTTATTTCAGAACTAATATATTTTATTTTAATATCAAGTTTTAATAATATCATCAATTTATTTATTTTATCACTCCCAACCCCATCATGATAAAATGTTTCTACATTTGCCACATGGCATTTTCCCCAACATATGATTTCAGGTCTTCCACGGTGTTAGTTTAATGTCTTCCTCGAATAGGGTTTGTCGTTACGTTTTGGGGTGTATCACAGCAGTTCTGATTAATGAAGCTGGTTTCTCGCTCTGATCTATTGTTACAGTTTATACGTGCTCATTAAAATATGTGCAGCATCTGAAATGTCTACATCGGAAAATAGTACATCGAAGAAGTACGAACAAATTAAATAAAAATATGCGGCATGCTGCTCCGACCCGAGAGATATACCGGACCGGGATAACTTCCGCTTGCACTCGCCCGGTGGACGTTTTCAGCCGCCGTTTGGTCTTGTGTTCGGTTCGCTTGCAGGATCGTTGGTCATGTCCTCCCGAGCGCTGCGCAGGATCCAGGGAGACCAAAACACGCACCTGGACCTGGTGGCCCTCGCGGCCTTGGGCAGTGATGGTGCCGAGGAAAAGGGCAGTAAGGCGGAACCCGTGGAAGGAAAAGCTTTTGACAAGATGAAACACAGGAAACAGAAACAACAGCGAGTGAACCGGCAGGAAAACCGCTTTGGACTGGTGAGGGGTCCGTGCGTCGGCATGTCGCCGGTCGGTGAGCTCGCCACACGTGGACCTGGTTACTTGTGATGACGATTGACCCGACGTTGTTCGTTTCGCTGCGGACGGGACGGGGTGAGAAAGTAAACCCAAGTGGATCGGACGTGGAAAGTTGCTTGGTACGACTTGACTGCCGAGCAGCCGACCGAAAACGCGGCATGTGGTCGTTGTAGTAGTAGGTGTAACGTAGTCGGTGTACCGATAACGTAGCATCGGCGAACAGCCTACTGACAACACAGTATACAGTAGCAGTAGTAGTAGTAGGTGTACATCGGCGAACAGCCTACTGACAACACAGTATACAGTAGCAGTAGTAGTAGTAGGTGTACATCGGCGAACAGCCTACTGACAACACGGTATACAGTAGTAGTAGTAGTCGTAGTAGGTGTACATCGGCGAACAGCCAACTGACAACACGGTATACAGTAGTAGTAGTAGTCGTAGTAGGTGTACATCGGCGCACAGCCAATTGACAACACAGTATACAGTAGGTGTACATCGGCGAACAGCCTACTGACAATACAGTAGTAGTAGTAGTTGTATATCGGCGAACAGCCTACTGACAATACAGTAGTAGTAGTCGTAGTAGGTGTACATCGGCGCACAGCCAATTGACAACACAGTATACAGTAGGTGTACATCGGCGAACAGCCTACTGACAATACAGTAGTAGTAGTAGTTGTATATCGGCGAACAGTCTACTGACAATACAGTAGTAGTAGTCGTAGTAGTTGTGCATCGGCGAACAGCCATCTAACACAGTATACAGTAGTTGTAGTCGTAGTAGTTGTACATCAGCGAACAGCCTACTGACAACACAGTATACAGTAGTAGTAGTCGTAGTAGTTGTACATCGGCGAACAGCCTACTGACAATACAGTAGTAGTAGTAGTAGTAGTCGTAGTAGTTGTGCATCGGCGAACAGCTTACTGACAACACAGTATACACCGTCTCAAATGATTGCAGCTTCTATAAGGAGCTGGTGACACGGATTTGCTCGACCTGTGCTGCTTTTGGTCGATCGCGTGACTGACTGTGGAGTAAGACGCAGCACTAAGCTCACTAAAAAAAATGCAAGGTGTACACTGTACACAGCTGTTGTCCTTCCCTGTCTGCTTTCCCACGTGATTCAAACTTCCCACGAGCTTGAAGATATATACCCTCTCCAAAAGGTACACCTGTCGTTTATCGCGAGAGTATCTCCGGCATCTGTGGAATAACCTCAGGATTAAGTGATGTAATAATGTGACAACCAACAAGATGCTGAATTGGGCTGGTTTGCCTGATATTGAAACTATATTCCTGAAGGAACAGCTCACCTGTTCTGGTCATGTGGTCAGAATGGAGGTTGATCTGCCAGAGACTTATGTCGTAAACTTTCCCAGGGGCAACACAACGTTGGGCGACCACGGTTGTGTTATTTGGACTGTATAAAGAGATCTCAGGGCCACTGGCATAGATGAACAGAAATGGGAAGAGAAGGCAAAGGACAGGCATGCATGGTGTGTGTCAGTGCAGCGTGGATCCTCTGTGCCAAAAGTGACCAGGGCAGCGTAGGTTGACTGCAAAATATACCGTCGCCTTGAAAGTGATACAGGAGTACCAGCTGTAGATCACTTGCCACCGGTATTTGTGGAACAGTTGTGGCGTCAACGCATCGGGTTAATATCCCAGGAGCGAGTTTGTGCTCAACGCTTCCTTCGGACAACCTGAACTTTGCTTGTGACAAGTCAGTCTCGAAAACGAGCTGACTGCTGATGGCATCCGATTTCTTCATAGGAGACCTTATGATTTCTCTAATCCCTTATTTTATGGTGGTTTTGTTTTGTAGTTAACTGAACAAAAGGGTACAAGTTTGGAGGTGCAGGATGTGACAAGAAGTCCAGAAACTCAAGCTAGCCCCGATGCACAGCTTGTAGCAGACAATCCTCACTTCCACAAGAACGTGCAACAGGTGACTATTCCTTTATCTCTGTTATATTCCCTTCATTATCTTCATTTGCATCTTTGCTTCTTACCTCTGCCTCCTGACCTCTTTCAAACACACTCTTTAGTAACCCGTATGTGAAGTGCAAAGCGAGGGAAAGCAGTTCCTTCACTCTGTTTGTGCGTTTGTCGGTCTATGATCAAGCAACTACTTTAATTATTTTAATTGAATTTCATATTTTGACCACTAAAACACAATCCTGTAGCTGAGCAGTACTTTAGCTCTGAATTTGAAAAATTGTACGCTGTCTTGTCCCGCATGTGCGCAGTGGGGTAAAGCAATTGCTTCAGTTTATCTGTCTGTCTGTCTCTGTCTGGCAGTCAAACAGAATTGAAAAACATTCCAAAACAGGAAATTTATTGTTTTTAGGGTTGTCATGAAGGACACGAATAACTAATTTAGTGTGTTCAATAAGGTGGTGAAAAAGACTGTATCCCAAAAAATCAACGGTGGTAAACTTCCGATTCAAAGATTTGTTTTTTCAACTGCCTTTAACTTTTCTTTTATTTCAATAAAATTATATATTTTGAACTCTGAAACTCAAATCATCTTAGGGGCCATTCAAAAATTGCATGATGCATTTTTTTGCCCAAATGAAACATCCCACACCCCCTGTCACACTCTGTAACGCTGAACAGATACCCCCTAAAATATCATGTAAAGTTCGATGAAGATGCCCCAACCTCCCCGCCCCCCCCCCTATTTCATTCCTTAATCCTGGGATGCCATTGAATCCCGTTGTTTTTTTTCAGTTACTATGAACTATATTTGAAAAAGTAAAGGTGGTACGGTATACCGTTAATATGACCAGGCAGTAGTTGGAATCCCTGCAATGACTTCATCGGACAAATCCTTTGAAGTGATGTAGTCGTTTCTAAACACACGATGTAGACACATGCTCGTCCAACATCTCATTCCAAAATCATGGGCATTAATATGGAGTTGGTCCCACCCACGCCCCCCCCACACCCTTTGCAATAACAGCCTCTACTCTCAAGGAAGGCTTTCCACCAGATGTTGGAACATTGCTGTGGGAATTTGCTTCCATTCAGCCACAAGAGCATCAGTGAGGTCGGGCACTGATGTTGGGCGATTAGGTCTGGCTCGCAGTCGGCGTTCCAATTCATCCGAAAGGTGTTTGATGGGGTTGAGATCAGGCCTCTGTGCAGGCCAGTCAAGTTCTTCGACACCGATCTCGACAAACCACTTCTGTGTGGACCTAGCTTTGTGCATGGGGGCATTGTCATGCTGACAAGGAAAGGGTCTTCCCCGAACTGTTGCCACAAAGTTGAAAGCACAGAATCATCTAGAATGTTATTGTGTGCTGTAGCGTTAAGATTTCCCTTCACTCAAACCAAGAGGCCTAGCCCGAATCATGAAAAACAGCCCCAGACCATTATTCCTCCTCCACCAAACTTTACAGTTGGCACTATGCATTCGGAGAGGTAGCATTCTCCTGGCATCTGCCAAACCCAGATTAGTCTGTCAGACTGCCAGATGGTGAAGCGTAATTCATCACTCCAGAGAACACGTTTCCACTGCTCCAGAATCCAATGGTGGTGTGAGTTACACCACTCCAGTCGACACTTGGCATTGCGCATGGTGATCTTAGGCTTGTGTGCGGCTGTTTGGCCATGGAAACCCATTTAATGAAGCTCACGATGAACAGTGCTTGTGCTGGTGTTGCTTCCAGTCAGTTTGGAACTCGGTAGTGGGTGTTGCAACTGACAACAGACAATTTTTCCACGCTCCGCACTTCAGCACACAGCAGTCCCGTTCTGTGAGCTTGTATGCCCTACCATTTCGCGGCTGAGCTGTTGTTGCTTCGAGACATTTCCACTTCACAATAACAGCACTTACAGTTGAACGGGGCAGCTCTAGCAGGGCAGAAATTTGATGAACTGACTTGTTGGAAAGGTGGCATCCCACGATGGTGCCACGTTGAAAGTCACTGAGCTCTTTAGTACGGCACATTCCACTACTAGTCCAGTGTTTGTCTATGGAGATTGCATGGCTGTGTACTTGATTTTATACACCTGTCGGCAATGGGTGTGGCTGAAATAGCCGAATCCACTAATTAGAAGGGGTGTCCACACACTTTATGCCTGGTGTTGGCTTGATGGTTAGGGTGGAGGGCTTTGGATCCGAGGGTCCTGAGTTCAAATCCCACTCAGCTGTTTAATTTATACCAGGTGGGGTTAACTCGGCCTGTCATCCTTCCAAGGTCGGCAAAATTGAGTGCCAACATGCTGGTATAATGTGCCGGAGTGGCGACCCATCCAGGATTGTGCCCAATAGCCAAGGAGACTGCTTAAGCATCACCAACGCTCTGCACAGAGTATGGTTCCAATCTCCTCCTCTCCACATACTTTTGGCCATGGAGTCTGTGTTCAATTGCTTTCATTTGCAAATGAGATTAAGTGTCTGTGGAAAAAGCAATGATGGTATAGTCATCAAAACTGCACCAACAATATTAATTTTGTGACTTTGAAATTTACATTTTATAACATTTTATATTGTACAGACCTTGGTGATTACAGAAACATGTTTTAACTAGAGGGGGAGCACTCGGTAGAGTGCAAAACCTCCGCCGCCAATACTGCTAGGTCACTCAAGTGGACCTGATATCATATTCATTCAATTTGATGTCAACAGTGCACACAGAGTTATAGTTTGCAACTTTCCCTTTTACTTTTAACTTTTAAATACTCAATTCATTCGTCATAACTAGATTCCTTGAGACAGAAATTGATTTTACGTGGGTATATCCACCTGAAGTTCCAAAATCAGCCGCAATTATAATTTTGGCATGTTTTTTTTTGTTGTTGGAAATCACTTATAACATGTAGAAATGCAAAAAAAAAATCGAAATTTTGTTGAAAAAAAAAGTTGCAAAGAATTTTTTTTCTCTAGCAATTTTTTTTTTTGGGGGGTGGGGGGGTTGGAAATCACTTAAAACATGCAGAAATGCAAAAAAAAAATTCAAATAACTTCAAAATGCCCGCCATAGTGGCCATATTGGATTTTGGACCAAGTCCAAAATCTAATAGCATGATCCTTGGACCAGACCTCACCCCCCCACCAAGTTTCGTCGCAATCCGTCGAGGAGTTTTTTTCCGTAATACTGTTCACAAACAAACAAACAAACAAACAGAAAGGGGTGAAAACAGTAACCTCCGATCTTCGATGGCGGAGGTTGATAAAATTGTACAATTTAATGGAATGGAATATACAAAATATACCGTCCTCTTAGGGAAGTGACGTCACTTTGTCTTCAGTCACCAGTTTACAGTGAGATATCTCGCCAACGCCATGGCTGATCGAGAAAAGCTGCACCAGAATCTCATTCAAGCTTGTGGGAATGCTCACCCAGAAATGTCCAAAAAGGCCGTTCAGCTCATAGTTACGAAAATATGGGCTGAAATAAAAAAGCAACCCGAGCTGGCATCCAACATGCCATGAAGGAGAAAATGTCAGATAAATATCCACCCTTCCCCATCTATCTGTTCACATGTGTACACCACGACTTCCTCTTCAAACGTGACGACTACCATGGGAAGGCGACGTTTTAAACAAAGTGATTTGCTTTTACCATTGATGTATTGAATATGTGTATTATTAAATACTTACAACTTTAAATAAAGGGTGCCTGGAACATAGTTGTCATTGATTTTGCCTTATGTAAGGGCACTGGAAACACCCCCGCCCCCACCCCACCCCATCCCCCTGTAGCACTTCTTAATGCCTGGATATATATCCACCCCTTCCCCCCATGCGTTGCATCATTTTTGAATGGACCTTTGTATGTATTTCCAAAAACCATTAGTTTAGCAGTACTTTGGCAAAATTGTACGCTGTCTTGACCAATCAAATTTGTCGCTCATGCTCTCAGGGCGGGGGAACATCGAGATTCCGACAAAATGGCGGTGCCCAGCAATGCAGTGCCTGAGCTAACTTTCTCGAAATAGAGGGACGGGGTAACCCTTGCCACGTCCTTTTTACCTCTCAGCCCAATTGGGCTAAGGGGTATTGTCGTCACAGGCGTTGTCCGGGCGTCCGTCCGTCCGAGCGTCTGTCAACTTTTGGTTTCCGTCAATTTCAAGGAGACCGCCTTGTCCGATTAAATCCATTTTTGCAGGATATGTTGGGGCTGAGTAGAGGAAGGTTCCTTTCGAAAATGGACGTGCTGCGATTTTCAATGTGGCCTCCATGGCAGCCATCTTGAAATTGGTTTCCGTCGATTTCGAGGAGAACGCCTTGTCCGATTAAATCCATTTTTGCTGGGTGTGTTGGGGTTGAGTAGAGGAAGGTTCCTTTCGAAAATGGGCGTGCTGAGGTTTTCAATATGGCCACCATCTTGAAATTGGTTTTCGTCAAGGGGCTGAGGGGTTACACCCGCTTTGCGGTGCTATTTTTCTGAAAACTGCTTAGGGTAATGTGTTCTATGAACTCACCAGTTTATTCTGGGGTTTTTTTTTGGTTTTTTATCTTGCCAAAACGAAGTTTTTGCAAGATATGTTAGTCAGCTTGTATGTTTTTTTTTTTTTGTTTTTGTTTGTCTGTAATCACGTATAAAAAATTCTGCAGAGCACAGTTATAATTGGAAATTTTTGTAACTTCGCATATCAGAGGCCTATAGAGGTCCCTTTCAGCGCATAAAATTTTGAAGGTCAAGGTCAAAGGTCAAGGTCACTTTGTCGCAAATCAGGGGAGTCGACGAAACCCTTATTTTTTGAGTAATTTTGATCGGATCGTCTTCAAACTTCATGAGAATATAGTTCATGGTCTGGCGCTCAGCTGATTAATTTTTGGTGGCGATTGGCCTTGACCTTCATGGTTAGCGCCTCAGGTCAAACATATTTGACCCCAAGGTCAAATTTTCAAGTTTTAGGAACCATATCGTGTAGCACCTCAAATTGAACACCTCGATGAGTGCTTTCTAGATATGTCAAGCTTGAGACATTATGACATCATTTGGTGACGTTATGAGGCAAACACTTATTTTTCATGGTTACTCTGTAGAACGATTCTCATCGGAATCTCTCGTAGGCAGATATTCCTCAAGGAGTCGCTCCTGGTGGATATCAGCTCTGTTCACCTCAGTATGACCTTATAGAAGTCACACATGGTCACCTTTTGGCAAGATACGGGTCACCCTGCGGGTGACATTGGTTTATTATCTTGCCAAAACGAAGTTTTTGCAAGATATGTTAGTCAGCTTGTTTTATTGTTGGTGTTCTGGACAATGTCATTGCACTCGCTGTGTGGTTCCTTCACCCTATCTGGCAGGATAGACTCGAGGTACGCACACTCACCTCTGAGCTGTCTCCCATGAGTTTGAATCTCAGTCCAGCTATAAACTGACGTACTGGAGTGCCGCATGCAGGGCGAGACATGAATGTGTGTCTCGTCCATAGGATAGATATTCAACTGGGTGTCCTGTCCACCAGCATTGATTGGTGGATGGTAAGATCCCATGGTGTCTTTCTGGAAGAGTGAACAATTTATCGCCGACACGCTAAACACAATACATGTTCCTGTTCTAACTTGCAGGGGGTATTGTATCTGTGGCACAGTTGCGCTCCCAGCAATGATGCAAACCAACATCCACATGCTGCATACGAAACAATAATAAAACTCGGCCATGCACGTTTCAAAAATAAACTTCTCGACCCCATTCATCTGCCATTGGTCTTTGATGTGGGATCATTTCCCAGTCTTTTCTTGCCACGGTTTGTAAAGATTGACGGCTTTTTTTTCAGGGACAGAAAAAGAAAAAGGTGAAGAAGAAGCCCAAGAAAGGATGTGCAAATGTCGATGTAAGTGACTTCATTTCAACTTTTGTGATATGCATTGTTGATGGCAAAGTACTTCTATAATTCTGATAATATAAATAAGGTTTTGCCATTTTTCACAATGTAATTGGTTTGATCATTCTTATATCTCTTTGAGTTGTGGTGATTATCTATCTTAATATGCGTTGTAGTTTCAGAGTACTTTGTTGTCAACTTGTTTGACTGAGCTGTCTCGTTTTGAGTTTGCTCTCCCACAAAGTACAAGGAAAACCGTTTTTTCCAATGTGGTTTTCGAAGGAGGTGCTGTATTGTGGAGTGCATTGTTTTGTGTGAAGAAGTTCAGCTAACAATCATGCGAATAAAAAGTATTAAGCAACTTTCATAAAAATATGCTTTTGAGCTTTGGATGTTCTACATATCATGTCAGTACATTGGATAAATGGGGTACTTCGTATAAGGAAGGGTACGTTAACAAATGCTGTGCATTGTAATTGGTGATGCACAGGCTGTCCACAAATTATCGTTCCAAAATTGAACTGCAATAAGAGGGGATGCAATGATTTGGTGTGCTGCACATGAAAGAACATTTATCAAGCTCGTATTGACCTTTTTGGAGGCTGTTCTTCTTTGCACCAGCTGAAGTCAATGGGCCATTTTTCTTTGCCGAAGCCACGATTTTAAAAGTCCAACAATTACCTGGATATATTGGAATACTTGCGACCTGCAACAAGAGGTCATTTACCAACAGGACGGAGCTCCCTGATACTGGAGTCTGATAGTGTTCGATTTCCTCAATGATGGATGGATTGCGTGTGATGGTCCGATTCTGTGTCCACCATGTTCGCTGGACATAACCCCTCTGGATTTTATTTATTTGGGGTTATGTAATGGGCATAGCGTTATTAATTATTTCCGCCGGTACCCCAGGGGCCTCCGTCTGGCCATCCCCCAGGCAGATGCTTGGCCCATCCACATCTCCTCAAGATGTCGATCAACCTGCTGCAACCATGAGACATGTGGTCGGCCCCTTGGCCTTCTCCACTCACGAAGCTTCCTCGGTGAGGGAATCTGGTGAGCAGGATCAGCGTCAGGAAAAAAAGAGCCAAATTTTGAAAACGGGGGGAAAAAAACAAATCATATCAACAAATTGTATTTCAATTCTAAAATTATAATTTTTCTCCACCAGATTTTGTGATGAATTATGTGAAATGATGATCACCACCTTGAGGTGCTGAATGAGGAGTTGGAGCAGCTGGGATTATGGGTTTTCTGGGTCAAAACTAAGATCCAGGCTTTCAATGACATCTTGGATGCTGCTGTCCTGTCTGTGCCTGTTTGTGGTGAGGATGTTGAGGTCGTGGAGAGATTCACTTTCTTTGGCAGTGATATTCATGTCTCTGCTGGCTGTGAGCCAGAGGTCGACAGACATCTGGGTCGAGCCTGGGGAGTCATGAATTCACTGGATCATGGGGTGTGGCGCTGCCGGTACCTGTGCGGGAGGACGAAAGTCCGAGTCTTCAGGTCCTTGGTGCTTTTAGTCTTACTCTACGGATGTGAGACTTGGATTCTGACCAGGGATCTGAGAGGGAGACTTAATTCCTTCGGTACCAGGTCTCTTCGGAGAATCCTTGGCTATCGCTGGTCGGACTTTGTGTCCAACGAGTAGTTTATGAGAGAGACTCAAATGAGATTTGGCGCTGATGCTGCTCACCAGATTATTTCAGCAAGGGAGCCTCGTGAGTGGAGGAGGTCAATGGGCCGACCACGTCCCTCGTGGTTGCAGCAGGTTGATCGGCATCTCAAGGAGATGGGGATGTGCCAGGCATCTGCCTGGGGGATGGCCAGGCGGAGGCCCCTGGAGTACCGGTGGAAAGTGGATGCACCGACGTGCTCCCATACATGACCTACCTTTGTGAGATGGACAAAGACAAATGTTTTTGCAAAGCGTTCACTATTTTACGGA
Organism: Eptatretus burgeri; assembly: GCF_056783735.1. NCBI lineage: Eukaryota > Metazoa > Chordata > Myxini > Myxiniformes > Myxinidae > Eptatretus > Eptatretus burgeri. The sequence continues at coordinate 64,690,044 of NC_140969.1, forward strand.
CGCGAAGGATCCGTGAATTTTTCCTTGTTTGGATTTTGTTGAGTGGATACAACTGGGCTGAGAAGGTTTTTTTTTTATATTATTATTTCAAACTCGTGTTGGTTGTATTTCAATTCTAAGTTTGTTCTCAATTTTAAACGTACTGTATTACATTGTTGAAAAAAACTCATAAATCTTTAGTTTGGTTTTCAATTAAAATATATGTGAATTTTCTTATTTTTTGAAAACTATATTTACAAGTCTGTTTTTGTACATGTGCAATATTTGAGATGATTTGGGGGAAAAAAATAATAAGAAAAACCTTCGTGTCAACGATTGTTTTGTTTGTTTATTCGGATGCGGTCTGAAGCTGCTTGGCTGCATCATTTTTTCTGGGGTGCGACTGTGCCTCTAATGTAGTGCCCCTGCTCCCAGTAAGCTGGTACTCATTTTGTTGTCTTCGGAAGGATTACAGGCTGAGTTAACCCACGTGGTGTTGATTCAACGGGCAAACAGGGGCCTGACCTCGAGACCCTAAAAGATTCAATCTGCCACCTTAACCATGAAGCCAACACCAGGCTTATGCGAATGATTGTTTTGTTTAAAGACATTTTTGTAAGAGGAAGAAGAACCTCATGAAATGGGAAAGAAGAAGAGTGAAGTGCTCCTTTTGTGTCTTCAAACGGATAGGGCTGCTGAGGCAGTTTCCCATTGGCGAGGGGGCACAATCCTGGACAGGTGGTCACTCCGATGCAGGATACTAGAAGGGCGCATTATTCCCAGTAAGCTGGTACTGATTTTGCCGACCTTGGAAGGATGACAAGCTGAGTGCCATTTGGTGTCGTGGTAACTGCATGACAGGGGCTCTAACTTAGGACCCGAAGACTTGAGCCAACACCAGTCTAAATGGGAAAGGAGTTGCTGTATTTTATTTTGGTGTGGTTTGTGTGTCAGGATGAAGCTGACCTGGGTTTTGTAGATGATGGTGAGAAAGAAGAGCTGTATGTGGTGGAGAGTCCACTAAAAAAGAGCAGACTGCGTCTACAGGTAGAACACAGGTGAGTAACAAAGTCAATGTAAGTGTATGGACATGAAATGTTCACTTTGTGCAGCCTGGCTGACTGGCTCATTGAGTTGTATTTGGTTGTCTTGGAACCCTGATTTAAATAATGTTGTTAATCCCTCACTTTACTGCATTATATATCTTTCAAACACAAGTGTTTGATGCAAACAGATTCGAAAAACTGAAATTTTTGATAATGAACATAATTTTCATATTTTAAGAGGTCTTCAACAGAAATATGTAGGAATTGAGAGGTGGAGATGAAAAGGTTTATTATTATTTATTTTTTTTCATCTGAAGTCCACACCTGGACTTGTACTCAGAATTGACTTACCTATATGGTTTAAGATGTGGACCGGGTGTAGTGGCGTGCGACTGTAATCCGGCTACTCGGAGGCTTGGGTTGGAGGATCGCTTGAGGACGGGGGCTCTGCGCTGGGCCGTGCTATGAGAGGGTGTAGGGCAGCCCGGAATCATGGCGAAACCCAATCCTTATCCCTGTGTCGTAAGAGGCAACCAGGGTTGCGTCAGGAAGGGCATCCGGCGTAAAACCTGTGCCAAATTGGTATGCGGATCATAACGGATGATCCGCTGTGGCGACCCCTAACGGGAGCAGCCGAAAGACGAACAACATATGGTTTAAGATGTGATTATTTTGGAGCTTGTTTCAAGTACTGTTCCTCTATGTTCATGATAACATATAAGTTGAAAAACTTTTTACATTCCTAATTTATCCGAAAGGGCGTCCCACAAAATGATTCGAATAATATTCACAAAACAGCTCATTGATATTCCTTACTCTGGAAGTACTTGGTGACAGTGTCAGGGGGAAATTAAGACCTCTATTTTCTTTCTCACTGAATGACAGATTTGCTAGACCACCGTCGTTGATTTTGCTTCATTTTGTACTCCAACTCGACTTATCTATGAATGAAGGAAAGAATAATGTGAATATTAGCCAATTCGACTTGTACTCCACATCGACTTATTAGCCGAAAGATGCGGTACTGTGTGGACGATTCCTTGTTTGAATCCCAAATGTGATGGTGATTGGGGAAAAGAAGCATTAGGACAGTCCATGATGACAGAAGAGGAATATATGTGTGTGATGATGATGATGTTGTTTTTTTGAGAACGATTAATCTTCTTACAGGCACTTGAATCCTGACAATGAACTGAAACGATTATTTGGAGCAAGAACAGTTCTGGGATACTCACGGTAAGTCTTTGGCACACCTGTAAGCTGTGCTCTTCATGCTGGCTTGTTATGAAAGGTGCACATGGGCACTCAAGTCGAACAACATGGGTTGACAGTTGTGAACTGATGTTTCATCACCAAGGGCAAGATAATTGTGTATGTTTGTTTGTTGTTTTTTTTTTTTTTCTCCTGGTGTCTTCTGCTCTGCTGCCTGGGCACTTTGGCAAGGTACTTGTCATGCTGGTAGATGGAAAGGGCCTCACCATATTGAACCATCAAAGCTGGCACCGTATACATGTCACATAAAACACCTTTATAATTATAATGTACAAGCTGCTTTGCAATGTTTCCTGTTGAGGGGTGGGGGGGGGGAGGGAAGTAAATGCATCTAAAACTTGAGTTCATTTTATTTTAAAATGAATGTGCTCTCCAAATACTTTTGGCAATTTTGAGATCTGATGACACCATTTTTGTTTCCGGTACCTTTCTTTGCTTACTGCAGGCGTCAAAACACCCGGCAAGCAATGCCGAAAACCTGGTTGGTGACTGCACAGCAAGCATGGCCGCGCTTGGCACGAACAGGCAAGTGATAGCATGTCACCGCAAATACTTTGGTATGTTGTACGTACAACACTCGCCTTTCCATGAACCTCAACCTTGTATTTATACAATGCTTCCACTGATCACCGTCGCTTCGCTTTGGTTCATCGCAAACAAATTGTGCTAAAGCTACTGCAGCCCAGCAGTGAGTTGTGTTCAACTCGAGCAGAGGCGGAGTTGATCATCATGTTTGACTTTGACCTCACAGCATGTCATACGTATGATTGTGTAATGTAAAGTTTTCATTTAACATATAGGAATTGGGTTTAAAATGGTGATGTTTATTCTGTTGGTTATGTCATGAATCCTTGATGTACAAGAATCTTCACAGATTACTCCTGATTAATTTGTTTTTGCCGTAATTTAAATGTTGTATCTTGTACGAGCACCAGTGAGATTAGGGAATTGTATATTTCAGATGAATACATCTGCCAGCTCAGTTTGTCGGGTTATTGTATGAAATTAATTAATTATCCTCTTGTATAATTTTCAGGTTTGTCAATGGAACTTACCAGCGGTAAAGATGGCATTCACTATTTTACATTTGTACATAGCAAGGATTATCAGAATTTTCAAGTCCGCTTCTGGGATGCTGTGGAGTCGATGGAACCGAACCATATCATGGTAGGTCTTGGGAGATTAATTTTTAGTGTTTTTTTTTTTTTTTTTTTTTTTTTTTAAGAAGAAGGCTTGCTTTGGTTGTGAAAATCTCAGTGCAAGAATTCTCCATGCAGGATGTTTCCCCATTTGTCACTCACCGCACATCATAAGGCGGTGGCCCTTAACCTGGTACTTTGCTTTTGTCGTTGATTATTTTCCCCTTAAATTAAAAAAGAAAACCTCCAAAAAAAATTGGCTCAAATAAAGTGTTTCCAATTCTGGAGCAAGTAGTTTCTTTTATGAAATATAATTTTATCATAATCTTTTGATACTATTCCCCTTGCAATGCCTGGCATTGATCGATCATTTACAATGCTATGATTTTTCTCTTTCTTGACAAACCTTCTCGCCATTTTTGTGATAATGGATTTCCACAACTAGAAACTGCTCTTCAATGCAATGATTTTTCCATTGGCATGTCGGCATTGGAGGTGATGCGATATTTAACCATATTTATTTCCACCACAAAGGGTTTGCCCTTCAACACAAAGAATGGCAGAATAATGTCACCTTACTTTGTTTTACCATGGACGTGTTATTACCCCGAGCGAGGAGTACGAAGCAGGGGGGGACAGCAATTTGTTCACTCTGTCTGCTTATCTGTTTATTAGTCTAAAACTGAGGAACTACTAGTACTTTTTTTTAATGCCTCCGCTGATGAAGTCACCGGAGGCATTGTTTTTGTGTTGTTCGTCCGTCCGTCCGTGATGGGTTTTCGTTACCGCCATAAGTTAAGACTGGTTGAAGGGATCTAAGACAAACTTGGTAAAAGTATGTATAATGTAAAGATTAACTGATTAGATTATGGTGTCAATTGGTCAGAGGTCCCAAGAGGGAAAAAAAATTGTTACCTTGCTAACTTGTGAACCAGCAATGGGATTTTGACCAAACTTGGTATTGGTATATATTATGATGCAAAGATGAACTGATTCGATTTTGGCATCAAGAGGTCAAAGGTCAGAGGTAATATCAGGTAAAAATGTCATACTTGAGAACAGCTGAAGGGATTTATATCAAACTTTGTACAAGTACATATATAATGATGTAATGATGTGCGTAGAGGCATATCGGTCGACGTCGAAGAGTGCCATTCTAATTTTCAATTCAATTTCATATTTTGAACACTCGAATGCAAAATGACTTGCTTGCACTTCCAAAAACCTGCAGCTTAGCAGTACTTTAGCGAAATCGTACCGAATCTCATCCAGTGTGCATGCACACTCGCGTTAAAACAATTAAATTGCTTCAGTCTGTCTGTCTCGATGTCCGTCTGTGGCAGTCAAAGTTTTTTTTGAAAATCATTTCAAAAAGGAAATTCCAAACTGTTTTAATGACTCATGAAGGACACGGACAACAGGCACGAAGAAGTAATTTCACGTTTTAAATCAGGTGGTGTGAAAGACGATTTATCCCAAATGCATCAACGGCAGTAAACTTCGGATTCAATTACTTGTTTTGTTTTTGTTCGTTTTTTGTTTTTTTTTTGACATCCTGAAACTTTAATTCTATTTCAAACACTGGAACACAAATCACCTTTTAGGATTTCCAAAAACCTTCGGTTTAGCAGCACTTTGGCAAAATTGTCTGCCGTCTCGACCCATCAGATTTGCTGTTCACGCTCTCGAGGCAGGGGAACATCGAGATTCGGATAAAATGGCAGCGCTCAGTGATGCAACGCCTAAGCTGACTTCGTCCAAATAAAACGGGAGGGGGTAACCCTTCCCATGTCCTTTTTCTCAAAATTGCATGGTGCAAACTGGTGAGGTGTCTGTAGACTCCCAAGTTTGGTATAATTATTGGGAAAACTTCAGAAATAGTCATAGAATGGAAGCCTTCTTTTTATTTATTGTTGTTTTTTTCCTTTGCAGTACTTTTCTTTTGTTCCTTTACATAAATGTTCCTACTGCACTATTCTCTGTGACACAGGCTCTGACCAATGAGAGTCCGTATCATGTGGATTCTCTGCTCCAGCTGAGTGAGATATGCCGCCTACAGGAGGATCAGGAGATGGCACGGACATTCTTGGGTGAGTTAAGTTCATGGGTACTACTGAGTGGGTGTTGTCGCTCTTTTTTTTCTATAGGTCTGTGTTAAAAGAAAGAGATAGAGCTTTGGATCAGCTTGTTTGGTGCTTCCATCTGAGTTTGTAGCTTCCGATACTGAAATTTCAGGTTGAAATCCCATATAATATGCTGTGTTGATTTGTCTATTGTCTAATAATGTGCTTGTAATCTATTCATAACTGCATATCTTATAATGTCGTTGTATACAATGTATGGAAAAATAGATACAATACTGTGTATATTTATTTTTTCAACATCTTGTGAAGAGGATTTTTAGTCTGACTGGCCTGGGTCTATTGTCTAGCCTGGGTTCAATGCTCGTCCCAACTAAAACTGTTGGATTAGTGCTTCAGACAAGCCTGTTTGCATTGCAAAGTGTGTCGTCCTTTGGACGGGCTTTGAGTTGTTCTGTCTACTACTATACCTTCAGCTATTGTGTGTTAATGATCCCATGGTCAAGAAGATATTACTGCTCACCCATAAAGACGAGGCGAGTTATCGCTGGGACCTTGAACAAATTAAATTTCTGCCATTTTCCCTCGATTGTGCGATCCGGCCAGCTGGTTCCTGAAATACTTGGGCCGAACCTCCTCCCACCCACCCCCCCCCTTCCCCATGGCCGACAACCCCTTAATAAGATAGGATGAATTGTGGCCATTCAATAAGTAGTAGTACCAGTTGTGTTTATACATATTTAGGCAGGAGCTATCTCTTTTGTGTCAACTTTCTAATGTATGCATGCAGAGAGAGCACTGTTTAGCTTGGAGAGCAGCTTCCACCCATTGTTCAACCTGATCAGTGGTACTTGCCTGCTGAATTACAGACGGCCAGAGAACAGGTCAGTACAGGGTCACATTTGATTTTCCTGTTTTACAAATTATGTGAAATTATTCACCAAATATCCATCTGTTTGCAAAGATTTCCTGTAAATGGTATCCACTGCTGACAGGTTGACTTTTTTTTTCCTCTTTTTTTTTTAACCCTTTCTCTTTATTATGATGAATATAGGATCCAAACTGCGAAACGTAATGTTAAATATATACAGGGTTATAGCTTAACTTTATTATTATTATTTTTTTCAATGGTCAGCTGAGCCAGCAAGAGCAAAACCTCACTGGAGTTCCACTGGTCCACAGAGGCAACATTTGATAAGACCAGCCAACAAAACACAATAGCTTCATCATCATGAAATCAGGAAATTAAATAGACAGAACATTTATCTGCCAATTAACTCAATAATCTTATTTAAAATTGATTGCATTTCCTTGCAAATAGTTAAATGCATTTGCTTGCATATCTTACAAAACAGTGTTTTGTTTTTTTTTGTTTTTTTGGGGGGGGGGGTTTCTCTCCAGGTCCAAAGTCGGCCACTAATCTGTTGACTCTCACTCCAAGCACATTCTTTCAAGTGCCTGCGAGAAGATTAATCATTATTAAAACTATAAGGACACCCGGTAGAGTGCATGCCTCCACCACTCAATGCCTGATCCACAAGAACATATCCGGCCCAATACATTTTTCAAATATCATGCTACATACAATTTTTGGCCCTATCCCTCAATGGTGAAGAATCGCTTTGAAAATTAAATGATTCTCATATCCGGATCTGGATCCCGATCTTCACCAAAATCGAATCAGTTCGTCCTTGTCACACACCCAACCTGTCCACAAAATTTCATCCAAATCCATCCACAACCTTTTGAGATCCTGCACACAAAGACAGACAGAAAGGAGGTGAAAACATAACCTCCTTCACCTTCAGTGGCAGAGGTAAATATAACACCAAGCACATTTATTCTTCTTTTGGCATCACGGACACTCCCAATGCTTCTTTTCTCCAATCACAATCACATTTACATGCCTGGTGTTGGCATAATGGTTTGGTTGGTGGGCTCGGGATCCTAGGGTCCCCCAAGTTCAAATCCTGCTTGGCCACTGAAGTAATACCAGGCGGAGTTTACTCAGCCTGTCATCCTTCCAAGGTTGGCGAAAATGAGTACCAGCTTGCTGGGATGATGGAGCCATTCGCGTATCCTGCGTTTGAGTGGCGACCCGTCGAGGAATTCTGCCCAATAGCCCAGGAGACTGCTTCAGCAGCACCAACGCTCTGTACAGACTATGGTCCCAATGAAGGATGTGTGCCTCACATTTGGGATTCAAACAAGAAGTTTTTTTGATTGAGGATGGTAGTTCCATGTTGAAGTTCTTGTTGTTGTTTTTTGCAGGTGGTTGGCCATGATTAAGTCTTTTTAGCCACGTCGCGTTGCGAATGCTAGCTCTAAGAGAGCTCCGCATTGTTGTTGTTGTTGTTGTTTTTCTTCTTCTTGTTCTGGTGAAGACAAAACCTTTAGGATGTGGCACTTGGACACATTTGTCCTTCTTTTTAATTTATTTTTTATTTTATACCATTTCCAGGTCCTTTTTCCTTGCGCTGTTCAAGCAAATGCTTTCCTTGGAGAGTCGAGGCTGCTCCCGTACGGCACTCGAGTTCTCCAAGCTAATCCTCAGGTAATCTCCATTTGTATGTTTTAGTCTGTTCGTAATCATTTGTGTTTTGTTTGGCCGGCGGGGGGTGGGGGGGATACACATTGTAAAATAGGAACATTTGAATGTAAAATTACTCGTATTAGTTTCTTCATTAAGTGCGACTGATTTATGATTGCTTTGCTTTGAGTTTCATGATGTGTTGAATATAGGGTACGAGTACGTGCCCGAAAAAAATTAAAAAAAAAAAAAAAAATTTCAACCGCGAGCGAGAAACAACAACCTACGTTTCTTCGCTCTCGCGTGCCCGTCCCTGCGTGACCTGGAAGTTCGCATATCACAGTTACGATCATTCGCAATTTAGTTTTAATGGACAATTATTCAATTAGCGCCAACGTATTTTGCCTTTTCGCAATGTCATCGCAAGGAAAAACAAAAAGAGAAGAGAAGAGAGAGAAAAAAATTTGCTTCCTGGTTCGGAGCATACCAGCTCACTCTGATGTTACCGAAATTTATGCACCGTCTAATATGGAAACGACCACAACTTGGGGCATTGTGTTTATCTATAAATGCGCATAAGAAATCGAGAAATTATTAGAATACACGAAGTCATCACTCTCCGGAAGCCCTATATTGTAACCCGTAATGGCGAACACGGCTGAGCTTCCCTTCCCCATCGGCCACGCCCACGCAACAACGTGTCTTGTCATTGGTTTGGTAAATAAATGGCCATAATTAAGATTACAACAGGAATGAGCGGGACCTCTATATTTACCAGTAAGATGACAATGATCCCTAACTTTAGACTCCTTAATTTCCCCTTCACAAATATGACAGATATTGTTCTTTCTAAATTCTAATTTTTCTTCTTTGGTTAATTTCATCGGTTCATTTGTTTCTTTCATTAATTTAGTGAGTCTTATACAATCCTTTTCTAATCGTTTTACAAACTCTTGTGAAGCTTTTTTTCCACTATAATATTCAAGTTTGTTATACTTTTCTCCAACAGATGATTTGATATAATAACAGAACCCACAAGGAATATGTTTTTGATATTTATTTGTATATGATTCTTTTGGATTAGGAGAAGCAGTATTAATCTTTTTTGAGGATACATTCATAATCGGCGTACATCACAAATGGGTGCATTATAGATTTATTATAATCTTCAAAAGAAATCTTTTCACCAGGTTTAGGCATTGTAATTACAGCTGATTTATGATTACTACAATATTTTGAATGTTATTCTAATCGTTGTTTTGTATGAAATGAATTAAGACATCGCTTACAAGGATATATTTTGTTTGCTGTTCTGAATACCTGAGAAGAGATTAATCTTGATAAATTATTGATGTATGTGTAATGTGAATTATTTCCAACACTAAAATATAAAAGATCAATGTGTGTTTCTTCATTTTTATAGTTGTTTGAAATTTTTAATATTTGAACTTTGTTTGTATCCGTTAATCCATATACATTAATAGAAAGATTATTCTTTTTCTCAAATTTAGGAATATCTGTTAGTGACATTGGGAATTTAAAATCTTTAATGTCCAAGGTATTCTCATATTTCATATATTGTTTTACTCTTTCTGAATTACATTTTGGTGGATGAAAGTGAGCAAGAACAGACCAGAGAAAACATTTATTATCATTGTTCTTAATATTAACAACTGCCTTCTTTAGTTTTATTTCTTTTGGTAATTCAATACAAGAAGAAGCTTTAAGAGGGTTTGATTTTAGAATGGGTATATCTAAATAGATGATTTTTTTAATATTGAATCCACTTCCTACCACTGTATTATCAACATCCTCCTCTTGTTTTGATAGTTCTTCATAAACCCCACTATTCAAAAAATCTTGAAATGATGTTATAAAATGAAGATCTGTTCTCATATAAGGAGTTTGTTCTTCATCTTGTCTTTTCATATTCATTTTCACTCCCATATAAAACTTTAAAGTTTTCATTTCTTTTAATGTCTTTTTAATAACTTTTTCAACATCAGGTTTCACTATTTCAATTGATTCAGCTATTGATGATGGACCGGGTTCTCCAAATTGAAAAATCCTTATTTTTATATGCCCTTTAAATGCCCCATAAGTGTTTTCAATATAATAGTCTCCCTTTACTTTAAACTCATTTTTCTTGTGTTTTTGTGATTGAAGATGTCTATTATAACTTCTCTTCAAAACATCCTTTGAACAGATATCACAATGTTTTCTTTCCAACTCAAGAGGAGATATTTTATGAAATAGATTAAATGTGTGTTTGTTGGTTCGGAGGTGTTTTCTATAATGTTTATATTCGTGATTACAAACATCGCAGTATGTTGTATTCACCATATTTATATAATAAATCTTTGCTTAAACTAAAATTTTCTTGATGAAAATTTCGTTTATTTTACAGGTGAGTCTGTGCTTCAAACCATTTTATCCTCCAACTTTTTCACTTAATAAATACAATGTTTCAAGACACAAAAGACAAGTTTCAATCAATCTCTTCATTTGTTAAAGATACTGAGAAATATGTCAAGGATGTAAAATTGAACAGAGATAAATATCACAACTATTGGATAAAAACAATTATGGTGGATATGATGAGTTCGTCAATTTCCTTCAGTGGAAGGGCTTTTAGTATACCTGGTAGAACATCAATTAAGTATCTCTCACAAAAGTTTCTCCTCTCCTTCTGATAATATATTCAAAACTAGAAAAGGCAATGAAACAAGAAAAAGTATCAAAAAACAAAAACCTTATGAATGAAGCTTTAGAAAGAAAAGATAAGACCATCTGTAATATGCAACGAGAAATTTGTATTTTTTTCAACAACCCTAAAGATGTAAATCCTGATGAAATAAAGGATGTTAATATATCAGGTGAAATGACATTTCGTTCAATAGTAGTTAACGATCATTTTAAAATTACCTTTAATATAAAAAATGTTGTCGTTGAATCTGGTAATGAAAAAAGTATATCGATGGTAATATTATTAAATGTGAGTCAATATACAACTGAAAGTATAGATGAATTTCAGTTTAAGTAAAGTTTTACTTTATAAATATGCTCGACTTTCCTGATTCTCCATATGACAAATTTGAGAATTGTCCTGCGTGTGAAAGACGGGGATTAAACACAGAGTCAAAAGCCTATAAACAATGTATATTCTGTGATTATCTTCTAATTAATGATAATCAAAAATATAAAAAGGAAAATAATTCTTTTAGATTTACACCAAAAATGAATTACTTTGCAAGATTGATTGGAGAAATGATTGTAAAGTATGAGGGTGATAACACACCTTTCCTTACAAGGGAAGAAACTGAACGTATTAGAGAAATGTTCAAAGGATTGTTGTTATATATTATTCATGGATGTGATTTTCAGGGAAATATCAACACAAGATATTGCATAAATAAAATAATGGATTATCTTGAAATTAAACCTGAACTTAGGATAAAATATAGAGTTTCTAAAAAAGCCAATAATAAATTAAATAACCTGTTTTCCAAATATATAAATGAATGATTTTTTTACCCATTTGGGAAAATAAGATAAAATTTAACAACCATAAAAATCTCCCAAATTCATTAAGATGTCTCATAGTTGGTTCAAGTGGATGTGGAAAAACTTGCTTACTTTTAAAGATGTTCCTCACTCCCAACTTTTTAGATTATGATAATTTAATAATTTTCACAAAGTCGAGTTTTCAACCAGAGTATCAACTACTCTCACAAGGTTTTAATGCTGGTCTTCAAAAAGAAGATATAATAGGTTTATTTAAACTTCAAAAAACCGAAATGATTATAACATTGAAGATATAATTCAACCATTTTGTGATACACAGAGATGTAAAAAGAAATCAAATCCAATAACTTGTATTCTTAGTGATAATACGGATGATATACTGTCTCCCCAAGATTTGGATAAATCAAAAAAGAACCTCGTTATCTTTGATGATTGTGTTAATGAGAGAAACCAAACGGTAATGGACAGCTACTACACAAGAGGGAGACATTCTTCTTGTAATTGTATTTATCTTAGTCAATCGTACTTTCAACTTCCTCGTCGTTCCATCAGAAACAATGCTAATACTTTTATTTTATTCAAGTTAAATTCAATAGATATAAATAATTTTTGGAGAGATAATTCTACATTATGTAGTAAAAAGAAATTTGAGGATTACATGAAGCACACGACTGAAAAATATAAATATATTGTTGTGAAACAAGATGAGATATTAAGGGATATATTTTTTGTTTTATAAACAATAACATATATAAATGACAACTATTATTGTAAATCTTGTGGGTAAATCTGCTTCTGGAAAAAAACTTTCATAAATCAAGGTTCTTGTGTAGTACAAATGAGAATATTGTAAATTTACTTGAAAAACACCCCGTATTACGCATTGTATCAACAACAACTAGAGCAATAAGACCTGGAGAAGTAAAAGGTGAAGATTATCACTATATTTCAGTGGAGGAACATATGCGATTGAGGAATGAAGGTCAAATATTTGAGGAGGTTTCTCTTGGTACAACAAAATATTCACATTGTAAGAGTGAGTTAAGGAAACTAAAACCTGGTGGTCTTGGGATATTAGAAACTAATCCAGAAGGAACGAGACAAATTATTAAACATCTGAGCGGAGTGAAGATTTTATCATTCGGTTTTGATGTTGATGAAGAAACTCAACGCAAACGTATGAAGAGCAGAGATGCAAGTATGTGTGAAGAAGAAATTACAACTCGCATTAATGTTAATAAAGAATTTGATGAAATATTTAAAGAAAAGGATTTATTTGAACACATCTACTTGAATGATGAAGAAAAGGAAAATTTCCCTGTTGATCTTTACAATTCATTAAATGATATTTTCCAATAAATAAATGGATGCAAAAGAAAGAGCAAGAAGATTTAAGGAACATCAAGAGTTGGTTTCAAAAGTTGTAAAACAACAGGAAGACATAAAGAAGAAACGCAGAAAGAAACTAACGGGCGAAGAAGCATTTGAAAGAAAACAAGAGAAATTTTTTAAACCACTTTTATAAACTTCCCAAGAAAAAATGAAAGATGTTTCCACAGTTCCCACAGTTCCCACAGTAGAATATACTCCTAAAAAACTTCAAATGTTAAAAGATTTTGATCAAATGACGGAGGAAGAATTAGAGCATTTAGGAGAATTAAAGGTATATGATGATGAAGGTTTATTTCGACAACTGGAAGAGATTAATCGACCCCCTGATTATATTGTGAATGCTCTTCAAAACAATGAATATTCAGCGGATTCAAAAACCAAAGCAGGACTCATTCCAACAGAACAACCAGCAATATTTCATCTTGTTCAAGAAAAGGTATTGATATTTAATGATGAATTAAGGTTCTTGGGTTCTGCTCAACCCCCTGTTAAACTAACTCCGAGATTAATGTTTCTTCTCACAAAAGATGGAAGACAAGGTTCAACTGTGAGGGATGAATCAAAGTATATTGAAAAACCATTGGAAATGAAAAATAATGATGATAGAGTATATATTGATCTGCTGTTACAGAACACTCTAAATTATAGGGTTAGTATGTCTAGTAAAAGTAGGAAAAATGAGAAGGAGAAACACATTATTCAGGCTTTAAGTATCCTTGGTTCAGGTATTAGTTTTCTTCCAAATGACCCATCGCAATTAGTTAATAGACTGTTATTATTGTTAGGTAGTAAGAAGGCTGGAAATAACAATTGTTTTAATGAAGCATCAGCCATTTTAGACCAGTTTATGAACATGAAAATAATTAATAAATCTCAATATAAAGACATTTTATCTCATATTAAATAAGATAAGAAGCACAATCCTGAGTTTTAATTTCACAACAAGCGACCACACGTCTTCATTCCCATACCCACTACAACTTGACCCAACAAAAGAATATGAGGCATCTTTATTGTCCATGGAAACTTATAATACCTTATTTAATATAACTGATAAAAATGACAAGTTTAGTTATAATCCCGGAAGTGGATACAAAATGATAACAGTCTCACCCGGAGCATATGAGATTTCTCAAATATCTTCCGAAATTGCTCGTCTTATGAAAGAACAGGGTGATGAACCAAAAAATATTGTTATAGACATTCAAAAACATACTTCAAAATCAACGATTAAAGTTAAAAATAACTACAAGGTTGATTTCACAATTGATAATTCAATTAGAGAGTAATTGGGTTTCTCCTCAAAAAAGATTGAAACTAATGGGACGTTTTACAGTGATAATGTCATTCAAATATCCTCAGGAATAAATTCGGTGTTAATTCACTGTGATTTGATTGATGGTGCTTATAATGATGGAAAAAAACAAATACAATATTTTCATTCAGCGCATACTCAACCCCAATTGGTTATAAATTCAATATGGAACCCAAAAATTTGGTTTATCTCCCTGTGTCAGGAAAAACCATACACAGAGCAAATTTTAGGATAACCGACCAAGATAATCGTATGATTTTTTTTTTATGGAGAAGTTATATCCATCAGAATTCACCTACGTGAAGTTTTCCAATAAATAAATACGATGGTTATTGTGAGGAAACACGAGTTGGGAAAATATAAAATAATTACAGGGGATGGGATGTTCCTTTCCCCATACTACAAGGGTGAAGGTATGTATCTTGGTAGAGGATACTATAAACCTAAGAGACAAAGGGGTGTTGGACATCAATTTAGAGGAGATGGGATAATTGATACTCTAATGGGTATTGGTTCAACTATTCTTAAACATAAAGATCTAATTGGTTCAACTGCTTCTGCTGTGGGAAATGTAGCAGGTGTTGTAAAGAGCATAAAAGATGCCCAGAAGGAATCTCATAAATTACAAGCAGTAAAAGAAATTAAGAAAGGCAAAACTCAGTTGTCCCCCCAAGAACGACAGAAAATAATTTGAATACTTGGATCAGGGTTTCAAAAGTTTTAACATCTTTTTTTTCCTAAATAAATACAAGTATGGAAGCAATTGATAGTATCTATGATTTGGATGATACTATTATTATCTCAAACTCCACTAAAAAAGAAGATTACTTCAAGGTAAATGCAATAACTGGAACAGACTGGAATACGAATGGGACAAAAAGTTTTGAAATAAATAATCAACAAACCTATTTGAATCTATCCGAAAGTTTCTTGTGTAAATTTAAATTCACTAAAGCTGGGAATAATACAAACGCTACACTTGTAAATGATTTCTTCTGGAAAATGTTTGATAGTGTGCGTTTGTATATTGGAACACAAGAAGTTGAAGTGGTTGATTATGTCTCTGCTGTATCTGAAATGATGACATTTACACTCTATACATTCAGTGATAGAATGGGAAAGGGGTCTGTCGAAGGTTTTATTCCTGATATGTCAACGGGAACAAACACAGACCCTGGATATACTCAAAGGAAAGGAGCGTATTATGATGATACAAAAGCAGAAAATAGTTTCACTGTGGCAGTTCCTCTTAAAGGTATATTTGGATTTTGTGATCATGATAAAGTTCTGTATAGTCTTAAAATTAGATTTCAACTACAAAGGAATGATAATGAAAATAGATTGCTTTTTGGTGTTGGTAATGCTTTTGGTGATCAGAATAAATTTGTAATTGAGGAAATGAGTTGGTATATCAGTGAATATACTCCTAATCTTAAAACAGAAGAGATGTTGAATAGAAGACTTAACTCAAAGAAACCACTCAGTGTATCATACCTCAAAAGAAGATGTCAACACGTTAAACTCAACCAAACCATTTACACGTGGAATTTGGGTGTTCTGGAAGGAAAGCCACGATATCTGTGGATCATTTTTAAAAAGCCAGATGGTGATACTGCGACTGATAAGAATAATGCATTGAGTGATAATGCTAAGGTGAAACAACTTCGCGTTTCTCTAGATGGAACATTTTATCCACGAGATAGATTGGAAATTAATTGGGAAAAAATGATTTTGCTGAAGCATACAAGTCTTACCAAAAGGTGTGTGAAAGTAATGGAAATAAAGAACCTATTTTGGATATGACAGCATTTAAAAGTTTGTATACAATCTATGCGTTTGACCTGAGCGCTCAAAAGGAAACTATAAAGTCTAATCGAGTGGATACTTCCCTCTACGTTGAAAGAGGAGAGAGTGAAGAAGTTGATACATATTGTTTGCTTTTGGAAAAAAACAGAATTACAGATAATGGTGTGATGATTAGTCTCACATAATATTTTGTTAAATAAATGAGTGGCAAAGTACCAACTGGGGTATATGTTAATCAAATCAATCTTCATAAACGATCATCTTGTGTTCAAAATCAAAAGCCTTGTACGATTAACGTTAATACAATTCAGAGAAAAGGAGCAGTAAGAATTGATGTTTTGCTCACAAGAGAACAGGTTAAAATCTTGAATGACACTGGCTCACTTAAAATTAAAATGACAAAACCAATGTTGAAAAAATATTCAATAAGAGAGACGAGTGGAGGATTTCTCCCATTTCTAATTCCTTTATTTGCTGGTTTAAGTGCGGTTGGAGCATTGACGGGTGGTATTTCAACAGCGGTGAAAACTGCCAACGAAAGGAAGGCTCAACTCCAGGCTCAAAAAGAATTGGAAAGACATAACAAAGAGTTGGAGAAACAAATTCGTGGAAGTGGTGTAATTATAGATTTTGCTGAAAAACTTGAAGGTCTGCCTGATAAAGCGAGATTGTTAGTTGGAGATATGCTTTCTTCTATAGCACAAGCAGGTGTAAAATTAACGAAAAGATGTGATGGATTATATCTTTCTAATAAATAAATGAGCATTGATGAGTGGTTCAAAGAATTTGGAAAGAATACAACATCAAATTTACAACTTGTCAAATATTGTAAGAAATTAAAAATTCATAATGTGGTTATTTGTATGAGAGATGAATTAACAAATGTGCTGAAACGTACAAAGAATATTATTATGAACTTAGAAGATAATAATGGGAACGGTTCTCATTGGGTTTGTATTTTTAATAGTCAAGACAAATATTATTTTGATAGTTTTGGTCTTCCACCACCTGTTGAAGTCATAAAATTCTTACAGAATGGTGTTTATCAAACACTTCTAGTCCAAGAATTAAATTCCAAGTGTTGTGGTCAATTATGTCTATATGTGTTATTTCAACTCAACAAAAATAAAAAATTTTATGATATTATTTTTAATCTAATATAAATGACTTGTGTTGGTAAAGATGGTTCTATCTTTGGTGTATCCCAAGAACTGGATATTGATTTATCAAATTATTACACAAAGGCACAGGCTGAACGACATAAATATAATATAACCAAAAATATTAACATGAAAAATGCTTATAAATTAAAAAATTATCCAAGCCCGACTGACGCGAATGACTTGGTGAGATTAAGCGATTTATCACAATATATATCCTTAAATAAAACGGCCGTGTATTCCAAAGATACAGAAGTGTTGATATTATCTCCAGGTCATACAGAATTCACAGTTCGAATTAAAATAAATTTTTATAAAGAAGGGCGTATCGTTTGTATGAGAATAGAACAATGGGGGTATGATATGAATGATTTAGGGTATAATTGGTCATTTAAAATTGACCTCGAAGACCTGGAACAATTAAATCAGTCTCGTAAGGAAGAATATTATCCACGTGGTATCGTGAATGAGTTTTGTGGGGCCACGATTCGTAAACAACAAATAAAAGAATTTAATAAGGGTAAATATAATAATGGTTTTGCCCTTGTTTATATCATGAAAACAGAAAAAACAGGATTATATATAATAAGTAAGGAAATACAAAATGATTTAACTATGGGAAGATGGGGAGGTGTTTCGTGCCATAATATTATTCAAACATATATTTCTAATACATAAATGACAGCAAGAAGGCTTCAAGAAAATTATCATTTCTATGTCCAAGCATACCTTCAAGAAAAGGGTTTTCGGTATTTTAATAAATATGTTCTACAACATAAGAATGAGGTATTTTCAATAAAAGATTGGCATTATGCTGATGTTGATAAACCGACAACTTTAGATTTAATTAGAATGTTAAATAATGAAAAAATTATAAAGTTAAGAAAAGGTAAGGCTCTTTTAGAAATTCAAAAGAAATTTTATTGGTTTCCTGTTGTAAAAAAAATTATTTTGGATACAGGAATAACAAGAAATCCTGATGAATATATGTATGATATTTTATGGGGTGTAAGCGATTCAAGGATAATAAGGGATGAGGAAGGAGTTGAAGAAGAGAGGGAAGAGGAGGAAAAGGAGAAGAGAGAGAAGGAGGAGAGGGAGAAGAAAGAGAAGGAGGAAAAAGAGAAGAGAGAGAAGGAGGAAAAAGAGAAGAGAGAGAAGGAGGAGAGGGAGAAGAGAGAGAAGGGGAGGGAGGAAAGAGCGAGACTAAATAAATGTGAAAATATGAAAACCGATGAGATTAAAAAAAGATTGGGGGTATTACAGAAAATAACTCAACCCACCGAGGAGGAAAACAAAGAATTGACAAGTCTATTTGAAATATTTTCTACAAGACTATTGTCATCGACAAGATATTCATTTTAATTCAAGTTTTTCATTTTTTTTTTCTTAAATAAATGGAGGAGAGAGTGAAGGCATTTCTAAGGATTCTTTATGTTTTAAAAATTAAGATTCAAATGTGCATGTTGGAAACAAAAAAGGTTTTTGCACTCTGCAGGAATTTTTCTCATAAATAAATGAGTTATTGTCTCAAATGTAAAAAGAAAACTAATACTAAAAATATTTCATATATTAAAAGTAAAAATAACAGGGTTATACAAAAAGGTATATGTATGGTGTGTGGTTCAAAAAAAAATCAATTAATCTCCAAACACAAACTAGGAGGAGATATACAAAAGTTTTTATCAGGAACTAAATTTATAACTACTGGAATACCAGGGGAATTACATCTTCCAGGGTATTCTTTCTGTGGTCCAGGCACAAACTTGGATAAAAGATTAGATGAGGCAGACAATCCTAAATCATGGAGTCAACCCATCAATAGAGTTGATGAAGTGTGCATGAGACACGATATTGATTATGGGAATACCACAACGTTGGAAGAAAAGCATGAAGCCGATAAAGAAATGTTGTACAATTTGTCTCTGATACAAAATCCAACCTTGAGAGAAAAAGTTGATCGGTTCATTGTGAAGAAGATGATTAGTGCTAAATTGAAACTTGGACTTGGAAATTCAAAAACTTATAGGCTCTAATGATGTCATTAAGACTGAAGAGCAATTAGCTGATGGATTACATATACCAATATTCACAAAGTTTCGTAGAAGGAAAGTTTATTCCAAGGAAGTTGATTATATCTGGTCCGCTGATTTGATTGAACTCAATAATGATAAGGGGTACAAGTATGCTTTAACCGTTATTGATTTGAGGAGTAGATACGCATGGGTTGTCCCTTTAAAAAACAAAACAGGAAATACTCTTATGTTCGCCTTTCAACAGATATTTAATAAAAGTAAGAGAAAACCTAAAAAATTGTGGACTGATGAGGATAGAGTTTTATAACAAGACATTTATGAATTTTTTTTAAAATAACAGTATTACATTATACAGTACCTTTAATGAAGGGAAGGCAGTTGTTGTTGAACGTTTTAATCGTACCTTAAAAGAGAGACTATATAAAAAATTCGCACAACTCGGTTCACAACAATGGTCATCTTTTATTCAGGATATTGTGGATAAGTATAATGACACGATTCACACGTCAACAAATATGAAACCATCAGAAACATTTACAAAATTAAAATATGAAAAAAAGATTAATGTCAGAAAACCTAAGTTCAAAGTTGGTGATATCGTAAGAATATATAGGTGGAAATCTCATTTTGAAAAGGGTAATATGAAACGATAGACGAACGAACTTTTTAAAATTGTTGATGTAATAGATACGGCTCCTTGGACTTGTAAGATTTGTTAGATGTGTTTTTTGTGAGATGTTAGACTTATAAGGTGTGTGTGTGTGTGTGTGTGTGTGTGTGTGTGTGTGTGTGTGTGTGTGTGTGTGTGTGTGTGTGTGTGTGTGTGTGTGTGTGTGTGTGTGTGTGTGTGTGTGTGTGTGTCCCAACCCTCACATTCAAAATCTCAACCCCAACCCTCACATTCAAAATCTCAACCCCAACTCAATCCTCGCCCAACACAATGTCTTTTTCAAAATGAGATTTCCACATATATATATATATATATATATATATATATATATATATATATATATATATATATATATATATATATATATATATATATATATTTTTTTTTTTTTTTTAACGTTTTTTTTTTTCTCTTCTTCCAATTCTGTCTTTTAAGGCTTTCAGGTTTGATGACATAGAAAGAGGGAGTAAGAACTTTCTTGATAGGTTTAGATCCCAAAGAGTGGTAGCATTTCAAGTCTCCAAAATAAACCCAACTTTCCAAGTCTCCAAGGTATAACCACATTCCTGTTGAGTTTCCAAGATATGTATCACATTGTGAGTTATATCAAGCCAGAACCCACATTTCAAGTCTCCAAAAATATAACCATCTATCCAAGACTCCAAGGTAGAATCACAATTTCCAGAAATATAGTGGGTTTCAGTGATAGATCTCACATAGTATAACTGTGGTTCATCAAGGAAAACTTCATTTTTCCAATTTTTATGGGTTTCAGTGATAGATCTCACATTGTATAACTGTGGATCATCAAGGAAATCTCCATTTTTCCAATTTTGATGGGTTTCGGTGATAGATCTCACATAGTATAACTGTGGATCATCAAGGAAATCTCCATTTTTTCCAATTTTGATGGGTTTCGGTGATAGATCTCACATAGTATAACTGTGGATCATCAAGGAAATCTCCATTTTTCCAATTTTTATGGGTTTCAGTGATAGATCTCACATAGTATAACTGTGGATCATCAAGGAAATCTCCATTTTTCCAATTTTGATGGGTTTCAGTGATAGATCTCACATAGTATAACTGTGGATCATCAAGGAAAACTACATTTTTCAAAATGTCTGAAAATTGTGAGTCTCCAAGGTAAAACTTGTATTCTGGCTCATCAAGGTATAACTTGTTCAGGGGGTATTATCTTGATAACTCACAATGAGTACTATTGTTGCAAAACTCTTTTTCAGGACTTTGCTGGTCTCCAAGGTATAACTCTTTGGTTGGATCATCAAGGACGAACTCGTTCTGTGGGTCTTGGTCGCTCATAAGGTCTTCAACCAAGCCAACAATTTCGCCCCAAGTTGTAGCAAAAGCAGTATTTTCATTTCGTATTTCAGATACAATTTCCTGTGAGAAAAAATAATAATGTATTAATCAAGTGATTTAATTATTAAATGAGTATGCTTCAATTAAAGTTTGAAAATAGGAAAATAAAAATCTTACCTCAACAGATAAGAGGTTTGAATCCAGTTCATCAACTTGAAGGTTTAGTTCCATACAAGTCGGAGAGCTCCAGGCAAGCACACAGCACACCATCACCAGCAAAAAAAATGTTGAAAATGGAGCCTGGGCTTGAGGCTTTAATAGGGAAAGACTGGTGGGTGTGGTTTCCTTTGGAAATTCCCTGGGCAAGCCCACGCAGGCCTTCTTTGGGCAATTTTTCAAAACCATAACATGCTGGAATTTTCTTGTGATTTCTTTGTGAGTCAGAGATGAACTGGAAATGATGTAAGAGTAGGCGGGGCTTAGGAAAAGTGGGCGTGGGTTATAAAAAATACCTCATGAAAAGTGGGCGGGGCTTCGCAAAGGTGGGCGGGGCTTAGCAAAGGTGGGCGGGGCTTAAAAATCCAGACAAGTGGCGGGGCTTAGAGGAAAGTGGGCGTGGCTTATGGAATACCTCGTGAAAAGTGGGCGGGGCTTAAAGAAAAGTGGGCAGGGCTTTAAAAAATTCCATTTGAAAGTGGGCGGTGCTTATGAAAAATGGGTGGGGCTTAACAAAAAATAACCTGTGGCTCAGGAAGTGGTCAAACAAGAGCATTAAGAGAAGTTTATCATTTCGTAATGGCACAAAAGGGGTATCTTAAAAAATATAAAGATTCAAATGTTTTGTTTTTCAATATTTTAGATGGGGATTATTGTGCAAAGAAAATTAAACTATTGAAGGAATTTGAGAATGAACAAATCTTTATAGGTTCAATGAGTGAGCTAAACAATATGCGTCGGTTATTTGATAAAGAGTGTCCCGAGGCTTAGACGTTTCAGATATTTCTTTCGAATCACCTTTAACAAATCACATTGCTACTTGAACAAATCTTTATCTTATTGCATGGGTTATTTGAAAAAAAAAAGTGTCCCCAGGTTAAAAGGGGAGACAAATAAATATACCTTGGGATAAAAAGGGGGTTTATTTTTCGGGAAAAAAAATATGAATCGCTGAAAATCCCCCATTCATTTACATGGGGAAAAGTGAGCCAGAATCAGTATATTCACCCTACTGTGGCCGTAGTGCAAATCCTGCCACCAGCCTCCTAATATAAAGTAACCCAACTGCAGGAGGACGTCCGCAGACACAGTTGGGCACTAGATATGAATGGGCTTTGGCTCACAATTAGCTCCTCTGCCCTTCCCCAGGGCTTTGGCTCACAATTAGC
Source organism: Eptatretus burgeri (assembly GCF_056783735.1). Taxonomy (NCBI): domain Eukaryota; kingdom Metazoa; phylum Chordata; class Myxini; order Myxiniformes; family Myxinidae; genus Eptatretus; species Eptatretus burgeri. The sequence continues at coordinate 64,712,703 of NC_140969.1, forward strand.
TCCTCTGCCCTTCCCCACCACCACACCTCAATCCCCCCACTCCCCCCCCCAATCCCTTAAAAAATAAAAATAATTCTCGTATCCATATCTGGAAATTCACAAGAATCAAATCTATTCGTCTTTGTCATCCACCCAACCTGTCCACCAAGTTTTGTCTGGATCTGTCCATAACTTTTTGAGATATCGTGCTATACAGGGTGTTCCAAAATGACCTGGACAAATTTGGTTGTTAATATATTTAGAACCACAAATGATACGACGACACCCTTTGGTTTATATGATACAGAATCTCATAAAGTTTTGTGCACACCATCAATACACTTCAATGTGAGTTCTGTCACGTGCAGGACATCAAGGCGATACACGAGTTCTTTCCATGCTTAGTTCAGCATGGTTGCGTCCACCAGTGATCCGAGAACAAAGATCCTGCAGGTTTGCCACCTTGGTGTTGTCGCCAACATCTTTGACAAACCCCCACAGAAACAAATAATCAAGGGGGGGTTATGTCTGGTGATCGTGGGGGCCAGGCAATTGGTCTGTCTCAACCAATCCAGCGACATGGAAAATTTTCATTGAGGATGGCTCGAATGACTAAGGCCCAATGCGGGGGAGCGCCATCCTGTTGAAAAGTGATATCGGGTTGCAGGTCTTCAATCTGTGAGAAGACTAATCCTTCCAAAATGTTAAATGTAAATTTTTGAGGTCACTGTCCTCGGCAAAGAAAAACGGACCCACCAAGCAGTCATGGAGAAGGCCATGCCTCACATTGACCTTCAGACCACCGCATATGTGTTCAATGACCACATGGAGTTTTCAGACCACAGATCCTCACATTGTGCCAGTTGACCTTCCCTGATATATGAGCGTAAGCTTTGTCTGTGAACATGACCTTTTTCAGGTAATCTTCATCATCCTATATGTGACTGAGCATTTCCAAGGCAAACACCTTGTGTTTGGGTCCGTCATTTGGATTGAGTCCCTGCAGAATCTGCACCTTATAGGCATATAGCTTCAGTCTTTTATGCAAAATCCTGTGTTCAGTGGTGGTTGGTAGTCCCAGTTCTCTGGATGTGCATCAAATTTATTTTCTGGGACTTTGCTGGAATGATTCACGCACTCGTTCAACATCTGCTGCACTCGTGCTTGGTTGACCGGTACTTTTCTATATCTGACAACTTCCAGTCTCCTTAAACCTCTTGTACCACTCTCTGATACTCGTCTGCGATGGCGGATTCCTTCCATACCATGTACGGAAATTAAGCTGAACTTGCTTGTCGGATCTCGTCTCGAGAAACCATTCGACGCACTGAGCTTTCTCCTGTGGAGTCACCATTTTCTTTTACATTAAACCACCAGATCTAAAAATAAAGAAAACTTTATGAGTTTCTGTATCATATAAAATACAGGATACCATTTGTAGTACTAAATATATTGATAAGCAAAGTTGACCAGGTCTTTTTGGAACACCCTGTATGTCGTTTTTACCCCTATTACTCAATGGTGAAGAAGCACTCTTAAAATTCCCGGATCCAGAACTGGATTCAGATATTCATCAAAATTGCATCAATTTTTCCTTGTCACATACCCAACTTGTCCACCAAGTTTTGTCCGAATCCATGCATAACTTTTTTGAGATATCGTGCGGTATATCATTTTTGGCCCTCTCAATGGTGAAAAATCATTTTAAAAACTCTAGTATCCGGATCTGGAACTTCACGAAAATCGAATCATTTCGTCCTTGTTGCCCATCCAACCTCTCCACCAAATTTTGTCCGAATTTGTTCACAACATATCCTGTTCACAGACAAGTAGACAGACAAGGCTGAAAACTTAACCTCCATCCACCTACAGTCATTATCGTCCACCTGATATTTTCTTTCACAATGTCGCAAGATTCCTAGAAGTCCATGGACAAAGACCTTTATAATCCATCCATCCATTGGGACCATACTCTGTGCGGAGCATCGGTGCTGCCTAAGCAGTCTCCTTGGCTATGGACACAATCCTGGATGGGTCGCCACTCCGACACAGGATACCAGCATGCTGGCACTCATTTTGCCGACCTCGGAAGGATGACAGGCTGAGTCAACCCCACCGGGTATTAATTCAACAGCCGCATGGGTTTTGAACTCAGGATCATAGGATCCCAAGCCCACCACCCTAACCATTAAGCCAACACCAGGCATACCTTTATAATGTCATGAGTTTTATGGTCCCTGGGTGAATTGTTTAAGAGAAAATAGTCGAAAATGATGTCAAGAATCCACGTAAACTCCTCAGTAAAAGCCCTGCTTGAGAGAATGCCACATTGTTATTTGGGTGATGTATAGTCAACAGCCACTGCCTCAATTACTGAGGCCAGTACATACTATGATCTTCACAAGGACCGTGACACCTATTGGCTCCAAGTTTTCGATATTTGATGATCCTTTTGACAGTTGTTTTGGTCGTTTTACACTGAGGGGAAAACTTGTAGGGAGGGCATGGCGATTGTGAATATGACAGGTCCAAAGATGTCTTTCGCTTTTGCAGAGCAGGAAGCACCAACATGGTGGCTGTATTTTTTTATATATTTTTTTAATGTTGAAATTGTGGGTGGAGTCAGGCCAGCTGTCCAACCAATAGGTGGAATGGAATGTCACACATACACATACACAGAGGGACGAACAAGCATATTGTCCATATAAAATTTTCAAGTGTGGGTTTGTTTGTGCATTTGTACGTTATTCTATCTACGGCCAAGCCGTAGCACCTCAAGACCGAAAAACGTGCTGGGGGTACCCAGGTTCAGGTCATGGGTATGAAAAGAAAAATCCATCTCTTTCCTCCCCTCCCCCCTCCCCACCCCAGCTTCTCCCTCATCCCCCATGGGTTGCTACACAGGGAAAAAAAACGATGTAAGGGTGCTGGCACATGCTGTGCATTGAAGACGCCCGGTTGCTTCTCCTTGTTGTGTACATTTATATCTAATCATGATGCTAATAAGAACATGACTTAACCTTTAAATCCTATTGTAGCAATCTTAAATGTAAAACTGGTATAAATATACTTAGGCTCGAAGCTTCACAGCACAATTATTTCTGCACTGACTTCGCGTTCATTTAAGAGTCACGTCAAAGTGAATTGTGAATCGCTTGGGAAAATAATAGTTCCAAACAGAGGTTTCCTCGAGCTGACGAGTAATAATTTTGAAGAGTGAAGAAGCAGATGTGCTGCTTCCAGTATAAATTGTGTAGACCTTGCACCATCCAAAACTAAAAGTAGATCTCTTTGGGTTGAGCAATGCATCTCACCTCGTAATGCCAAAAACGCATTTCCCACTCTTGTTTATAGTTTGGCACCGGAGCAAGATCCACTGGGAATATTGCTTGTGCTCGATTACCTAGCGCTGTCTGCTAAAGAGTACACGTTTCTCATAGAGCTGCATTCCTATTGGGAGGTACGTTTGTGGTTTTTTTACAGGTATTTTGTGTTCATTAGCCACTTTGTTGTGGAGTGTTGCAGTGTGAGACTTTTTCACCTGAGGAAATTTTACACATTTTGAATGCTGCGTTTTCCTTCCATTCATCTTCGACCTTTGATTGTCTGGAGTTTTTTTGTTTCTCGATAATTATTTAATGATGGTCTCTTGCCATTTATTTTCGAGATAATAAATGTATTTCCCAGCAGGGCTGGCAGGATGGCCTTGAGGTGTGCACACTCGCCTCCAAGCTGTGTCGCCTGGGTTTGAATCCCGATCCAGCTAGAAACTGTCATCCCGGTGTTTCACAGATCGGGTGAATTGTCGTCCCAACTGCCGGCATTAGTTGGTGAATGTTAAACATCCCACATTTTCCTTCGCAAATAGTAGGCGAGCTATCGCCGACACCATGAGCAAATTTCAAAATCCGGTCCTAACTGCTTAATCGAACGTCAGGCCTGGCCAGCCAGTTCATGAAAGACTTGAGCCAAAAACTTCCCTCGATCAACCCCAGAACAAGTGGGAGTAATTGTGGCTGTGAAAGAAGAAGTAGAAGAATTGTATTTCCCAAGCAAGAACAACTCGAATCAGTGTGACAGATCAATGGTTATCCTTAATATTATTCCAATGTTTTAAAAATAAAATGGATTCATTGCCAATATTTTGAGGTGTGCATATTCTTTCTTGCATCAGGACAGCAGAAACCTATCGCAGCTGCCAAATTTTGCCTTCTCAGTGCCCCTGGCACACTGGCAGCTGAGCAAACAGAAAGGGATAGCAGAAGATCGTGCCACAGCACATCGGCAACAAGCGACGATGCTCCTGCAGCACGCTCTTCTCGCTTTCCCCACAGGTGGTATAACTAGAATTTTGTGTCAAGTAACCAAAGCCACCTCTTGTTGAAGAGTCTTGTATGATGTTGATAGGATATCATTTTTGTGATGTTGTTCCTCTTTCAGTGCTGCTGCTCCTGTTGGATGCTTGCGGTGTGCAGGCGGATGGGGAAGTCCTGAAGCACTCTTACTTTGGAAGAGCAGCAGCTGCACGGTACACTTCCTGTGCCAGCAATCTGAACCAGTGTTAAAGGACAATGTCTATGTAGTTCGGATTGTGTCACTTTGTGCTCATCAGCTTGAGTTGGTACTGATGCAAACTTGAGTAAAGATGAGTGGCTTTTCAGTCGGGGAATGTGTGAAGAGAATGGGGGGGGGTGTCAATGATGATTGGGAAGAAGAGGGAGCAGTTTAAGAAGTGGAAAAAGTGAAAAGTGAGATGGGCAACATTGGCTTGTTGAGCCACATGTTTGCAAAAGGCTGTAAAACTGATAACATAGTTTTTTTTTGTCTGGCGGATGGGACGGAAATAAACCTTGGTGTTTCGCTCTGCCGACCCAACGATAATTATCTATCAGTTTGCTCTTCTACAGACTTGTAACATCATGAAGTGTCGTTCCTCGGGTGGACGATAAGCTGGTTGGCCCCTCCGCTGTCATTAGCTGGTGGACATTAAATATGTTTTTGTGAAGAGTAAGCAAGTTGTCACCGGCACTCTGGCAAAATTCTTACCACCTTCAGTTGAAGATCAGGCCTGGCTAACGAGTTCATGAAAGACTTTGGCCAAAAATTTTTCTGGACGACCCCACTAGGTTGCAATAATTGTGCCCGTTAAATGCATTGTATAATATTCATCTCTTCCAGCTTTCATTCCCGTGCAGATTTTTATCCCCTTAATGAGCGCAGATTTTTATCCCCTTAATGAGCGCAGATGTTTATCCCCTTAATGAGCGCAGATTTTGATCCCCTTAATGAGCGCAGATTTTGATCCCCTTAATGAGCGCAGATTTTGATCCCCTTAATGAGCGCAAATTTTGATCCCCTTAATGAGCGCAGATTTTTATCCCCTTAATGGGCACAGATTTTGATCCCCTTAATGAGCACAGACTTTGATCCACTTAATGAGCACAGATTTTGATGCGGTCAATACACCTTCATTTGGCATCAGATATGAAGCTTGTGGCCAAGTTTCATCAAAATTGTGTGCTTGGTTCAAGCAATAATGACTGAAGTGTTTACTGACTCACTGACTGACACTCACTCACTCACTCACTCACTCACTCACCTACAGACACTGCTCGATTGTATAAACTCACTTGACTGAAGTCCAGGTGAGCTAAAAACGAACGCATTTCACGGATTATCCACAAACACTTAACAAACTAGTAGTGGACCGCAAGTAATTAGGGTATGTACTTATTGTTATATGGAATGAGTTTTTCATCAGCATATGAAATCTGCAGTTTCTGCTGTGTTAGTGTGTTGGTAAAACGTTGAAAGTTACCTCCCCTGAACCCCCCTCCCTTTCCTCCCCTGAACCCCCCCCCCCCTTCCTCCAATCCATGCTGACTTCTCATAGATATGCTTTTGGTAAATCTGCTGTTGTGTCCAGTTTCCTAAATGCTTGTTTGGTGTTTATTCTAGAATTCTTGCTCCTTCCAGGTCTCCAACAGATTGAAAATGTAGAAAGTAAGGTTTCTTTATCACAGTGGATGTATCATGGGTTCACCATTGAAAAACTTCAATCGCTGAATCTTCAGTTAAAAAGCAATTTCCATTATCTCGGCTGGATAAATCATGATGATTGGGTTGCTGGAAAATGTTTCAAAGCTGTGGCTGTCCTGTAATGACGTGCAGCCATCGACCTAGAGAATTCCTATGGAAACAAAATACATTCCAACACTGTCCCAGCATCAATCTTTCAATTTCGTAACATGGGGGTCTCACACATACTCTAATAAGGGGATGCTAGAAGCTTTGACATATTGTGAATCGTGTTGTCCGACTTGCCATCCTGACCACATCTGGCTCCTTCGGGATCCCAATCATGACCTTCCATCTTTTCGATTTATTTCAAAACAAATGACCATTTTGACAACATCTGGAAGAGATAAAAGGCTTGCAAATTGTCATTTGATGCTGATAAATCTCTTCTTGTGATACTGCTACTACTACTACTACTACTACTTCTTCTTCTCCTTCTTTGCCCAGTGATAGCCAGCTCATCTCCGGATAAGGTTAACTCGAGCAGCTGTTTTCCTTGCTACCTTCTCTGCATGCTGCCTGAAGGTCAGGGACCGGTCCATTTGTACACCAAGGTAGGTAAGAGCATGCATGAAGGGAAGCCAGATGTTATTGAGCTGGACTTCTAGCTGCTTGTCTGTGTTACTGTTCTGAAGGTGGAAAACAGACAAGACTGACTTCTGAACATTGAGACGTAGGCACCATTGGTTGTCGTAGCAGTCAATAGAAGCAACATCTCGGCTGAGAGTGGCCTCGACTTGCTCATATGCAGGATCGCTAGGTCATCAACGTTAGCAAGTTAAGTACCTGTTGTCTCGGGGAGATCTGATGTGTACACGTTGAACATCAGGAGCACGAAGACTGAACCTTGCGGAACTCCATTCCAGATGCGGAGTTCTTTCCATGGAGACCTCAATCATCCCAATCCCAATCTGTCCTTTTTAATGGATGATGACTAAGTAAAACCGTTTGCGATCAGTGCAACTCGAATCACTCAGAGACCAAGTGACTCCATGTGCATATTTAACAAGAAAAGGAGCAATCAGAGATTGCAGACCCCTCGCCAGGACTTGTTTTGTGTGGTGTTTCTGTACTGGTGTGTTACGTAATGAATAATAGATATAACTATAACTGCCACTTGATGACTGCTGGCAATGATGAACGAGTAACAAGACTTCCCACTTTGATTGATCGGACACTTGACCCTGACCCATGATGTTTTAAAAAATATTATTATTCGATTGAATTCAGAATGAGATTAAAATAAATTAAATTCAAATCAAATGGAAGAGCAAATAGGTGCAGTCCTGCATTGCAGTAATAAGAAGGAACCTGAACAAGCAAAAAGCCAAGATGAAGTCATCAGAAGGAACCTGGATAGGATTTGGGTTTCAACTGCTATTCCTCTACCTTCAAACCCATCCAGGTGCAGCCAAGTAATTCATACTCAAAAAAAGAAAATAAAAAAGAACCCACATCAAAAAATTAAATAATTCTGGCTGCCAGACTATGCGTCTGATCATATTGAAATTTAAAAAAACCCCTACATTCCCCATCACTACTAGATCATAATTGTGAAGTTTCATGTCGATCGATGAAGCGGTTAAAGAGCATTTTTTTTTTTAATTTAAGATTTTAGCTCAATCCAATATGGCTGCCAGACCATGGGACCGATCAATTATTTGTGAATACCCTGTATCCACAAGGCTTGGGAAACGTATGTGTGAAGTTTCACCTTGACCTGTTCAGCTGTTTCAGAGAAGATTTTTGAAGGTTTAAAAAGAAAGAAACAAACAAAAAAAAACGCATTGTGGCTGCTGAACCACGTGACCAATGATGTAGTTCATTTTTAAATTTTTTTTATTTTTATTTTTTCCTGTGAACCAATTTATCCCTGGATGACCCTCAAAAATTTTTCATACTGATCAGATGCAGCATTCTATGTATGCAATTATGATGTCATAATGAAGGCAACCGTGATGTTAAAAAAAATCACTTATTCCCCATGAGGAGTACTTGACGTGCCAAGTTTAAATTTTTTCCGTGGAGTGGTTTTGGAGATAGAGGTCCAAAGTTTTTCCTTTTTTTCCAACATGGCTGCCACACCACGTGACCTATGACGTCATGATTATCATAAAACATTCTAAACTAGAGGGCTGCATTCGCTTGCAGCGAATACGTATTTGGCAACGTCATGAATTTTGACGCCTACAATCTCGGAAGATATAGGTCACACAACTTTGGTCAAATAAGATTTTTTGTAGGCCCTGTTGTGACCTATCACAAAATGTCAGCGGCTAACCTGTATCTTTCCGTGGGGCGAAGATATGTGGCATAATGTGTTTTTGACCAACGTCATGAACTTTGACCCCGACCGATCTCAGAAGATGTAGGTCAAACAACTTTGGTCAAGTGAGCCTTTTTGTAGGCCCTGTTGTGACCTATCAGAAAATGTCAGCGGCTAACCTATATCTTTCCGTGGGGCGAAGATATGGGGCAAAATGTGTTTTTGACCTTTTGTGTGACCTTGACCTTAACCTTGAGAATTTCAAGGTCAAAAGTTGATGCTGCACTTCCTTGAGATGGTCCCATTTCAAAGATGTAATTGTTTGTGCTCCTAGACAAAATCCCTAGGAGGAGTTTTAGGGCAATGGATGTGACGAAAATACAGAATAACTAGAGGGCTGCATTCGCTTGCAGCGAATACGTATTTGGCAACATCATGAACTTTGACGCCTACGATCTCAGAAGATATAGGTCACACAACTTTGGTCAAATAAGATTTTTTGTAGGCCCTGTTATGACCTATCGGAAAATGTCAGCGGCTAACCTGTATCTTTCCGTGGGGCGAAGATATGGGGCAAAATGTGTTTTTGACCAACGTCATGAACTTTGACCCCTACCGATCTCAGAAAACATAGGTCATACAACTTTTTTGTTGTGAGGTTTTTTGTAGGGCCTGTTGCGTCCTTTCAGAAAATGTCAGCAGCTAACCTGTATCTTTCCGTGGGGCGAAGATATGGGGCAAAATGTGTTTTTGACCTTTTGTGTGACCTTGACCTTAACCTTGAGAATTTCAAGGTCAAAGGTTGACACTGCATTTCCTTGAATGCAGCCCATTTCAAAGACATTACTGTTAGTGCTCCTAGACAAAAGCCCTAGGAGGAGTTTTAGGGCAATGGATGTGTGACGAAAAGAAAATAATAATAATAATAATAATAATAATAATAAAGAATTCCTGTAATAATAGTGTATTTGGCATGGAATTGCCAAATACAATAATAAAGAATTCCAGTAATAATAGAGTATTTGGCATGGAATTGCCAAATACAATAATAATAATAATAATAATAATAATAATAATAATAATAAAGAATTTGAGTAAAAACAATGTATTTGGCATGGAATTGCCAAATACAATAACAAAGAATTCCAGTAATAATAGAGTATTTGGCATGGAATTGCCAAATACAATAATAATAATAATAATAATAATAATAAAGAATTTGAGTAAAAACAATGTATTTGGCATGGAATTGCCAAATACAATAACAAAGAATTCCAGTAATAATAGTCTATTTGGCATGGAATTGCCAAATACAATTAGTCGCTCCGATGGTGAAAATTTCGTCTCGATCCGACAAGCGGTTGCGGAGAAAAATACTAAAGTTCTGTGTGGACAAACGGATGCAAATGCAATACCCTCTCCTCTGGCGAGGCTAATAAGTAAACGTGGAGAGAGAACAAAGGATATGAAAGCATTTATTATGCAGTTTATTCACAACAATACGCACCCCAAGTATCTGATGAATGGAAGTACACTGTACGTAAAAATTTCGAATGACGTTATTGGACTAGCATGACTTAAATCGAGTACTGGGGTACCCACACCAACCCTGATCGTGCCTGGTGGAAGGGTAACTCCTCACCCACCCCTCAAGTTGCAACGTCCAAGGCACCCAATAATGTGCTACCATCGAAACGCCGTAAATCATTGACTTACTGTGCTTTTAAGTTTGCAGTGGTTTTGATAAGGCGACTTGATTGGCATCCCAGGGGTTGTGGAGGCACAATGACATGCAATAAAAAAGCAGCATTAAAGACAAATTAAACTCTTAATTTCAAAAACCATGAACATTCTATTTTCAATTCATCCTTGTAAGGAAAAATGAGAGCACCATTAAGCATTAAATGCAAATTCCAATAAATTATAAGGGAAGAATTTATTTTTGGGTAAAGTTTATAGCATCAGGATCTTGAACATTGCATTTCTTTCATGATCATGAGAAACAGAAAGCAAAGGCGATTTAAGAAAAGCAAAGTTCCTTGGTTTGTTGAGGCCCGTCTATGCTTGGTGTAGTAAATTGTATTTGACAATCGCAGCATTGCATTCAACTTGCATATTTTGCTTCGTAGCAGCAACATTGGAATGGCTATTATAATTATGAGGATTTGCAGACACGATTAATGCCCATACATAAATCCTTCAGTAAAAGTGATCAATTATGTGACCACAATTTTGCATTCTCTCTTGTTATTCTGTGTGAGCCATATCATAAATGATGACACTAATGCTTGCTCTGGCTACCTGTTTCTGAGCGAAGGACTTTACCTGCACTCGCTGA
>NC_140969.1:64730863-64755863 GCF_056783735.1 Eptatretus burgeri
TTGGGATGAAGCTTTTTAATTTTGAGTGTAATCTCTATTGACAACAGTGATTTCATTTTGTATTTTCTGTCACCTTGGAAATCTGGAATTTGAAATAAAGAAGTGCATTGAAGGATATAAATAGTTTCCTGTGTTAAATGGATGTATTCATTTGTGATTTCTCATTGAGATTGTGAAGCAAAAGTTTAAGTACAAGTTTGACAAACAATTAAAATGCAACCACACGTTGTGATTCTTGCACTGGTTTGTCTTTTTTCGATAAACCTGTTTCGCTGTTTCTTCATATCTGGCATCAAGGAATGGGTTGAGGTTGAATTTGTCGAAAAAGAAGGATAAATATCCTGGTTGGAAATAAAATTTGGCATCAACATTACTCATGCCTGTTCTTGTCATTTTCAAAAGTGAATGGTGAGCTTTTCAAACGCAGTGTGGAAAGTGGCCACCGTAAACAGGAGACAGACAAATGCATGGACAAATACCACGATTCGCTATATATATATATATATATATATATATATATATATATATATATATATATATATATATATATATATATATATATATATATATATATATATATATATATATATATGTATATATATATATATATGTGTATATGTGTATATATATATATATATATATATATGTATGTATATGTATATATATATATATATATGTATATGTATATATATGTATATGTATATGTATATGTATATATATATATATGTATGTATATATATATATATTGTTACGAATCTACCGCCTGCCCAGCGTGCGAACAGCTGCTTTAGCCAATAGCGGTCATCTCGCCCACCAGACGGACAATTCAGTTGCGACTTTTCGGAACAACGCCGAAAACCAGTCACGGGTGTGCTCCAAGCGCACACCACGGCCTAGTCAATATTCTACCCACGCGAGACAGGGTCAATTGCCGAATTAATCGATATTCCTAAGTATTCGCGCGGGCAGCCTACCGAGAGACCGTACCTCAGCGAGGCCTGCTCGGACACGAACCGCTTAAGCGGTTCGTTCCGTTCTGGGATAACCGAGCGGTGTATTATCGCGAGACCTTGCTGGACCCAATTCTTTTATCGGCTATTAAAAAGCCCACTATTATTCTGAGAGCAATACGGCGGTTCGATGGGGAAAGAGGACACAATGAACAGGTTAACATTCACACAAGGACATTTTATTTATAATGCACATGTAAACAAACAATCATGCAATGGATGCAAAACACGCATGCAGTTATTAAATGGAGGCGGGTAGGGACAAGACACAAGCAAGGCAAAGCACTACAACCGTCTATTATTATTATTTCCAAGCACTTGCACAGTTCTACTTGCGGGACATGGCGCCACAACATTCACACAAAGAAACAGGGAAAAGACCACCCTCATAGACAAGGGGGTCAGACTGGACCCGTAGGCCTTTATTACGTGGGACTTGGTGGACCGAAGGAGTCCCATAAGACCGTTGCAGGTTACCTCTACCCTCGTGGTGCCTCTGGGTCGACCCACGACGCTCTTTCCCCACGGCAGCAAGCGTAGCCGCGGTTGCGCCCAGGCCTTGCCAGGCAGCAGGGTGGGTCGGGCCTCAGCTGGCGACGCTCTAAGAGGAACGAATGGGTTTGGATGCTCTTTCAAAGTTGATGCTCTTTGTAAGAACCCGTCCGTTCCTCAGCGACGCTCGGACTGTCCCAAAGCCAGATCACCTCTGACCGTTTGGTGCTGGCTGGCGAGCTCTCTCCGGCTCTCCCCACACGATCGCGCAGGTCTGCCCGGCACTGCAGGCTCCGCTACGCTCTCTGCCTCGCGCGTCCTCCGCATCCCTGGACTTTGCCTCGCCTGTGTTCTTCCGACTCCAGACTTCTTCGACCGCCTCCAGACTCCACCGACGACGACTACCTCAAACTGGTGCTCCGTTTGGCCTTTTATAGGGTTGGTGAGACGAGATCTGGCCTCCGCTCTCTGACCTCTGACCTCCACAGGAGTCGGGTGAATATACTGGTTCTGGCTCACTTTTCCCCATGTAAGTGAATGGGTTTTTCCTAAAAAGTAAACCCCCTTTTTATCCCAAGGTATATTTATTTGTTTCCCCTTTTAACCGAGGGGCACTCTTTTCAAATAACCAATGCAATAAGATAAAGATTTGTTCAAGTAGTAAAGTAGTAATGTGATTTGTTAAACGTGATTCCAAAGAAATATCTTAAACATGTAAGCCTAGGGACACTCTTTTTCAAATAACCAATGCATATTGTTTTGCTCACTCATTGAACCTATAAAGATTTGTTCATTCTCAAATTCCTTCAATAGTTTAATTTTCATTGCACAATAATCCCCATCTAAAATATTTAAAAACAAAACATTTGAATCTTTATATTTTTTAAGATACCCCTTTTGTGCCATTATGAAATGATAAACTTCTCTTAATGCTCTTGTTTGACCACCTCCTGAACCACATATCATTTTGAGATTATGGTAAATTGTTTTTTCATTGTTCAATTGATAACCATCAAAATTTTCAGTCCATTCAAGGATATTTTTTTTTCTTTATATCCTCTAACTTACTAGTTTGTAAATTGATTCTCATCTTTGTTTTATTTACCTTTGTTTTCGTTATTTTTTTCAAGAAGACTTATTTGATATTTCTCACATTCATAATGTTTTCCATTTATATACCAAGACTGAGATTTTTGCCACTCTTTAGTTTGATTAATACTTGGTTTGACCATTTATATATTGTGAGGAAACACGGCGGTAGCCCTTAAAAACCCAAACCCAACTTCCCATCGTTAAAATACAATCTATTCTATACACTCTATCATACAATATCCATATGGAACACAATCTATTCCATTATCTAAAATAAATCTCTTATCATCAAAGGCCCCTAATGCCTTTTTATTTACTTCTTCACTATATATCTTATGTATATAACTTCTTATTGTATTCATTTTCCTATATTCTTTCTTATTCATCAAACAATTATTATAATTTCTAAAAGTTATTGATTTCTTTATTACATATTTCTTTATTCCCTTTAACCTCTTATCAATCTCATCACCATACTTATAAGCATATACCTTTGCTCTCAATCCAACTCATCCTTAAACTTAACAATAACCTTTTCATTCTTTTTTGAAAATAACTCACTCTTCTTTCTAAAATTACTTGTATCATATACTCCAATATTTTTCTTCATATCTTTATAAACATCATCAGTTTTTATATCTGGGATAAAACTATCAGTGTCCATATACAACAATGAAACATTTTCACCATACTCTTTCTTTAAGCCATTATACAAATAATCATACATCAATATCTTTGATAAATCAAGAACTGCTGTTCCAATATAAATTGGTTGATGCATTACAATACTTTCCTTTTCCATATGAATAGCAGAAAAGTTCTCTGAAAAAAACTTCTTCTCTCTTAAAACTTGGTTTATTTATCAATCTCGAAGCTTCTTTCCAAGATGTTGCAAATCTAATGTTTTGCCTGTTTCTAACATTCTCCATTGTCTTTCCAAATACAGCATTATTCATCAATTTATAGAATTCCCCTCGGATTTTACTTTTGTATTTGTTCTCATATCTGTATTGAATTTAATATACTTTTTCATCCAAGGACTTTGTTTAAATTTTAAAACTCTATGCATTTTAGCTACTCTCAATCCTTCTCTCAAAAACTGTTTCAAGCTTCTCTGATGCAAAACATATCCCTCTTTATCACAGAATGTTGTTCATAACTTTTCTGTTGATTTGCCTTTAATATTAAAACTTTTATGATAATCACTTAACCTTTCTTTCTCACATGCAAAAGGAAAGTCTTTATGCTTATTATGAAGATCACTCGGGTACCTCAAATCAACTTCAAAATAATAACCTTCTTCCTCATTCAATTCCTCTTGAGAAGAAATAACAATATTCATCAAAGCCTTTTCATAATCCTTTTCTTCCACCCACTCTAATTTACCATTAGGCAGAGATTGAGACATTGCCCATCCATACAAATTATTAGCATCAAAATACATCAAATAATTACTATCTTTTTCACGATCATAATTTGGAAGATATTTATTATTTGCTTTAGCATATCTTTTTGAACATACTTGTGATATTCCACCTCTCTTAAACTTCTCAATCATCAAAAGCATATCTACATCACTGATTAAAGGTCCCCTGACATGCAAAAATACTTAAATTTCATTTATATATTTCCTTGAGGAGTTTTTCATCGTGATTTCAGATCTGACAATTTTTTTCACAATACTTGTTCTGTAAAATGTAAAATTAAAAAAACAAACGTCTTCCGGAACGCCCCTAAAAATTCTCCTGAAAGGGGCGTAACCCACATGACATCACGTACAGTATGTCAAAGGCTGCACGCAAATTACGCGGGTTGGTGGACTATGTGATTCTCTTGGTTTTCTGTGTGATTACTCGGGTTGGTGGTCTACGTGATTCTATTGGCTTGCTGTGTGTTTCCACATTTGATTGGTCGACTCAATCACTTCGTTCGTTTCTGCTTTAAAAAAATCGAACGTTTGGTTTTGAATAATGGATGACGTGGACTTTCACTTGTCCGGTAGCGACAGTGAGTGTGAGAGAAATGAAGGATTTTGGTCTGAATCACATGGACAATTGTGGGATAACATAGTCGTGGGAGGTGAAGTTCAGGCAGCTTTAAATGAAGTACGGCCTTACCAGTTCGAGCACGAAGCAGGACAAGCAGAGAAAAATGGCGATGAAATTCCCGGAGTTCATGACGATCAAGAGGACATCGAAGGAAGACTCGGAAATAACAACTGGTTAGACAAAATCCTATTCGTAATTCAATAATGTAAATTCTACTTGCATACTGCTCAATATCAGAAATATTTTAGTGAGGTGACGTGAACAGCGCAGCGCAGCGGACATGTTGCACCGCGGCGAATTAATCACAAACAAGGCCAGCGCGTGTCATCGGCCGTATCTCTCCGCGCATAAAACGAACCAATCTCGCTGTCCGGATACGATGAAAACTTGTGTGCAGAACACACCTTGCGATACAATTGGCTCGAGTCGTCCGATAAATCTGACGTTCTGTTACATTTTTATTTATTTCATTCCTACTGTCGTCATGTTGCACCAGTAGAAAACAATGAAGAAAAGAGAATAATAAAATAAAGCTACAGCACGTCAGATTTATCGGCCTCGTCAGACGGATGACGGATTTATCGGCCTAGTCGGATGGACGACGGATTTATCGGACTAGTCTGGACTCTGGAGTTGACAAGTAACTTGTATTAGCATGCACACAATGTATAAGTCAATGCGTAGGAGTCCTGAGGATATGAAGCCGTGTAATAGGACAGATAAATTTGTCTTTCATAGTTGTGCCAACATATTTTTCCCTGTTCATTTATTACAGCATTTTGGCTAAATGTTAATGAATAGCATGCCAATGGAAGCAGTACCTTCACTTTAGAATAAACCCATATATGTCGAGTGCAGCCATACCTGGCTTGCATGTATATGGAATCGTACCTATCCCAGCAGGCTGGTTTCAACGAACAATTCAATGAGCTGCAAAATGTGGGTGCAGGATTTTCACATTGTTTGATTTTAAAATTATCTCCTTGCACCTTGAAATGATGCAATATTAATCTTTAGTATTTTACTTGTATGTCCCTGCAATTTTTATTTTTAATGGAAAGGTTAAACAGTCAAATTTAATATTTTGTGTACATGGTATAGCCCTTTATTGTGCATACATGTATTGGATTTGTATACGACTATGACAAGGTAGTAAAGGGATAAATAATTGCCTCGTGATTGTTGTGCAGACACGGCTCAGAAGCATAATTTATTGTCTCTGTGTGTGAGGAATGAGAGGTTGGGATGAATAGAGCCCGTGCTCAAAGTCACTGTCTTCGAAGTGGGCGCTGCAAATGACGCTATTGTCGCTGGGGCCTTTCCAGTTTCCCCTCGTCAACTTCACTTTAGATGTCCATATTCTCCAACGATTATCATCTTTTGGGAATACATGAAGGCTTACACCGTCTTTGCTTGTATTGCTGCATCCTGCTACGATACATCTTGCAGGCATTTTCAAAAGTACGGCTAAAACTATTAAAAAATTTCGCGAAACAATCACTGGAATTAAGACTATCACAGAGATTGCACTCACATGTGAAAAATGCATTTGTACGTACTTTATAAGGCGCGCGACATCTCGAGTCAATCCACTCTGTGCGAGTTACTGTATGTGACGTCACGCTGTGATTCGCTGAAGTCCATTTTATTAGGGGCAGGGCATAGCACGTTGTGAAAGACTCCAGAAATGATCGAAATATTGGTCTAATTATCCCATTTGTGATTTAAAAAACAAAAAACATGGGTGATTTCTTCACTAGGAAGGGCAAGTTAATATATAAATAACAAGTTTATTTTTCATGTCAGGGGACCTTTAAATCTAAATCTTGTTTTGCCATTTTCCACATTGCACTCCAAGCTAAACCAGGAGCTGTGAAATAGTGGGCAGGATCTAATCCATAACAATTTTTATTATGACAGTGATCTAAAAGCTTCTAACACATCAGCTAACAATAAAACATCTGTTTTTAGAAACAAATCATGATATTCTCCAAGGTTCTTTATCTTAAATATTTTCCAAATTTCTTGTGCTTGTTTATATTCCTTATCACTTATCTCTTTTTCATAAAGGTTATTATAGAAACTTTCTTTTGAAGGAAGTCATGTTTCTTTAAATCTCATAAATGAATCCATATAATCATAAGGATAAATTCCCTTACTTGTAAGAATTTTCTCTTTACTTTGAATGTCATTCCTTGTTTGAATTTCCTCTCAAGTTAGAATTCCCTCTTTAATCAGAATTACCTATTTAGTTAGAATTTCATTCATTGTTTGAATTTTCTTTATAATTACAATTTCATCTTCAGTTAGAATTTCTTCATTAATTTCCTCATTAATTAGAATTTCCTCTTTACTTTGAATTCTCTCTTTAATCTGAATTTCCTCTATAGTTAGAATTTCCTCTTTTGGAAAGAATGAATTAAGATTTGGAAAAGACCCCGTGGAGCTTAGATTTGATGTGAGGTCGGCAAGTGGTGTTCCCATAAACTTGTAAGAATCTAGAAACCTAATACAAGTTAAAGGTTTTGTGAATATCATTTTTGTAAATGAAATATACTTTTGACTTGTGTTTGTTATGGCAGAAATATTCCCTGGTGTTTTTGAAAGTTCATTTATAAATACATGTGTATCATAGTTGGCGCTGTTGTGAAGAAAGACTGGAATAAAAGAAGGAAATTTATAATTAAAATTACAACAGGGATGAGCGGGACCTCTATATTTACCAGTAAGATGACAATGATCCCTAACTTTAGATTCCTCAATTTCCTCCTCACAAATATGACAGATATTGTTCTTTCTGAATTCTAATTTTTCTTCAGTTAATTTCATCGGTTCATTTGTTTCTTTCATTAATTTAGTTAGTCTTATACAATCCTTTTCTAATCGTTTTACAAACTCTTGTGAAGCTTTTTTTCCACTATAATGTTCAAGTTTACTATACTTTTCTCCAACAGATGATTTGATATAATAACAGAAACCACAAGGAATATGTTTGATATTTATTTGTATGTGATTCTTTTGGATTAGGAGAAGCAGTATTAATCTTTTTTTGAGGATACATTCATAATCAGCATACATCACAAATGGGTGCATTATAGATTTATTATAATCTTCAAAAGAAATCTTTTCACCAGGTTTAAGCATTGTAATTACAGCTGATTTATGATTACTGCAATATTTTGAATGTTGTTCTAATCGTTCTTTTGTATGAAATGAATTAAGACATCGCTTACAAGGATATATTTTGTTTGCTGTTCTGAATATTTGAGAAGAGATTAATCTTGATAAATTAGTGATGTATGTATAATGTGAATTCTTTCCAGCACTAAAATATAAAAGATCAATGTATGTTTCTTCATTTTTAAAGTTGTTTGAAATTTTTAATATCTGAACTTTGTTTGTATTCGTTAATCCATATACATTAATAGAAAGATTATTATTTTTCTCAAATTTAGGAATATCTGTTAGTGGCATTGGAAATTTAAAATTTTTAATATCCAAGGTATTCTCATATTTCATACATTCTTTTACTCTTTCTGAATTCCAATTTGGTGGATGTAAGTGAGCAAGAACAGACCAGAGAAAACATTTATTATCATTGTTCTTAATATTAACAACTGCCTTCTTTAGTTTTATTTCTTATGGTAATTCAATATAAGAAGCTTTAAGAGGGTTTGATTTTAGAATGTTTATATCTAAAAAGATGATTTTTTAAAATATTAAATCCACTTCCTTCCACTGTATTATCAACATCCTCCTCTTGTCTTGATAGTTCTTCATAAACCCCACTATTCAAAAAATCTTGAAATGATGTTATAAAATGAAGATCGGTTCTCATATAAGAAGTTTGTTCTTCATCTTGTCTTTTCATATTCATTTTCACTCCCATATAAAACTTTAAAGTTTTCATTTCTTTCAATGTCTTTTTAATAACTTTTTCAACATCAGGTTTCACTATTTCAATTGATTCAGCTATTGGTGATGGACCGGGTTCTCCAAATTGAACAATCCTTATTTTTATATGCCCTTTAAATGCCCCATCAGTGTTTTCAATATAATAGTCTCCCTTTACTTTAAACTCATTTTTCTTGTGTTGTTGTGATTGAAGATATCTGTTATAACGACTCTTCAAAACATCCTTTGAGCAGATATCACAATGTTTTCTTTCCAACTCAAGAGGAGATATTAGATGAAATAGATTAAATGTATGTTTGTTGGTTTGAAGGTGTTTTTTTATAATATTTGTATTCGTGATAACAAACATCACAGTACGTTGCATTCAACATATTTATATAATTAAACTTTGCTTAAACTAAAATTTTCTTGATGAAAATTTCGTTTAATTTCTCGGTAAATCTGTGCCTAAAAGCATTTTATCCTCCAACTTTTTTCACTTAATAAATACAATGTTTCAAGACACAAAAGACAAGTTTCAATCAATCTCTTCATCTGTAAAAGATACTGAGAAATATGTCAACGATGTAAATTGAACAAAGATAAGTATAACAACTATTGGATAAAAACAATGATGGTAAATAATATGAGTTCTTCAATTTCCTTCAGCGGAAGGGCTTTTAGTATACCTGGAAGAACATCAATTAAAGTATCTCTTACAAAAGTTTCTCCTCTCCTTCTGGTAATATATTCAAAACTAGAAAAGGCAATGAAACAAGAAAAAGTATCAAAAAATAAAAACCTTATGGATGAAGCTTTAGAAAGAAAAGATAAGACCATCTGTAATATGCAAGGAGAAATTTGTATTTTTTTCAACAACCCTAAAGATGTAAATCCTGATGAAATAAAGGATGTTAATATATCAGGTGAAATGACATTTCATTCAAGAGTCATTAAGGATCATTTTAAAATTACCTTTAATATAAAAAAAAATGTTGTAGTTGAATCAGGTTATGAAAAAAAGTATATAGATATCAATGGTAATGTTGTTTCTACAAATTAAATAAGAGTCAATATTCAACTGAAGATTTCGAAGATTATGAAAGTATAGATGATTCTGAAGATGAATTTTAGTTTAAGTAAAGTTTTACTTTATAAATATGCGAGACTTCCCTGATTCTTCATGTGACAAATTTGAGAATTGTCCTGCGTGTGAAAGACGGGGATTAAACAGAGTCAAACGCATATAAACAATGTATATTCTGTGATTATCTTCTAATTTATGATAAGAAAAAGCAAAAAAAAATATTTTAGATTTACACCAAAAATGAATTACTTTACAAGATTGATTAGAGAAATGAATGTAAAGAACGAGGGTGATAACACACCTTTCCTTACAAGGGAAGAAACTGAACGTATTAGAGAAATGTTCAAAGGATTGTTGTTGTATATTATTCATGGATGTGATTTTCAGGGAAATATCAACACAAGATATTGCATAAATAAAATAATGGATTATCTTCAAATTAAACCTGAACTTAGGATAAAATATAGAGTTTATAAAAAAGCCAATAAAAAATTAAATAAGCTGTTTTCCAAATATATAAATGAATGATTTTTACTTACGAAATCTAAAGATTTCGTAAGTATATTGATGACTTCCATCCTCAGTTTGTGTGTTTGTTTGTTTGTGTTTGGTTGTAGGCACGATAACTCGAACGGAAGAAGCTCCCAATGTCAAATTACACTACGTGATTCAGGAGGGTGATGGCTAGCGCTGATTAGATTTTGGTCAAAGGTCAAGGTCACAGTGAGGTCAAACATAATTCCGTAAATTAATGTGGAGAAATGGAGTATTTTTGCTTCGCTCGACGTTACGAGTTCATTTTAACTTCGATTTTAATTTTGTCTTCGGTTTTTGCGATCTCTTAGGACGCTTAAAACTCGGTTGTCGAAATTCTGGTAAAAATCGGATGTTTTGGAGACGTTTTAAGATTGTATAAAAAATATTTCACTCGACGTGTCACGGGTCGTCCCATGATGCAGTGCGCTCGAGCAGACGCGTCGTTGAGTCACGTATGGTTTTGCGTGTGCGCGCTGATGGTGTTTTCGATAAAGATGGTGTTTAAAAGTCGTTTTTTTATCCCAATAAAGGTTATCGTCGCATGCCTGACTCGCTGAGCCGTCGGATTATGTAAAGATTGTTGGTGGATGGCCGAATATTTCGGTTTTGTGACTTTGATAAAATAATATTGAATAATTGCGTGGAGAAATGGAGATTTTTGCTTCGCTCGACGTTACGAGTTCGTTTTAACTTCGATTTTAATTTTGTCTTCGGTTTTTGCGATCGCTTAGGATGCTTAAAACTCGGTTGTCGAAATTCTCGTAAAAATCGGATGTTTTGGAGACGTTTTTACGATTGTATAAAAAATATTTCACTCGCGCGTCACGTGGTGTAGCGTGCTTGAGCAGAGGCGTCGTTGAGTCACGTAAAGGATTTCTGTGTGCGCGCTGATAGTGTTTTCGATAAAGATGGTGTTTAAAAGTCATTTTTTATCCCAATAAAGGTTATCGTCGCATGCCTGACTCACTAAGCCGTCGGGTTATGTAAAGATTGTTGGTGGATGGCCGAATATTATGGTTTTGTGACTTTGATAAAATAATGTAAAATAATTGCGTGGAGAAATGGAGATTTTTGCTTCGGTCGATGTTACGATTTTTGATGGTTTGGTACAGAATCATCGTAGAAACTTCTGTTTTGCGTCGCTACCTTCTCTGGAGACAGCTTTTATTGGACAAGGTCAGAGGTCAAGTTAACGATTTCGTAAGTACCAGTCTATGACTGCTTGTTTGTTTGTTTGTGTGTGTGTTTGTTTGTGGGCACGATAACTCGAGAATGGAAGAAGCTACCAATGTCAAATTACACCATGTGATTCAGGAGCGTGATGGCTCGCACTGATTAGATTTTGGTCAAAATCGGTCGAAGGTAAAGGTCACAGTGAGGTCAAACATCCAAAAAAAAAGTTATAACTCGAGAACGGAAGAAGATACCAATGTCAAATTACACTAATTGATTCAGGAGGGTGATGGCTATCGCTGATTAGATTTTGGTCCAAATCGGTCAAAAGTCAAGGTATTTCAAGATTATGAAAAAAGTGAGGTCAAACATTCGATTTTTGATGGTTTGATACAGAATCATCGTAGAAACTTCTGGTTTGCGTCGCAACCTTTTCGAGAGACAGCTTTTATTAGACAAGGTCAGAGGTCAAGTTGACGATTTCGTAAGTACCAGTCTATGACTGTTTACCCATTTGGGAAAATAAGATAAAATTTAACAACCATAAAAATCTCCCAATTTCATTAAGATGTCTCATAGTTGGTTCAAGTGGATGCGGAAAAACCTGCTTACTTTTGAAGATGCTCCTGACTCCCAACTTTTTGATTATGAAAATTTAATAATTTTCACAATGTCGAGTTTTCAACCAGAGTATCAACTACTCTCACAAGGTTTTAATGCTGGTCTTCAAAAAGAAGATATAATCGGTTTATTTAAACTTCAAAAAAACCAAAATGATTATTACATTGAAGATATAATACAACTATTTTGTGATACACAGAGATGTAAAAAGAAATCAAAACCGATAACTTGTATTCTTAGTGATAATACGGATGATAGTCTCCCCAAGATTTGGATAAATCAAAAAAGAACCTCGTTATCTTTGATTGTGTTAATGAGAGAAACCAAATGGTAATGGACAGCTACAACACAAGAGGGAGACATTCTTCTTGTAATTATATTTATCTTAGTCAATCATACTTTCAACTTCCTTGTCGTTCCATCAGAAACAATGCTAATACTTTTATTTTATTCAAGTTCAATTCAATAGATATAAACCATTTTGGGAGAGACAATTGTTCGACATAATGCAGTAAAAAAGAATTTGTGGATTACATGAAGCACACGACTGAAAAATATAAATATATTGTTGTGAAACAAGATGAGCTATTAAATGATATTTTCCAATAAATAAATGGATGCGAAAGAAAGAGCAAGAAGATTTAAGGTTTATCAAGAGTTGGTTTCAAAAGTTATAAAACAACAGGAAGACAAAAAGAAGAAACGTAGGCAGAAACTAACGGGTGAAGAAGCATTTGAAAGAAAACAAGAGAAATTTTTTAAACCACTTTTAAAAACTTCCAAAGAAAAAATTGTAGATGTTTCCACAGTTCCCACAGTGGAATATATTCCGAAAAAACTTCAAATGTTAAAAGATTTTGATCAAACGATGGAGGAAGAATTAGAGCAGAAAGGGGAATTAGAATATGATGATGAAGGATTATTTCAAGAACTGGAAGAGATTAATCACCCCCCTGCTTATATTGTGAACGCTCTTCAAAACAATGAATATTCAGCGGAATCAAAAACCAAAGCAGGACTCATTCCAACAGAACAACCAGCAATATTTCATCTTGTTCAAGAAAAGGTATTGATATTTAATGATGAATTAAGGTTCTTGAGGTCTGCTCAACCCCCTGTTAAACTAACCCCCAGATTAATGTTTCTTCTCACAAAAGATGGAAGACAAGCTTCAAATGTGAGAAATGAATCAAAGTATTTTGATAAACCATTGGATCTGAAAAATAATGATGATAGAGTATATATTGATCTGCTGAACTCTGTTGATTATAGGGTTGGTCGTTGTAGTAAACGTAGCAAGAATGAGAAGGAGAAACACATTATTCAGGCTTTAAGTATCCTTGGTTCAGGTATTAGTTTTCTTCCAAATGACCCATCGCAATTAGTTAATAGATTGTTATTGTTGTTAGGTAGTAAGAAGGCTGGAAATAACAATTGTTTTAATGAAGCATCAGCCATTTTTGACCAGTTGATGAACATGAAAATAATTAATAAATCTCAATATAAAGACATTTTATCTCATATTAAATAAGATAAGAAGCACAATCCTGAGTTTTAATTTCACAACAAGCAACCACACATCTTCATTCCCATACCCACTACAACTTGACCCAACAAAAGAATATGAGGCATCTTTATTGTCCATGGAAACTTATAATACCTTATTTAATATAACTGATAAAAATGACAAGTTTAGTTATAATCCAGGAAGTGGATACAAAAGGATAACAGTCTCACCCGGAGCATATTACATTTCTCAAATATCTTCCGAAATTGCTCGTCTTATGAAAGAACAGGGTGATTAACCAAAAAATATTGTTATAGACATTCAAAAACATACTTCAAAATCAATGATTAAACTTAAAAATAACTTCAAGGTTGATTTCACAATAGATAATTCATGAAGAGAGTTATTGGGTTTCTCCTCAAAAAAGATTGAAACTAATGGGATGTTTTACAGTGCTAATGTCATTCAAATATCCTCAGGAATAAATTCGGTATTAATTCACTGCGATTTGATTGATGGTGCTTATAATGATGGAAAAAAAGCAAATACAATATTTTCATTCAGCGCATACTCAACCCCAATTGGTTATAAATTCAATATGGAACCCAAAAATTTGGAACTTTCTTGATCTTTCTTGAATCTTGCTTCCATCAAGTACCATCCAACAAAGAACTACATTGATAGGTTTAGATCCCAAAGAGTGATAGCATTTCAAATCTCCAAAATTAACCCAGCTTTTCAAGGTATAACCACATTCCTGTTGAGTTTTCAAGATATGTATGACATTGTGAGTTGTCAAGCCAGAACCCACATTTCAAGTCTCCAAAATAAAACCAAATTACAAAGTCTCCAAGGGATAACTCATTTCCTGATTTTTTTTTTCGAAATTTGTGAGGTCTCCGAGGTCGGTTTCACATTTAAAACCACCAAGGATAACTCATTTACTAATTTTTTCAAAATTTGTGAGTCTCCAAGGTAGGCCCCATATTTATAACCATCTTGGCAGAACCCTTTTCTTGAGTCTCCATGGTAGTTATTTAAACCATCAAGGCAGAACTCATTTACTGATTTTTTTTTTTCAAAATTTGTGAGTCTCCAAGGTAAAACTTGTATTCTGGCTCATCAAGGTCGAGCTAGTTCTGTGGGTCGTGGTCGATCATAAGGTCTCCAAGGTATAACTCTTTGGTTGGGTCATCAAGGATGAGCTCGTTCTGTGGGTCTTGGTCACTCACAAGGTCTTTTTTTTTTTTGTATACCTTGGTCGAGGCTCGTATGAGAGCTAACACACAACTCACAGCAAGGAGGCATGAGACAAGAGGGGCGGGAGTGGAAGGGACAAAACAGTGGGGAACAGACACATTAGGTGAACTGTGGAAGGGAGAGGGATGGGGATGGGACGGGGAACATGGCGAAGAGAAGATGGACATTTCAGGGACTTTCAGGAAGGAAAGCAGGAGAAATGAAGGAAGTGGGCTTGGGTGGATTATCGGGGGTAGAAAAGATCGAGGATTTGGATGGGGGAAGATAAGATGTGGTGGTGAACAGCTGTTTTGAAAGCCTGGAGGGAAGAATGGGAAAGAATAGAGTGAGGAAGTTTATTCCAAAGGCGGGAAAAAAGAGGAATGAAAGAGTGAAGATGAGCAGTGATTCGTGATTTTGGTAGTTTTACCAGAAGGGGGTTGTTGGCGGACCTTGAGCGCCCTGTGGAAATGTAGTGGGGACAAATCGCAGAGAGAGCAGGGGGGACAAGGCTGGAGAGGAGTCGGTAGAAGACAGAAAGACCACCGACCAACCTGCGGTGATTGAGTGAGAGGCCCAAAGACTCAGCTTCATTGCGGGAGATGCCGATGATCTTAAATGCCTTGGTTTCGACAGCGTGAAGCCGAGAAAGGTGGGAGGCAGGAGCACCAGCCCAGAGGGGAGAGCAGTACTCCATCAGGCTGCGGACAAAATTGTTGTCTTCAACAAAGCCAACAATTTTACCCCAAGTTGTGGCAAAAGCAGTGTTTTCATTTTGTATTTCAGAAACAATTTACTGTGAGAGAAAATAATAATGTATTAATTAAGTGATTTAAATATTATATGAGTCTATGCTTCAATCAAACTTTGAAAATAGGAAAATAAAATCTTACCTTAACAGATAAGAGGTTTGAATCCAGTTCATCAACTTGAAGGTTTAGTTTCATACAAGTAGTAGAGCTCCAGGCAAGCACACAGCACACCATTGCCAGCAAAAAATGTTAAAAATGCAGCCTGGGCTTGAGGCTTTTATAGGGAAAGACTGGTGGGTGTGGTTTCCTTTGGAAATTCCCTGGGCAAGCCCAGGCAAGCCTTTGTTGGGAAATTTTTCTATTTTTTTTATTTTTTTTATTTTTGGGACATTTTTCAAAACCATAACATTCTAGAATTTTCTTGTGATTTCTTTGTGAGTCAGAGATGAACTGTAAATTATATAAGAGTAGGCGGGGCTTTGCAAAAGTGGGCGGGGGTTTAGCAAAAGTGGGCGTGGTTCAGAGAAAGTGGGCGGGGCTTAGGAAAGTGGGCGTGGTGTATGCAAAAATACCTCATGAAAAGTGGGCGGGGTTTAAGAAAAAGTGGGCGGGGCTTAGGAAAAGTGGGCGTGACTATGAAAATACCTCATGAAAAGTAGGTGGGGCTTTATCTCTCAGGTCAGGTCAAATCTGTGACCTGCTACAGGTGCCATGTAAACCTGTACTAACCTGTTCCATGGTCAGGTTGGTGGCGACTAAACTGTCTCCCCCACCAGGTTTTCTGGTGAGGAGGGTGTTTGGATATGGACACCCAGCAGGATTAAAAACAAAACCTGTCAAAGGGTGGAGGAGCTCCATGTGAGCCAGCGGCCATCCATATCTCATGCCCAACTGTGTCTGCGGACGTCCTCCTGCAGTTGGGTTACTTTTTTGATAGGGGGTTGGTGGCAGGATTTGCACTCCCGCCACCGTAAAACCCTTCATTCCGCAAAACACAAAAACGCCAAAAAGTCTGAAAACCCACTCCGTGGGAGTACCTCCTGTGCAGCTTCCCTTCACAGGGCAGCTCACCGGATGACGGGATTGGGGCAAAGCCTTCGAGACCCCCAATCTTTGATGAAAGGAGGGAAACCACGGGGTAACATCCCTGGGTCAGATTGCAGGAGAGTGTGTCAGACTGGTGCTGAGGTGTCGTCCACCAGACAGCGGTCTCCTTGGGTTAACCTGAGGCAGTCCCTTCGGGTGGGTGCCTGGAATGTCCTATCCCTAAGAGAGGATGATCACCTGTCTCTGTTATCATCTGAACTCAAGCGTTTGGACATCGGTATCGCAGCTCTCTCTGAGGTTCGGAGACCGGATTGCGGTGAGATAATGGTGGGTGGTTACACCTACTATTGGTCTGGTCGCTCTGATGGTTACCATACTCAAGGAGTTGCTGTAGCTGTGTCCAATAAGCTGACCCCAATGATAATTGAGGTAACACCAGTCAACGAGCATATTATGAGACAAAGGATTCGTCACTCCTTAGGTGTCATTTCCCTAGTCTATGTCTATGCTCCGACTGAGGCGAGTGACCTCACCATGAAGGACACATTCAATGCCACACTCGAGTCTGTGGTTGATGAGTGCCCCAGAGGAGATACACTTCTAGTCTTGGGGGATTTCAATGCATCGACTGGAACTGATAGGGATGGTTATGAGACAAGTGTTGGTCCCCATGGGTCAGGAACTATGAACCAGAATGGCACTAAGTTCCTTGACTTTGCAAGAAGTCATGGACTTAGGGTGGCTGGTTCATGGTTTCAGCGCCCACAAGCTCATCGCTGGACTTGGTATTCCAACGCTGGCGATGTGGCAAAGGAGATTGACCATGTCCTCGTTGACGGTCGCTGGAGGATGATCCAGAACTGCAGGGTCTACCGGAATGCTCATTTCCTCAATACTGACCACTGGCTTGTTGTAGCAACTCTAAAGCTGCACCTTAAATCCTGGAGAATGGTACCATCCCAGCAGAGGCTGGATGTTGGCAAGCTCAAGGATGAGAGAGTCGCTGAGGAGTTTGCGAACAGGCTGAGTGGACATTTGTGGTGTCTGGGTGCTTTGGGGGGTCCTGAAGAGTTATGGAGTACCTTCAAGACCACCGTCCTTGATGTTGCCGGTGAATGTCTTGGAACTCACCGCAGGGCAAAGAGGAATTTTGTCTCTCAAGGGACACTGGATACCATTGACCAGAGTCTCAGGGCCAGGCTGAATGGCAGAGCTGAGCTGTTCAGGGAGCTGAGGCGTAAAACTGTACGTGCACTGAGGTTCGACAAGGAGGCCTATGTGCGAGGAATCTGTGAGGGGATAGAGCATCACCTGTGGACAGGTGATTCTCGTCCCGCTTACAGGGGCATTCGCGCATTGCGTTCATCCAAGCCCATCCCTCGGAGCACTGCAGTTGGAGCAGAGTGGTAGGCTCTTGACAGAGGAGTCTGAAGTGAAGGCCCGCTGGGCCGGTTACTTTGAGCGGTTGTATCAGGCTGATCCACCAGCTGTCGAGTTGGACGTCAAGTGTGTTACAATCCCTGTTGCTGACCCTCCTATCAACTGTGGTCCACCTTCGCTTCTGGAAACACGGGCTGCGGTGAACCAGTTGAAAAGGGGTAAAGCTCCAGGGATCTGTGGCATTCATGCTGAACTTCTCAAGGCTGGTGGAAATGCTGCACTCACGTCGTTGCATGCAGTTTTGTGCTCTGCCTGGAACACAGGCATCATCCCAACTGATGGGAAGAGGGGCCTTGTTGTCCCTCTCTGGAAAGGGAAGGGTGATCGCCAAGACTGCAACAACTCCCGAGGGGGTGACGCTGCTCTCAGTGCCGGGCAAGGTCTTTGCTCAGATAATTCTTGATAGGGTTCGCCACCATCTGCTTGAGCACCAGCTTCCAGAGCAGTCAGGCTTTACACCAAATAGGTCAATGATTGACCATATCCTTGCTCTTCGAGTCCTCACCGAACGCAAACGAGAGTTTTTTACAGGGGCTGCTTGCAGCCTATGTTGATCTCTGTAAAGCGTTCAATTCAGTGAATCGGGATGTCCTCTGGAGGATTTTTGGTCTTCGTGGGGTGCCACCAAAACTGATCGATCTGATGTCTGAACTCTACTCTGGTACTGAGAGTGCTGTGAAGTGTGGTGGTACCATCTCTGACTTATTTCCAGTTGTTACTGGAGTTCGTCAGGGGTGTGTACTGGCCCCCACACTTTTCAGCACTTGTATGGACTGGATTTTAGGGAGGATGTCGGAAAGATCAAGCTGCGGTGTATCGTTTGGGGATGTCAAGATCTCGGACCTTGATTTCGTAGATGATGCAGTCGTCCTTGTGGAGACTTTAGATATCCTTTTGGGGGAACTCGAGGTGCTGAATGAGGAGTCGGAGCTGCTGGGATTTCGGGTTTCTTGGGTTAAAACTAAGATCCAGGCTTTCAATGACATCTTGGATGCTGCTGTCCTGTCTGTGTCTGTTTGTGGTGAGGATGTTGAGGTCGTGGCGAGATTCACTTACCATGTCTCTGGCAGTGATATTCATGTCTCTGCTGTCTGTGAGTCAGAGGTCAATAGACGTCTGGTTCGGGCCTGGGGAATCATGGATTCACTGTATCATGGGGTGTGGTGCTGCCGTTACCTGTGCGGGAGGACGAAAGTCTGAGTCTTCAGGTCCTTGGTACTTCCAGTCTTGCTCTATGGGTGCGAGACTTGGACTCTGACCAAGGATCTGAGACGGAGACTTAATTCCTTTGGTACCAGGTCTCTTCGGAGAATCCTTGGCTATCGCTGGTCAGATTTTGTGTCCAACGAGCGGTTGCTGAGAGAGACTCGGATGAGATTTGTTACCTTCATGGTTCGTGAGCATCAGTTGCGGCTGTATAGACATGTGGTCGCTTTCCTGAAGCTGATCCTGCTCACCAGATTCTCTCAGCGAGGGAGTCTCCTGAGTGGAGGAGGCCAATGGGCCGACCACGTGTCTCGTGGTTGCAGCAGGTTGACCAGCATCTCAAGGAGATGGGGATGGGCCTGGCATCTGCCTGGGGGAAGGCCAGACGGAGGCCCCTGGAGTACCGGCGGAAAGTGGACGCAGCGCCGCGCTGTTCTGGCACATGCTCCTATACCTGACCTGACCTTAGGAAAAAGTGGACGGGGCTGAGGAAAGTGGGCGTGGCTTATGTGGCTTATGAAAATACCTAATGTGGGTTATGAAAATACCTCATGAAAAGTGGGCGGGGCTTCGGAAAACTGGGCGGGCTTATGAAAAATGGGCGTGGCTTAGCAAAAAATAATCTGGGGCTCGGGAGATAGTCAAACAAGAGCATTAAGAGAAGTTTATAATTTCATAATGGCACAAAAGGGTATCTTAAAAAAATATAAAGATTCAAATGTTTTCTTTTTAAATATTTTAGATGGGGATTATTGTGCAAAGAAAATTAAACTATTGAAGGAATTTGAGAATGAACAAATCTTTGTAGGTTCAATGAGTGAGCTAAACAATATGCATTGGTGATTTGAAAAAGAGTGTCCCTAGGCTTACATGTTTCAGATATTTCTTTAGAATCACGTTTAACAAATCACATTACTACTTTACTACTTGAACAAATCTTTCTCTTATTGCATTGGTTATTTGAAAAGAGTGTCCCTCGGTTAAAAGGGGAGACATAAATATACCTTGGGATAAAAAGGGGGTTTACTTTTTAGGGAAAAAAATATGAATCGCTGAAAATCCCCCATTCACTTCCGTGGGGAAAAGTGAGCCAGAATCAGTATATTCACCCTACTCACAGGCCCCGCCCCTTTTTCTCCTGTGATCCGTTTCCCGAGGCGAAGCTTTCACAGAGTGGACGTGCGTGAAATCACTGTTTCTGGTGCCAACAACGAAACCCCCGCGTCGGTTTGCAGTGACGCTGTTCGCTGGGGACACACCGTGGCTGGTACAAAGATGGCGTCGCTTCGGGGATGAAGGTGAGGCGATGTTATTTGGGTGGGGGAGATGCGGTTTAGGAGATAGTGGGGAGATGTCGTTGTTATGAAGGCAGTGTGGAGAGGGTGGTTGGTGGTTGAGGCGATCGTGGTTGGTGTTGATCGTGGTTGTGGTGAAGTGGTTGGTCCAAAATAACGATAGCGAAAGAAAAACGGCTAACTCAAAGATCACAGCCCAGTGACACGAATATAACCCATTAAACAACGGTGGGGAAATCTAACTGAACACGGACTTATCGGCATAACTGAACTAAGGACCTATACGGTTTTCTGCGAATTTCCACAGCCTTAACAATATAATGACTTTCCTTCCAAGGAACTTCAACACAGAAAGAGACCATTTGGCAGATTAAGCCTGCACAATGGTTGCTAGCCCATGACAGTTTTTTTTTGTATACAGTCAAGGATCATGGTCAAGCTCGAACACTGAATGGATCAGGATGTAACAGAACAAAAACTACAGTAGAGCGGTGGATGGGACACCAACAGCAGAGTTGAAGGAAAAAATAGAGGGAGACTTGGACAAAGAATGGGTGTGGGGTGGGTCCAGAAGGAAACTCCTCAACCCATATTTCTGTCTCTGTTTCTGTCTCTCCCTCCCCCTCTTCTCTTTTCCTCCCCTATCTCTATTTGTCTGTGCTCTATCCTTTTTAAATGGGATGGCTGAACACGTGGAGACACACCATGGTTTGCATTATTTAGTAGATTACATACAATTCTGAAGGCCTTGTCATGGGCCTCTTCGAGCTCCCCTTGTTTTATTTTCTCAACTTCTTCAGTGCTTCTTCACTTAACTGGCTTTGTGTTTGCAATGTAATTTTTATGGCAACACTTATGATACCCTGCTTCACAGGCAAACAAGTCAAATCCCCTGATTCTAACCAGTAACTGTTCACCTTTCATTCCTGCATCATTGACAACATTTTTCCACCCATCATATTTAAACTTTGATGTGCTCTCTGTTGTCCACAAATATTTGGTCTCAACTCCTTTCAAACCTTCCTTTTTGCAAAAGATGAAATCAGGTTCAAACATGATTGTGTCTTTGTCACTCGAAGATCGTCGTGTGACACGGGAAGTGGACAGCCTGCTTTAGCACTTTAACATTGGGTCAAATGATGAGGATTCATTGTAAACTTCTGGGAGCAGTCTCCACGTTCTACTGAACATTCTTCTGGAATGAGTTTTCTGATTACTCCATCAGTGGAGAAGAACATGCAGGTTGAGAGAGTCTCTTGTCCAAAATGTCTTCGTTTTTCAACCTCTGAATGCGATCTTTTGATTTAAACAGGAAAGTGAATTGTCCGTGCTCCGAACTGGTGTAAAGAAGCATCCAAACATGGTGAATGAACCTTTTGCTCCCTCGCTTCTTTTCCTTGTGGGGCAGGATGTTCCTCTTTTCATGGGCTCTTCCCCCATCCTAGAATCACCACATATGTACAGGGAGCTCTGTCTGTCTGTCTGTTTGTTTGTCATGCTATAACTTGGGAATGGATTTGGAAACTCCCACACATGGAGAAACTGCAAATGCCAACTTGTGATCGATCGATCGATATATCTCTCTCTCTCTCTCTCTCTCTCTCTCTCTCTCTCTCTCTCTCTCTCTCTCTCTCTCTCTCTCTCTCTCTCTCTCTCTCTCTCTCTCTCTCTCTCTCTCTCTCTCTCTCTCTCTCTCTCTCTCTCTCTCTCTCTCTCTCTCTCTCTCTCTCTCTCTCTCTCTCTCTCTGTCTCTGTCTCTGTCTCTGTGTCTGTGTCTGTGTCTGTGTCTGTGTCTGTGTCTGTCTGTCTCTCCTCTCTTCATATTTCCTTCAGCAAAGCGAGGGCTGATATTTATTAATATTGAGGGAAGGAAACGAGATAACCTCTTGGTAAATGACATTCTTTAAGGAATACTTCCAATATACTTAACGGCATTAACAGGATATTTGAACTTGGCATGTTCATCAATCTTTGTTTGGTTATAATGTTTCGGCTAAGGAGGTAACATACCAAGTTTGGTTTAATTTGAGTTTGTAACTATACTCGGTTATAGAAACATCCGCAATATTAAAGCACAAACTTCATGAACCTCAAGAAATGGTCGAATTACTGCATAAGTGACATTCTGACGTAGGCCCCAACAAATAGGCCATCATGACACCACATCCATCTAAAGTGTTGTTTCAAATTCAACATCGATTTCCATATCGAACGGGACATCAATGAACAATCATGAACATCATGTTGGATAATATAAATGGGAGTTTGGGGGGGGGTGGGTGCACTGTGGGCCCCCTTCGCCCCTGCACTTGTTATCACAAGACAAAATGTTCCAGGAAAAAAAAAAATTCGGAAACGTGTTTGTATAAATTGAGATTCGGTGTAAACAATAACGAAGCTAACATAAAATAAATCATTGTTGAAGACGTATACATGATTGTGGAGCAGCAATTATGGTCTGTTACTGAACAAAAAAAATTAGAATAACTCCTGAAGCATTGAAATCCAGATTTGTTGAAGTTCAAGGAAAAAAGCAAGGCTAGGCGGTGTATAGTACAGATAGGAATGTGCGGTGGTGGCAACGTCTCGGCGGTGTATAGTACAGATAGGAATGTGCGGTGGTTGCAATGTCTAGGCAGTGAATTTCCGGTTCTGTTCCGGCCCATTGGACCTAGTTTAGCGTTCCAATTTCTTCGTTTGGACGAAGCTCGGTAAATAGTTTAAAGTTACATGTTGAACAGTTTTGTAAATATATTCCTTAAACCGACAAGCTGCGACATTCCTGTTACCTCAGAGCAGCGATCCGGTTAGAAAACATCTTCACAACCAGTGGAACCTCCGTGAGAATGTCCCCATTCCTTCTTATTCTTTTTGCCTTCTTACAAACGATGTTGATGTAGTTTCTAAAAGTGCGAGCGGTGGTCAAGGGCTTTGTTTTGGCGGATAATCAGCGAAAGGCAATGGATAAATATTCGGGTGTGTTTATTCGGTTGGAAGACACTGAGAATAGATTAATTATGGGGTTTGTTTTAAAAACTCGGTCGGGATTCGCACAAATGCTCAACACACGATTTTCTTTCAATAATAACCTTCCAATTAATACAGAACACACGAACATCAAGGAGGACTGGCGTGAAGTAAGACCTCGTCTGGCAGGTTAACGCTGACTCTTCGTTCTGCTCGGAGTACTCTTCATTAATCGCTTCGTGGTGACGACGACACACCCACAGACACGTATATACGGGCACGTGCACACATGCGTACACACAGTCATATGCATATACATACACGCACGCACGCACGCACGCACACACACGTATACACACGCACACGCACACACACACGTATACACACGCACACACACGTATATACACACACACTCGTATACACACACTCGTATACACACACACACACACACACACTCGTATACACACACACACACTCGTATTCACACACACACACACTCGTATACACACACACACACACACTCGTATACACACACACACACGTATACACACACACACACACACACACACACACACACACACACACACACACACACACACACACACACACACACTCGTATATACACACACACAATTTATTGATTTTTTTTGACATTTTCTAAGTTTGTGACCTTGTGACCTTGACCTTGGGACGAAAATGAAAAATCGAGCTCCATGGGGCTATGCAGGTGCCATTGGGCTCACCAAGTACTGAAACCCCTGCCAGATTCGACAAACCCCCTCGGAGAAGATAAAACTTGAAATCGGCTACCCCCTAAAAACACATGTTTTTGGGGGGTGGCTCCGCCCATAATGGGCGTGGCTCCGCCCATAATGGGCGCACTACGCCCATTCTCAGGAAAACACAACTCGATCATGATATAAACCTCCCACCCAAATTTTATCAGAATCGGATCAAAACCCACAGAGCTATGCTCGGGACAGACAGACAGACACACCCATAACGAATACAGTGGTCACTTACTGACTCGTGAACCAAAAATGGGTTACATTTATATTTCTCAACAGCAAATAATTTTTTTTAACAGGCGTGATCGAGGCAGCGGTCTGTTGTCGATACATCGCCCGGGTTCAATGTTTTGTCTGACAAATTTACAATTTTCCTGAAGGTTTGCATTAATTTGATGTCGCTTTTACTTTTTATTTATTTATTTTCTCTCTGAGGAGCATTTCTGTGTTTCAGGGTGGGACAGACAGACAAACAGATAGCATTAGACTCTATAATAACAATAATAATTTATAGATTATCTGTGAACAGGAGAGGAATTTTGTGGGTGTAAGTTGAGTGTAGTTTGAAGCAGTAACTCGCTGTAATCTACCTACTTTGGCTATGATTGTGACAGCTTACCATGGCACTGGGAGCAGATGTCCGAGCCATTCTGGAGTTGGGGGGCTCCAATGAAGGGGTTGGACCAATCACCAAAAAAGACCTGCTGTGTGACAAAGTGGGTGAGCCCAGTGATCCCTTTCAACAAAGTGATTTATACATCGTATTTCCAAATGTTCCTCTCTGTATATGCAGTGAAGGTGCTTA
>NC_140969.1:64758363-64793363 GCF_056783735.1 Eptatretus burgeri
GGCCAGCCAGACTCACTATTTGCCAAGCCTCAGTTGGGTCAACATCTCCCTCTCTCTCACTTGCTCAAAGCTTACCCTTCGACGAAGAAGATGGTGAAAAGAAAAAAAGATGAGTATCGTACATTTCAGGACGAATGGGCCGAAGAATTCGCCTTTGTGGAGAGAGCAGGTTCTGTGGTGTGTCGAATTTGGAATCACAAAATTGCATCGATGAAACGGTCGAATATAAAGCGGCACTTCGACACACGCCATGCTACCTTTGCATCAAAATACCCTGCGGGAGACAGCAGAAAGAATGCGTGCCAAGAGCTACTGAGCAGGGTGCAAGCCAGCCAGCAGCAACTCCGCGTATGGACCCGGCAAGGTGACTATAATTCCGCTCACTTTGCTGGATCTTTCGCAATAGTGAGGAACGGAAAACCATTCACAGATGGCGAGTATGCCAAAACGTTCATGCTGGATGTAGCCAATGAACTTTTTGATGATCTTCCGAACAAAGACAAGATAATCAAACGGATACAAGACATGCCTCTGTCGGCAAGAGCTGTTAATGATCGTATCATCATGATGGCAAACCAAGTGGAGGAGACGCAAGTGAAGGACATAAATACAGCGCCGTTCTTTTCCCTGGCTTTGGATGAGTCAACAGACATAAGCCATTTGTCGCAGTTCAGTGTGATTGCAAGATATGCTGCTGGTGATACACTGCGCGAAGAAAGTCTTGCTGTTCTGCCAATAAAAGGGTCCACAAGAGGTGAGTATTTATTCAAGTCTTTCATGGAGTTCGCTCAAGAAAAAAAATCTCCCTCTGGATAAACTTATCTCAGTGTGTACTGATGGTGCTCCGTGTATGGTGGGGAAAAACAAAGGATTTGTGGCGCTTCTCCGTGAACATGAAAATAGACCCATCCTAAGTTTCCATTGCATTCTACACCAGGAGGCACTTTGTGCTCAGATGTGTGATGGGCAGCTTTGCGAAGTGATGTCGCTGGTCATTCGTGTGATCAATTTTATTGTTGCACGAGCCTTAAATGGTCGCCAGTTTAAAACGCTGCTGGATGAAGTTGGAAATAACTATCACAGTCTGCTTTTGCACAGCAATGTGCATTGGTTGTCAAGAGGGAAGGTGCTTAGCCGTTTTGTGGCTTGCCTGAACGAAATCCGGACTTTCCTTGAAATGAAAGGGATTGAGCATCCTGAGCTAGCCGAAACTGAGTGGCTCCTCAAGTTTTACTATCTCGTGGATATGACTGAACATCTGAACCAGCTCAACGTGAAAATGCAAGGCATTGGAAATAGTGTTTTCCCTTCAACAAGCCGTGTTTGCTTTTGAAAACAAGCTGGAGCTCTTTATCATGGATCTTGAAACAGGTCGTTTACTACATTTTGAAAAACTGAGACAATTTAAAGATGCATGCACAGCAAGTGAGCCCACTCAAAACTTTGATCTCCACCAGTTAGCTGGCTTCACATCCAGTCTCCTACAGTTATTCAAAGCACGCTTTGGAGAATTTCGTGAGCACACTCGTCTTTTTAAGTTCATCACCCATCCAAACGAGTGTTCACTGAACACAGCCGACCTGAGTTACATTCCTGGTGTCTCCGTCAGAGATTTTGAAGCAGAAGTGGCTGACCTGAAGGCCTCAGACATGTGGGTGAATAAGTTCAAGTCACTGATTGAAGATTTGGAAAAAATCGCACGACAGAAAGCGGAGTTGGCGAGCAAGCACATGTGGACAGAAATGAAAAAACTTCAATCCGAAGACCAGCTGATTATCAAAACTTGGAACGCGCTTCCTGTCACACACCTCACACTGCAGCGTGTGAGTATTGCTGTATTGACCTTGTTTGGATCTACGTATGCATGTGAGCAGTCATTCTCACATCTTAAAAACATCAAGTCCAACCTACTATTACGTCTAACGGATGAAAGCCTCAACGCTTGCATGAAGCTTAACCTCACCAAGTACCTACCAGACTACAAAGCCATCAGCAAATCCATGCAGCACCAGAAGTCC
This sequence comes from Eptatretus burgeri, assembly GCF_056783735.1. Classification (NCBI taxonomy): domain Eukaryota; kingdom Metazoa; phylum Chordata; class Myxini; order Myxiniformes; family Myxinidae; genus Eptatretus; species Eptatretus burgeri. Next base: position 64,760,382 of record NC_140969.1, read on the forward strand.
CATTAATGGTGAGTATTATAACAACATTATTTAAAAGAATAAATTCAGAGGCTTATTATACTCACATTTATGAATTCAGTCTTAAAATATATTATATGGCTCTCACTGAAATAGATTTCCAAATATTTTGCTTTCATGGCTCTCTGAGTCAAAAACGTTCCCGACCCCTGGTTTAGAGGGTGCTCGGCAAGTGGCTTAAGCACTGAAGCAAGCACTCAAATGAAGTGGCTGATGAACTGCTGGCCAGGCTGTGGCTGCATATCATATATTTAATGCAGGACAACCCTGGCAAGAGCACAAAGTTTAATCACCTGTGAAATAGACATTGCAGATAGTCCGACATGTTGCCTGCTCATCTGTGCATGCGTCATCGTTCGCGGTCCGTGCAAATGTTATAACTTCATTTTAAAACGTCCGTTTTTCACCAGATTTGCTTTGATTCCTGTGAAGCACTTCACGAAACCTCCGAAAATATGGACAATGATCTGGCAGATGCTACTTCTAAGCAGTCCCTCTGGAGGACAGGGCTCGAGGTGTAGCAGTGAATGCATTAAATTATACAGCTCATTGAAGCTGTTTAATTTTGGCATGTTCCTCCATTTTTTGTTCATTCAATTTTATTCTCCAAACAGTAGAAAAAGATAAGCTTAATGCTTTGGAAATTTCACATTTTCTTGTGTATATGTGGAGGAGGGAACATAGATTTTCTTGCTTAAAGTAAATAGGTATTTGGCTTAGTTATAAGACTCATTAAGTCTTTATATTATCAGATTTCACTCAAGCTTTTAACACTTATTTTGTCCGGATGATATCCGATCCTCAAAACCAATATAATATTTCGATGATATATTTTCGTCTGAGAGTGTAGATCGTGGAAAATCGTATCGTATAATGTATGAAATCGCTCCAAGCTCATAATTTGAAAACTATCTTACTTGAAAAAGTGATGTATACAACGATTCGTAGCAATGATGAACAGGTATTCGATAATATGAGTGAGGAAAGTGAGGGGGAGGGAAACTATCGTTAAGAAATTATGGCCTATTCCAAGTCAAGGCAAGGATGAGCAGGCCAAAAAATATGGCAGCTTCAGACCCTGGCGAGGTTACCCAGGAGATGTCTTAAGACCCCAAAGAGTGAGGTGGCCGAGGATGCGCCTGATAAATGATATAATTAAATAAGGCCATTAATTATCTTCAAAAGGGGTGTTTAAATTAACCCAAACACCCAATTTACAATCCAAATGTGGAGATAGCAGGCAACAACCACTCCCACATAAATGTATATAAAAAAAATAAAAAAACATACATACACACACACACACACACACACACACACACACACACACACACACACACACACACACACACACACACACACACACACACACACACACACACACACACACACACACACACACACACACACACACTTTTGGCCGATGTCAGCAATTTTTTCGGGAATCGGCAGGTTGGAATCGGTGTGATTACCAACTACAGTACGAACTGTATACAACCCCGAAATCTTGTGTACCTTTCACCGAAAAACGTGACATTTATATAGACGTTTCAAAGATATGATTACAAACATTATTCCTTACTCGTGCGTGACCGTAGGTGCGTAAATGATGACTGGATTGGGGCATTTTTCTCACCCCCCCTCTCTCACCCCCCCTCTGTCACCCCCCCTCTGTCACCCCCCTCTGTCACCCCCCTCTCTCACCCCTCCCCTCTCTCGCCCCCTCTCTCGCCCCCCTCTCTCGCGCCCCTTTCTCTCACCCCCTCTCTCGCCCCCTCTCTCACCCCCTCCTCTCTCTGTAAATGTATTCACAAATAAACAAGCCGGTAGGCGACTACCCAATAGAACCTGACGCGATGGGCCCGTTCGATGGGGAATGACCTGAGGATTAAGCACAAGAAAATTCATGATTCAAGCTTCAAGGGTTAATGCTGCAGATTGTTTTTTCGTTAAAATACCCCCACATTTAGAGGTTTTTCGGCTGTTGCTCGGCAACGGAGGGGTCCATAGCAACGGTTCTTTCTCACACACAACTCGTAGTCCATGGGCCAGATTGACCCCCGTGCACTCCCCCCCCAGGACAGTATGAGACCTGTTTTATTTTACTCCTTTGACCTTCCCATACATGAAAAATGGATGCCACCATCACGAAATTGGGATGGACTACCTGTGTGACGTCACTTTCAAAATGGCCGCCAGCGAAATCACCGAAATTTCAATTTTGCACATATCTCAGCTGCTATCATAGCTGGAGACAAAATCTTGGTGTCTACACCCATGTTTTTGAGGTCAAGGAATACAATGGTGCACACAAAAAATTCCTTAGGTTATTGGATCATTTAAAATTCAATAAAGTGGACACGGAATCCAGCGGAAATCTCATTTTCGCACAAATTTTCACGTCTATGATTAACCATGTGCATGTGATATTAGCTTTCATTGATTTGTATGGATCTCATGGACATGTTTATCATATCCAATGGACTTTTATATGACTGGCACAATTGCGGTATTGCACTGAAAGAGTCTATGTAGCATTCAATAGTGTTACGGCTGTGGACATTCGCAAACCACCATTCAGGATCCTCAGGTGAGATATCTTCATTGGTACATGTGTAGTTAGCCCAAACCCGTTGTATAGAGGGAATTTATGTGATCCATTTGGGCTGCGATCCTTTGAGTTAGGCGTTTTTCTTTTTCTATCTTTTATTTCAAACACACAACATTTCAACAACCATGCCATCCCCATCACAGCGGCAACCACACTGCAACCACGCCACCGCCACCATCTACGCTACCACATCTTCGCCACTATGTCCGCTTCCGAACGGCAAACAAAGGCGCAAAGGAGGGAACTGCGAGGATGCGCAGGTTTTCCCGCCTGTTTCTCCCGGTTGAGTTCTCCGCGCTCGGTGTGGGGGAGGTGCGATCTGAGCCGGGGGGTCAAAGGTGAGAAAAGGTGGGGGCCTCTTTTTGGGGGAATAATTCTTTGGCCCAGAGCTAAAAACTGACTCCCCCGGCCCCCGCACGGAGCGGGGTGGAGAGAAAGCATGAGGGAACGCCCTTTTCGGGAACCCTCTCGAAGGAAGGTGGAGCCGGGGGTGGGGCGAAGGGCGGAGCCCCGCGCGATAAAAGACGGACACGGGCGGGCGCTGGAGCTTCCTCTTGAGAGCTTCCTCTTTCGCCTCTTCCTCTTGAGAGCTTCCTCTTTCGCCTCTTCCTCTTGAGAGCTTCCTCTTTCGCCTCTTCCTCTTGAGAGCTTCCTCTTTCGCCTCTTCCTCTTGAGAGCTTCCTCTTTCGCCTCTTCCTCTTGAGAGCTTCCTCTTTCGCCTCTTCCTCTTGAGAGCTTCCTCTTTCGCCTCTTCCTCTTGAGAGCTTCCTCTTTCGCCTCTTCCTCTTGAGAGCTTCCTCTTTCGCCTCTTCCTCTTGAGAGCTTCCTCTTTCGCCTCTTCCTCTTGAGAGCTTCCTCTTTCGCCTCTTCCTCTTGAGAGCTTCCTCTTTCGCCTCTTCCTCTTGAGAGCTTCCTCTTTCGCCTCTTCCTCTTGAGAGCTTCCTCTTTCGCCTCTTCCTCTTGAGAGCTTCCTCTTTCGCCTCTTCCTCTTGAGAGCTTCCTCTTTCGCCTCTTCCTCTTGAGAGCTTCCTCTTTCGCCTCTTCCTCTTGAGAGCTTCCTCTTTCGCCTCTTCCTCTTGAGAGCTTCCTCTTTCTCCTCTTCCTCTTGAAAGCTTCCTCTTTCGCCTCTTCCTCTTGAGAGCTTCCTCTTTCTCCTCTTCCTCTTGAGCGCTTCTACTTCCGCCTCTTCTTGGTCGTCTTGGCTGGTGGTCTGGTTGGTCTTCGGGAAGAGGTCCTGCGCCCGCGCCTTGGCGAGCGGCCCTGTCACAAAGGCACGGACGGGAGATGCGGCAGCGCCCGTTGCGAGGTGGACCTGTGCGTCCGGACGGGGAGTGCCGGAGGGGGTTCGCCGGCCGCGAGAGAGGTCGGGGCCAGGCGCGACCATGCTGACGGTCGCGGGAGAGGGACTCACCAGACACAAAAGGGAAGTCGCGACTTCTTTCTTTCTTTTCTTTGGGGTTTTGGTGTGAATGTCCGTGGGTGGCGCCAGTCTGGCTAAAATAGAACTGTTTAAGTGTTGCTGTGTGTACGCGTATTCGGTCGTAGCTCTGCATCGTTTCTTTTGTTTTAACTGCTTTATGTGCATTTTGATTCTGTATGGCTGTATATACGAGCGTGTGTGTGTGTGTGTGTGTGTGTGTGTGTGTGTGTGTGTGTGTGTGTGTGTGTGTGTGTGTGTGTGTGTGTGTGTGTGTGTGTGTGTGTGTGTGTGTGTGTGTGTGAATAAAACGCTTGCTTGTTGACTGTTTCTGCTCTGCTTCGTCTCTTTTCCTTTTTATTGACCCTCCATCTTGCATCACGGAAAGGGGTTCGTCGTGGGTGCAACATCCCAGTAATTAATCGGAACCGTCAAGGCCGACGATAACACCGCTCAGTTATCACTGTAGCACGGAACGGACCGCTTAAGCGGTTCGTGTCCGGAGTCGTCCTGTGGCGTGGTACGATCGCCCGGTCGACCATTCGCGCAGGTACTTAGGTAGATCGAATTTGGCGAGCAACCCTATCCTGCGCGGGTGGGCAATTGGCACGATCGTGGTGAGGTTAAACCCCCACCCGTGACTAGCTCCCGGCGTTGTTCCGAGAGGGTCACGACAGAATTGTCCGTCCAGTAGGCGACGTACCGCGATTCGAGTTACGCGGCCGTTCGCACGCTGGCGGGCGCGAATTCGCAACAATATGTTATGGAATTCAACATAAAACAGAATCACCTGTACATGTGAAAGGTCTTTTATTGTTGTTCAAATGAAAGCAAAACAATAAACAAATAAAAAAAAAACTTGATGTTACTTCATCATATCATTGTTGAAAACAAAACAAAAAGGTAAAATAATAACAATAATAATTATCTTGACTAGAACATTGACAATGATTGTCAGGGAAGATAGAATGCAAGCTCCTGAAAATAAAAACTACACATTATAGAGACCATGAAATAAATAAATCAAATTTTAGAGGTACATAAATTAATTGTAAAACAAATTAACAGCCATCACACACAAAGGATTATTTTACATGTATGTACTAGCACATCACAACATCATGACTGTTCTTCAGTATTCAATCCTCTTCACTCTCACTACCAGACATGTTTGTGTCAGATGCCCCATCTTGGTCAGAGTCATCGGATGAGGTGGCATCCTCATCATCATCATCATCATCACTGGGCAGTTTGTCATCTTCCAGCGCTACCTCAGGGGGAATCAATGGTCCTCGGAACCACATTGGTTGAATGTTACCATCACTAAGAAGCCATCCATGACCATCTGATGCTCGTGGCACTCTTGGTTGAGGCATATCTGCAACTTTCCAGATACCAACCTGGTAGTTAGCACGTTTTACATGTTCTTGTAGCGCTTTCTGGCAAGGTGGCAGTTGACTCGTATCTGTATTCCGCTTTAAGTTGATATTACCATCTGTGCCTCCAGATTTCTCCCTCAACATTGCTCCACAAGCTGTGTCCACAGACTTGAAGCGCCCTCGTCCATAAATGGCACAGGTGAAGTGTTCAAGTTCTCCAAATAATGTAGTGTGAACTTCCCACGTGTCTCCGAGTTTGGACAATGCATCTAATGAAGGCTTCTGATTTCTGGAGATGTTTGATGGGTCGAACTTTCCCAATCCCTTTGTATGCACTGGTGGTGTCACAGTGTGTAAGTGCATGGAGGGACATCAGTGCAGTACACATTCTCTGACCGTATTGACTGGCTAGATCAGAGATGTTTAAAAGTCTCCTCTTGTTACCTGAACCAGTGTCAAAAATAATTGTTATTTCAAAACTTGATGCGTAATGTTGATTATGAAGAACACATCACTGTCAGGGCTTCGGATACGTATTGTGCCATAACCTTGTGCCTGGGCATAGGTACAGTACAGAACAATCCTGATGTCTGTTTCTTCTTGGTCTGAATAAAGCTCAGGTAACTCTCTCTTTGTGACTGTTAGCCCGTCATCACTATTCAACACATAGCAGTGGCCTTGCACCACTAACACAACATTCCTCTGCACAAGCTTAGGAGCAAAGGAATTTGAAGACCACACATCCTTGATCATATCCACCAGCTGAGACTTGTTCTCGCCATTCATGAGGAAACTCTTTCAATCTGCTGGTTTCTTCATTAGTGGACCTCCAATAATTAGCTTTTCACCCGACCCACGTTGCTGTCGTTCCATGTTCTTGATGGAGCCCTCCTGATACATATCTGTAGTAAAGATGAAGTTGGTTGTTTTGGGCATATTGTCAAATATCTGATGGCAAATCAGTTGAAAGTTGCCTGGGATATTTGTCATAGTGTGGAACACAGCATTGCCATCTTGAATGAGTAATGTGTCAGATTTATTATTCACACCTAACTTCATTTGATCACCAAAAGGGCAGGCATACATTACTAAAACTATCTCTGGGCCCAACACTGGAAATATAAATACAACATAACTATGAACAGAAACATGTAGAGCAAGTTCACTTGAAAATTTGTGCGAAAATGAGATTTCCGCTGGATTCCGTGTCCACTTTATTGAATTTTAAATGATCCAATAACCTAAGGATTTTTATGGGCACACCATTATATTCCTTGACCTCAAAAACATGGGTGTAGACACCAAGCTTTTGTCTTTAGCTATGATAGCAGCTGAGATATGCGCAAAATTGAAATTTCGGTGATTTCGCTGGCGGCCATTTTGAAAGTGACGTCATACAGGTAGTCCATCCCAATTTCGTGATGGTGGCGTCCACTTTTCATGTATGGGAAGGTCTAAGGAGTAAAATAAAACAGGTCTCATACTGTCCTGGGGGGGGGGGGGGGGTGCACGGGGGGTCAATCTGGCCCATGGACTATAGGACATACCATGAGCCAGTTTCATGTATATCTGACTCATAGTCTCTGAGATATAACGAACTTTGTTTTTTTTTATTGTTTTCGACCAGGGTTCATTCAGTCTATCTTCTCCAACAGTTTTCATAGGATCCGGCTGGAAATTTTTGACAATATGGCTGAATGTACTGCCCACAGTCGCTCGTGGCCCGATTTTTGATTTTCGAAAAAAATAATTTTTTTATGATTTTTCAAAAATTTCAAAGTCCCGTTGCTCGGCAACGGTAGTGTCCATAGCAACGGTTCTCATTTGCACACAACGAGGTCATGATATGAACATACCAATCAAGTTTCATCAAAATCGCCATTGTATTAACTGAAATCGCCATTTTAAATACTGATAATAAGGGAAGAACAAATCTCAAAAAAAAAAAAAAATTGGAATTTTTTTTTTTTCCGACTGGATCGACTACCCAACAGACAAACATATTGACGGAAAAAGTGATAATAAGGGTAGAACAAATTTCAAAAAAATTTTTTGAAAAAATTTTTTTTCGACATGATCGACTACCCAATAAACATTAATTGTGACGTTATTTCACTGTATGCTGTCATTGGTTTGGTAAATAAATGGCCGTAACTTGGGCACCGCTTGTCCGATTAATATCAAACCTTGAAAAGGCACATACTCAGGTCCCCAGCGTCGATTGTGACGTAATACCAAACGAAGAAGAAGTAGAATTGTGACGTCAATCGTGGGGGAAAATAAATAAATAAATAAACATTAATTGTGACGTCATTCGTGATGTCATAGCACCGTGTCTTGTCATTGGTCGACAGATAAATGGCCGTAACTTGGGAACTGCCCGTCCGATTAATATCAAACCTCGAAAAGGCACATCCGTGGGTCCCCGGCAATATTCCTGGCAAGTTTCAATCAGATCGGACCGGCGGTCATCGAGAAACGGCGGTTGCATACAGACAGACAGACAGACAGACAGACAGACAGACACACACACACACACACACACACACACACACACACACACACACACACACACACACACACACACACACACACACACACACACACAGATTGCTGGAATTATAGATAGATAAACAGCTGTGTGTGATGGGTGTAAAAAAAAAATTGGCTCGGTAATTTAGATAACATGTGAATACTGAAAACGGCTCAGAAATCGGGCGTTGTCAAATATATTTTGCTTTGAAACTCACAAAGGGTAACGTATAACGTTTGTAAAGCAAATCTGATAACCAAATGCTTTAGAAACAGGTGTGAGGACAAAGGAAAACCTGAAAGAACCTCCATAAGATACGGGATGAAACTTTGCCACCACGGCACCCGTAACAGGCATGGCATGTCCACATACCCGCGGAGAGTCCTGGCGATCCAAATCTACCCATGTGTGCTGTATACGTACCTCCACCTTGTAGTAATTGTCAACTGTACATCCCGATCAGGACACAAACTATACTGCACATCTCGGAAAGTAGCTTAAGCACTCCAACGGAACGCCTAGCTTGGCAAGCGATTACCAATTGCCCTCGATACAACGATGCACCCCGAAAAGCCCGTGCAATGTCCAAATTGGACAAATCAACCCCTTTTTGGGAAGTCGGAACTGCTGATACTTTCAAATCTGGAGTATACATCCAGGCTAAAAAACATGGCGGCTTCAGACCTCAGCGAGGTTACCCAGGAGATGCCTTAAGACACCAGACAGCGAGGTGACTGAAGATCGCCAGATGAAGGATATAATTAAATAAGGCCGTTAATTATCTTCAAAGGGGGTGTTTTAATAAACCCAAACACCCAATTTTTACTCTTGCACTTTCTTGGAGTTTTCTTTGTATGCATGCAAAGTTTCATACTGCGGGGTTTTTATAGTTTTGGAGTTATGATATATATATATATATATATATATATATATATATATATATATATATATATATATATATATATATATATATATATATATATATATATATATATATATATATATACTAGCTGAAGTACCTGGGAAATTTGCCCTATTTTCCTCACGCTAGTTAGACTGAGGCATTAGTTGTATGGAGAAAATTAGGAAGGCTTCTTTTATTCCTAAGATTTATGGAAGGAAGGCTTTATGCTGCCGTAATCCTCAGAGAGGTCATAGTTGAAGGCGGCCTTGAGCCACTCTGTTTCTAGCAGCAGTGGCAACTGTCCTTGATGTCCTGCCAAAACCCGGACCTAGAAAGCTGGAACGTGAGTTTTGTGCTTCTCTCGCCTGTCGGTGTGACGCTCTATTTGCAGTTAGGCGACGCTCTCTCTCTCTGCAGCCGACTCTGCTTGCCTGGCTCGTTCATGTGCATATCTATTGGCAGTAAGACGACGCTCTCTCTCTGCAGCTGACTCCGCTTGCCTGCCTCTTTTATGAGCAGATCTATCAGCAGTTAGCTGTTGCCGTGCGCGTTCAGTTCAAGAATTCAGATAACAGGAGGAAAATGTGTATGTTTAAAAAGTCAACGAATACGAACATTTTGTATTTCAAAAAACCCTCGCGTTTTTAACCATGAAGCCTTTTGTTACGATTAATACGCCGACGCACTATTCGAAAGCCATTTTTTTTAAATGAAAATGTTTTTTTTTTATTTTTATTTTTATTTTTATGGAAAGCTACTTAGCGCATCCTGGAGCTGAATGTTAGATCTATATGTGTGTAAAGTTTCATCAAGATTGGTTCACTGGTCTCGGAGATTATTGGTTACAGACAGAAGGACATCCATTTATGTAGTAGATAATACATATATATATATATATATATATATATATATATATATATATATTGTTGTGGGCTGGGGGGTCGGGTGAGAAGACCACTTGGTGGGGAAGCTATGTCGGTTCCCACCAGACTCCCCGGAATTGTAGGCCGTCGCACATGGATAATTCCGTGATGAGGCGGGTCGCTTAACCAACCGTGGACGCCAATAACTCAACCGCATGACCTAGGGTCCTCCCGTCTATGGGTTAATCGGGTTACCTAATTAATCACGTGGTTTAATTACCGGGGAAACCGCCCTCGGTCCGCCTTGTCCGAACCGGATCACTCTACCGGACTGGATCACTTTACCGGATCAGATGCAGCCGAGCGACACTGCCAAGGTCGTACTGGCTAAAAGGAACGGAACGTTGGGAATAAAGTCCCAGCTAAGCTCGGATTCGGACCACGCTGGATCAATGGAAGAAAACACAAAGACGAGCTGGGAACATTCCTAATGGTAATTATTTATTTACAAGCAGGCGAGTAAAGATATGTGGCACAGTGAAGATTTATTGGGGTGTGTTGTGCGGAGATAGAAAGAAGCATGTGGTGCAACAATAAGCAGGCAACTTGCACAAGGGGGACACAGAGCAGATTTGACATGAAAATAATAACAATAACAATGATAGCAATCTTCTACAGTCTTACTTGAGCAGACAGGCCTCAGCGCGTGCGCACGCACGCACGCACGCACGCACGCACGCACGCACGCACGCACGCACGCACGCACGCACACACACACACACACACACACACACACACACACACACACCGATGAGGGAGTTTTGCAACCAGGGAGGGGGGCGGGGGGAGTTGCTATGATCTCGGTACCTGTGCGCCCGATAGTGCGACGAGCCACCAATATGTTTCGGGCGGGGGGGGGGGATGTTCTGAGGTGCGGTACCCGACAGTGGGTGCGTTGTCTCTGGCCCAAGCCGCACGTGTGGAGACTGCTTGAGTGGAGAAGGGGCGGAGTCCAGAGGGCGAGGGTGGAGTAGTAGGCGGGATCAGGTAAGCGGGTGTGGTCGACGTGTGGGCGGATGCGAGGAGGCGGAGTCAAGGAGCAGGAGGCGGTTGTGGCGGCATCGACTTGGCGTGGGCGGAGTTGAGGAGGCGGAGGAGCTTGAGTGGAGAAGGGGCGGAGTCCAGAGGGCGAGAGCGGAGTAGTAGGCGGGATCAGGCAGGCGGGTGGGGTCGCCATGGTGCGGGCGGAGACGAGGAGGCGGAGATGAGAAGCAGGAAGCACAGACCATCAGACTGAGGAACTTCTCCGTCCTTTACAGGGCCCGTAGCTCGGGGGGAGGGGCCACGCCGATCCAAACATCATTACCCGAATCGGGCGCTCCGACTGGCCCCGATCCCCCACGCGGCCCGCCAGCTTGGTCCGGAAACCGCCTCACCTCACCTCTGGCAAGGCCATCCCAAACAGCGGGAACATTGCGCTCTGACCCCACGAGACGACACGAACCGCCCACACCGAAACCGGCACGCGAATCAACCTGCAAAAATCCCGGGCAAGCGGTTGAGGGTCTCGCATGCATGCTTGGGCGTCCGACCAACGTGCACACGCCAACACGGCCCGCACTGCACACTCCCCGGCTCGACCGCAGCCTCGCCGGCCGCAGAGGCGAGAAGACGTTCACCATCTGTGGAGAATCCACCGCTGCCATCGAGGACCAAAGGCACACCGCCATTGACAAATCCATGCACACCCCACGAGCGGTGCACGCGCCAACCCCCGAGCACACCCCACACAGTGCTCGTGGCCCCGCCACCACGCATGCGGCCAGTGCTCGCGCCCACACGACCCCGAGAGCGTGCGTGCGGGGCGAACACCAACACGCGTTGGGTATTGAGGTTAAGAAAAGAACAAGCTGCTTCCACCCGCATCCTGCCCAACATGGTGTGCTGTGAACACTCAAACACGCTGTGGTAAACGAGACGAGGGGCAAGCGGGGCAGAGGGTACCGTGGATCGTCGTGCTGTGAAAAACACCACTCGTGCAGTCTCCCAAGAGGTATTTGTTCGCATGCCTCCTTAATGCAATTGGCAATTCTCCCCAGCTTACAGCGAAGGCGCACGTGGCTGATTTACCTCAGGAATAATCAGAAAAGAAGAAGTGTGGGGATGAAATGAAAGAGAAAATGATTTTGCAACCCGAGCTATTAGATAATCGCAACGCACTCCCTTGTTGTCCCACCAGACAAAAGGAAGGGGACTATCTACACGTATAATGATGGAATAACTGTCTTGGGACACCTATCTGTTGTATGCATGTGATTCCGAGAACCGTAACAATATATATGTGCTTATATATATATATATATGTATGTATTTATATATATATATATATATATATATATATATATATATATATATATATATATATATATATATATATATATATATATATATATATATATATATATATATATATATATATATATATATATATATATGTACATATATATATATATATATATATATATATATATATATATATATATATATATATGTTATCGCATGGAGTTTGGGGCTCGCCACAAGGGGAAGCATTCGAGGTTCTCCCGAACACTCGGTCCTGAGTCCGCCGACCACAGATACCTCCGTGGTCCAACGGGCTGTAGTTCTTACACAGCCGTAGCCACTTGATCTGGACTACTGGCGTAGCATGGTTATGCTTCAATGTTTCTGCGATACCTTTCTATTGGCATGGCAACCTAACTGGAGGCTACACCCTCGGCACCACACCTGGTGATCTTCTGCCGAGCGGAACAGATTGCTGCAGCACCTGCTAACAGAGCAATTCAGGTGGGGGTATTGCATCCTGTTTAACTATACTTCTACACTGTGTCGAACCAATAAAGGAAAAGACAACCAAGACAGATTGAAAATAACAACTAACAATTATTTATTTACACACAGAAGCAATCATTTAAAAGCGAGTATTTACAAGCAAGAAAGCAAAAGGCATACAAGAGCAGATTTAACCATAACACATATTCTTTCTTATACAATCTTACTTACACAAAGGACATATGGTGATCATTCAAACAGGGGAGAAGAAGAAGACAAGAAGGAAAACTTGAGAAGAAAAGAGAAGTAAATATGGAGAAAAGAAAAGTGGAGTCTTCTCTTTTCTCCCTCACCTCACACAGCCCGATGGGGCACCGCAAGCCCAAATTTATTAGAGAATGGGGAAGATGGGCAGTGGCGATGTGGCACAATGGGACAAGCAGCCGCGTCCCTCAGGTGCTCACACCCAGTGGATGAGTCCTCTTTGGCATCCCAGAATGCGTGACGAGCACTTCCCCCATCTCCAATGGACACAGTCCTACACCAAATCGTCACCTCCCATCTGGAGGCCTCGGCCCAGCGACTCTGTCAAACAGACAAAGATTATATGATCAACATCAGTTGAACATCAAATGGAGCCGCCTTGGTTTGCAATAGCAGGAAGAATCTTCTGGGTGGCTCAAGAGAGTGCATACCTCCACCAGGCTGAACAGTTTACATTTTTATCCTACTGATAGGCCAGATCTGCATCTGGACCTTAACCAAAGTCTATCCAGCTTGTTCTTGTCACCTACCCAACTCAAACACAAAGTTTCATCCAAATCCATCCACAACTTTTTGAAATATTTATTGTGTTGTATATCGTTTTGGGCCTAATTTCTCAATTATATGCCTAGTGTTGGCTTAATGGTTAGGGTGGTGGGCTTTGGATCCTGGGGTCATGAGTTCAAATCCCGCTCAGCTGTTGAATTAATACCAGGTGGGGTTAACTCGACCTGTCATCTTTCCGAGCTCGGCAAAATGAGTGCCAACGTGCTGGTATACTGTGTCGGAGTGGCGACCGTCCAGGATTGTGCCCAATTGCCAAGGATACTGCTTAAGCAACACCAATGCTCTGCACAGAGTATAGTCCCAATCTCCTCCTCCTCCTCCTCCTCCTCCTCCTCCTCCTCCTCCTCCTCCTCTCAATGGTGAAGAATCACTTTAAAAGTTCTTGTATCCAGATCTGGATCTTCATCAAAATCAAATCAATTCATCCTTGTCACACACCCAACCTCTCCACCAAGTTTCATCTGAATCCGTCAACTTTTTGAGATATCCAGCTCACAGACAGACGGGTGAAAACATAACCTCCGTCCACCTTCAGTGGCAGAGGTAACAGGTGCAGTATTTGCAATGGGCAATAATAGGTTTAACCATAAATCTCATGCGCTATAGCAAAGAGGTTAGCTGAAATATTTTGGCCATACTTTGTGTTGCCCAAACCTATACAACTCAATATAAAATTGATGAAGGAAATGGACAAACACGATGAAGCAAAAGATGTTATCAAAGGTGGAGCTTTTAAGAGTTGGTGTTGTGTTGATGGAGTCCTCCTACCTTAGGTAGAGGAGTCTCAAAGAATAATCCAACACAATTACATTCGATGTCATGTGACTAACTTAGAATGCTGTTTAAATCGGAAATATGGACAGGAACATGTAATGTCATCTGATTAGCAATTTATTTTTCTCCATGTTGATGAAGGAGCTTGTACTTGACATATGTAGGGCTGAGGACATTAACAGAGATCAGGCCAAAAATCGCCCTATCTCGTGCTATCGCCATTTCTCGTGCTATTTCAACATGTTCGATTATCCAACTGTATCCACTTATGCTGCACCGTTATGCAATCATCGACTATGATGTCATGTATCAATTGATTTGTTGTTTGTCTGCGGGTGCTTTACTTGCTACTCTTTGATGGAGTATGATGCTACTCTTTGATGCTACTCAAAAACTATTCATTTAACCCTCAGAGATGCCCCTCCACTGCTGCCATCGGATTCAACACGTGGCTATCGTACAGCAAAGGCACGGCTGGGCTGTAGGCGTGTACGTCCCTGGCACTGGGTTCCCTTCACCAACCCGGCTCGTTCCGATGGAGCCTTGCTGCATCACTGGAGAAGAGTTTGTGATGAAAACCAGCCCTATCCTTTTGCTCGCTTCAATAAGGTGCTGTGTGTTCAAGTGCAGGATTGTTTTCAGCATTGTCAGTTCATTTTCCAACAGGCAGATGCATATTGATATAAACGGCGATACAGATGTTGAAGCTGATTCCTCGTGGTGTTTTTTTTCTTCTTTGCATTGGGTTTTTCTATTTGCAGACAGTAGACATCCCATCCTATTCTGAACACGAGTATCAGACCCTACTGCAGAATGAAAGCTGGTCCCGAGCAGAGACAGACTATTTATGGGACCTTTGCCGACAATTTGATCTGCGTTGGATAGTCATTCATGACCGTTATGACACTCGTCGCTTTGGGAAGCGATCACTTGAGGATCTCAAGGTGAGGTGTACTGGCCTCCTATCCATGGTACCATAATTCATTTCCTATCTTTCTGTTTATCTTACGAATGCCGATCTAGCTATAGACTGTCATCGTGGTGTTTTGCATGCAGGCGAGGCATCATTGTGTGAGCAGTGCCTGGGATGGATGTTAAAACGAGGCGTCCCATCTGCTGGCATTAATTGGTGGACGTTTAAAAATCCCACGGTGCCCTCCGTAAAGAGTAGGCGAGTTATCGCCGGCACTCTGGCCAAATTCCTATTCTAACCTACAGGGGGAACTGCATCAGCGGGACCAGAGCCGTATGCAGAGAGATGCTGCAATGACGAATTGAAAGCCGTTTTGTGGCCAACGTGTGTGGGGCGGTGTGTGTGACTGTATTTGTATTCTGACCCAATGAGGAGAATGTTTTCATACTTTTTACAATTTTATTGGTGGATGAGTAACACCTTGGATCAATTTATTATCTGAATAAATGTAACAAAATTTTAAATGTACTTTTTGTGTTGTAATTTTATTTTTCTCCCTTCCTATATTTTCAGACACTTTCAAATAGAGTAAAATAAAAAAATGAAATAAAGGTACAATGAAGCAAATTAAAAATAAAATAACATGGAAAATAATATTGCTATGGCCATCAGCCTGTTCCAGTTGCCCGGTTCAAATCCGGCGAGTCGCGTCTAAGCGACCGTAGAGGTCATGTGATTTGATTGCTCCGGATCGGATTGCGGCCTTTTATCTCTGCTACCATGCCAGTTGGACCGCCAAGCCACCCAAGCCCGACGCCGATACATGATCATGTGACTGAGCTAATGAGGCTGAGTAAACATTAATCACGTGACCTGATCTTATCTCGCGGTACAGAGACCACGACCAATCAACCTTAACGGGATTTACTCAAACCACTAGATGAAGCCACCAGGACAAACAGAATTCACCCGAGACCAAGTCAGGTTTCTTACGATGATGGCACGGGGAGGGAACAAAAGGAGTGATAACAAATAAGTCAATATGGATCAATAAGACTAATCCCTTACCCACTCCTGGTATTACATGACTACATACCAAACGATGAACGGGATGCCTTTATTATCCAAGCCTTAACTGGGCCCAAAGTCTTACCATGAGAAAGAGACTGAGGGAATGACAAGACAGGAAGAGAGATTGGGCCAATGCCAGCAATACGTGACTCAGCGGAGTGTGCGTGGTGTTGGCTGGATGGTGAGATATATTGTTACGGATTTGGAAGTTTACTGCACTCAACATACAGGTCCTATAGAGTATATATCAGTTATATCGGAAAGTATGTGTTGCCAGTTAAGCTCCCTTTTCCCTTGTCTAATGGGTAATTAAATGTTCCTGCGCTGTGGAGTTATTTTAATTGTCAGGTTTTCTCTTCTTTTCTTTTTACACCACCATCAACGCCAGCATCATCTTCCCCTTGCTCTGTTCGACGCCATTGTGTACGTGTGTTCGATCACGTTCGGGGGCGGAGATTTCCTTTACCTCAGATCGAGACTCTGCCCAGAAGGGCAGGGGCGGGTCCCTTGTCCAACCAGGAACATCACCTCAGATCGAGACTCTGCCCAGAAGGGCAGGGGCGTGCCCCTTGTCCAACCAGGAACCTCATCACCTCAGATCGAGACTCTGCCCAGAAGGGCAGGGGCATGCTCCTTGTCCAACAAGGAAGCTCAGCACCTCAAGCTGGCTCCGCCTTAACCAGATAGAGTGTTCGGCCCCGGCCAATAGGGAGGCCGCGACGAGTCGTCTGAGAACGGACTGTCCAACGAGGAGGCGAGTGGCGACAAAAAGGAGGTCTGTCGCGCCTGAGCACGAAAAGGAGGGGTGGTCTGGACGAAGAGAGGGAGAGACAGTGTGTTCGTGGCAGCAGCATTGGTGAGTTCGAAGGACCGTGTGTGAGACATCCCTGGTGGGAGAGGGCGTTTCAGTCCAGGCAGTTTCAAACCTGGCATCCAGGGCCAGTGAGTGGTCGTTGATGAGGGCCTTGCAGACGGTCGTGGTTGCGGGTTCGAGTCCCTTCCCCCCAAGATCGCGAAGACCACACGAGGTGGACAGGTCCGAGACAGGTCTCAATAAAGACTGCTTTTGCTCCGATCCTTTTGGGTGTGTGTGTTTGTGGAGCCAGTCAGTTAAGTAGGAAATTGTGTAAGTGCCGTGCTGTCTATATGTGCCTTCTATATTTGGATAACTCTGCTCTTTTGTGTTCCCCTTCCTGCCTATTGCTAAATAAACATCCCCCTTTGTGAAATGTATCTGCTCGTTCGTGTCCTTTCCTCCATTGGCTTAGCGTGCTGTGTTGGAAAATTAGCCAGGCTGTTGCCGCTGTAATGGGACATTTGGACCGACGGATCTCTGCGATAAACCGCTCGGGTCGCACGCGGTTCGAGTACACTAAGCGGCTCGTTCCGTACGGGTGCCGTCGAGGGTGTGGAGACTCGGTAAATCGCCACGTGGAAATCTAGGTATTTTGAAAATTGGCAAATAACCCTGTACCACGTGGCAGAAATATTGACGCTTCACGGTCCGATAAGGGACCCATACTTTTTCGGAGAAATTCTGGGCGATCGGTTGAGCCGATTCTACTGCTCCATCTAGCGGTCGTGCTCGCAGCCGATACCCGGCCCCGCAACAATATGATGTAAACCTAGGCATTATTGAGTAGCCTATGCATCAACTGCGATGATCACACAGACTGAGTAGGCCAAGCGTAGAGGCTTGGCCGAGCCGACTTAGCACATGCAATCTTTCAAATGCAGCAAATGATACTCGAGTCTTTTCACCAATTACTTAATAACGTAATAAACTGTATATCAATATGCATTAACATGGAATAACATTAACATAAACTAAATATTCCACAAAATTTACCTCGCACAGATGTGAAGATGACGATGCTTGCCAGTTCAGTCTATTTGCCTTTGCTTCCCAGATTATCTTTCTTGCGGTATTTGTCGGAAACCTGTATAATGTACATTAACATTTTTCTGAGCGTTTGGTACATCCTTAGGCACAACAACCTCTCATTTTTCTCATCTACATTGTCAATTTTTTGGGGGGGTTTACATTTTAAACTGATCATGTGTCTGACTGAGTCTTTGCTCTGATGTGCACACAAAATGGCATCCATGCGTCACGTGATCTTGAAAAAAAACGTGGATGTCATTGTCGCTCTGATGACATTGTCCTCTATGTATGGCTCTGAGCGGGACAGCCACACTCAGCAACGATGTAAACTCGCTGCCACGGGCTGCACACAGCAATAACAATTGATGTAAGAATGAATTGGGGGAATGACTGAACAAAAAAGGAAGAAATAATAGATAAACTGCCTGATGAGATGATGTGGCGGTTGACAACAGATGGTGACACTTGACACTTCATTCTGGTGCCGCAGGAACGTTATTACATGGTGAGTGCAAAGCTTGCAAGAGCCAGAGGGCCTGGAGGAGAGCGGGGACCCCTCTCTGTTCCTTTTGATGCTGACCATGAACGCAGACGAAAGGAACAACTTGAGAGGCTTTTCAGTCGCACACCAGAGCAGGTTTCTTTTGCTTTGTCTCACACTCTATTGCTCATTCTTTCAAGAACTTCTATGTATTATTCGAGTTGCCTTCCTTCCTGCCTCATACATATTGTTTTGCTTGTATTCAAGAGGAACTTGCTTATTTGGGGAACGGTATGAATTCGTAGGTCGAGCACACTCTAATACTACCATTGAAAAGTGTACACAAGATTTCTTACCTGCTTAGAAAAAAAGTCGCAAAAAGATATCGCATCTGATGGAATCAAGTTATTGATGATCAGAACGAAATGATTATCTTGAGGTTTATGCTAAACGGAAGTGTCCTGGTGGGGTCACCAGACTCACCAGGACCGTAATTTTGTTACTCATGTCAAAAACTGAATTTCAATTGTTTCTTCTGAAGGTAAATTGCACTGAAATAGTCGGACACAATATTCAGTATTTTTACAGCTTGAGCGGGCTTGTAAGATAGCCTAGATGTACGCACACTCACCTTTAAGCTGTCTTGTCTGGATATGAATATCGGCCCAGGTATAGGTATAAGCTCTCATCCTGGTGTTTTGTAGGCAGGAAAATTAATCATTGCATGTGCTGTACCTTGGTTGGATGCTAAACTGGACGTCTTGTCTGCTGGCATTAGTTGGTGGACGTTAAAGATCCCACGGTGTCCTTCGTGAAAAGTATGTTAACTATCGCCGATACCCTGGCTGAATTCCAAATTGCTGCTCTCACCTACAGGGGGCACTGCGTCAGTAACACAGCTGCACTGCCAGCAAATTTTGCTACCTGCAGCCCATTAGCTGTGCTTAAAAGAAGAATAAGGTAGCTTGAGCGTACCTTCGTGTTCTCCTCTCACCACGTGCTATCAATTGTGACTTTCTAACAGGGGGCTTAGTGAAGTTTTATTGGATACGAGACGACCCGTGAACCCGTTGGGTTCCTGTTGTGACAGCGGTTGATTAAAAAAATCATTTCCAAAAAAAAAAAAAGGATAGTTCCAGTGAACTATACCACTGAGGTTGTTTGCATTGATCAAATACTCCCGAATAGTACTTGACTGAATCGGGAATTGATTTTTTAATAATTTTTTTCGTTGCCCCATTTGAACGAAACCTGATATTGTGCGTCAATGTGAAAAAAAACCTGAAAAAAGAAAGTCGAAGAAATTATTGTGCATAATCTTCGAACCACAATTTTATTTGTTCATGAACACGGAAGTGTTAGATCAAAATGACGATGTTTATTTTATGCTTAAAAATAAATCGTTTTGTCTATACTAAATGTTTGAGATTTCAAAATAAATCATTTCAAGAAAAAAAAATAGATAATTCTGGCGAACGATACCGCTGAGGTTGTTTGCATTGATCAAATTCTCCCAAAGAAGACTTGACTGAATAGGGAATTGAATTTTTAATAATTTTTTCGGTGCCCAATTTGAATGAAACTTGATACTGCACACCGCACGAGAATGGTGAGTAAGATGGCCCTAATATTTTTGCACTATCGTGTACCGTTTTGGCTGTATTTCAGGAACATGCATACATACATACATACATACAAGATGAGAGTTTTAGTTATATATAGATGTTGGACAAGCTGCCTGTTTTCCAATTGGTTCCAGCCACCATTATCTGAAATGGGTGAGGCTTAGTGAAAACCTGGGACCCACAAATTTGATTTGGGCTTTTGCTTTCAACAATGGGTGTAAAATTTAATTTTAATACAGAAGTTCTTATTGAGGTTATTTTAGATTTTTGTTTTAAACGGTGTTCAAAGTCAATATAATATATAGAATCATTAAGTCTTGTGTTTAAATCGTCTGGATTTGTATACTGTACATTAGCACCAAGTTGAATTGGCGATTTGTAATTACTCATTGATGCCTGACTTTGCTGACTGTAGGTGCACTTTGCTGT
Source organism: Eptatretus burgeri (assembly GCF_056783735.1). Taxonomy (NCBI): domain Eukaryota; kingdom Metazoa; phylum Chordata; class Myxini; order Myxiniformes; family Myxinidae; genus Eptatretus; species Eptatretus burgeri. The sequence goes on from NC_140969.1 coordinate 64,780,948, forward strand.
TTGACTGCCCTTCAGGTGACAGAAGAAGAGAACCTGCTCACAGAGTTACGGCGAATAGAAGCACGACGACGTGAGCGGGAGCGTGCGACCGCCGACTTGCATAAGCTTATGACTGCAGCTGATGGTGCTGCAGGGAATGCTGCGGGGTTGAGGGTGTCGGTTGGAAGTGCTGGGAGTGCAGGAGGTGTTGGGTCTGGGCAAGCCGGTGGCGGTAGTGGTGAGCGACGTACAGCCAAGAAGAAAGTCCCACAGAGACGAGAGCATGGTGACAGAGGAGTAAGTACTTTGTGGTTTTACTAGCTCAATGCATTGATGGAACCTTTAGAATAACATTTTTTATATCCAGCCATATTTGAACACTGAACCAACTCGGTGCAAAAAATAACTTTTTGAGTGGCAGGCTGAACCAAGAACAACTGGTATAAAGCTTTCTGATTTCAAGGAAGTAATGACATGTAATCCCTGTCCCTAACCCCTCCCTCCCCCAAATATTTGATATTATAATTTTAAATAATATTGTTATGGTCGCAGTTGCTCCGGTTGCCCGGTACGAGTCCGACGCGTCATATCACCACGACTGCAACGGTCAATTGCTTCGGGGTTTTCCTCGCCAGATCATGTGTCTAAAAGCCACAATACCGTGCAAATTGGAAATCTGAATCCACTGAGCATCACGCCAATGAGACCGTGCGAGTCTGACGTGTGACACGATCCGGGTGTATGGTGTAAACTCACCAGAGCCAATTAGCCTCAATGGTCTTTCTTAATCACCCCAGGAGAACCATGACAACCAGAATTCACCCTGAGACCAGGGGTACATTTAATAGGAAAAGCAATAATGGTCATGGGGAGGGCATATACAAGAAGCAATCAAAAATAAATGATGCAACTACCACTATCTTACCCACGACTGAATACGTGCTTACAGTACCAAAAAATGAATGGGATTCCTTAAATAACTATGTCTTTATCGGGCCCAATCAATCACACTGTGATAAAGAGACAGAATGGCTAATGACAGGCCATAAATAAAGTTGCAGGCAAAGCTTGCAGGATCAGTCCACACATTCCCGTCAGGCGGTGGATGTGAACGTCTGGTGCTGAGGAGAAAGAGAGGTGGGTTTTGGTGGGGTGTGGTTCGTCTCTCTGGAGACCTGATTGGGCATGGCATAAGGCGTGGCATCTTCCAGATTCTCCTCCCAAATTTTTCTCATTCGTTTTTTTTATGGCCTTTGGCATATGCATCACTCTGCACGCCCCTCCCCTTTCGCTCATTATCGGGCACCTATCTACCTGGTGGGCGGGATGAGCTTGGCCGAGACCTCCCTCACAGGGCTATGAGGAAAAGCGGTCCGATGGTGATGGTCAGGTGGCTTTTCCTGCCAAAACATAGGGAATGCTAAAAAAAGACATAATCTAGAAGGGCACTCTGTAGAGCGCATACCTCCACCGGATCCAGATTTGGATATTCACCAAAATCAAATCAATTCATCCTTGTCATACATGCAACCTGCTCATAAAGTTTTGTCCAAATATATCCACAACTTCTTGAGGTATCGTGCGATGTATCGTTTTTGGCCTTATCTCTCAGTGGTGAAAAATTACTTAAAAGATTGTAGTATCCGGATCCGTAGCGAGATCTTCACCAAAATCAAATTAAATTTGTCCTTGTCAAACATCCAACCGGCCCCTCAAATTCCATCTGAATCCGTCCACAATTTCTTGAGATATTCTGCACAAAAAGAAACAAGAAAGACGTCCTGCAGAGTTGGCAAATCACGAAAACAAATTTGACCTGAAAAATAATTGGTGGTTCAATTCAGTGAACAAATAATGAAATCCTCTTTAAATTTCAAGTCAATTGGATGAAAATTGACAACTTTAGAAATTCGATCTATTTTGACCTTTTGACCTAAAAAAAAGAATTGGTGATTGAATTCAGTGACCTGATATACAAATCCTGTTCCAACTTCAAGTCAATTGGATAAAAATTGAGGATTTTAGAATTCTCACCTAAGATGCTGATCTTTTTGGATAAAAATTGAGGATTTTAGAAATCCCACCTCAGATTTTGACCTGAGCCTATGCTGACCTCAAAAATAGTTGGTGGTTAAATTCAATGACCAAATATGCAAATCCTCTTCAAATTTCAAGTCAATTGGATGAAAATTGAGTATTTTAGAAATAGACCGATGTTGTTGACCTTTGGCCTATCTTGACCTTTTGACTTCAAAATCATAAGTATTCTTGCTTATGACCAACACTACCATTTGATGAAGTTTCGTGAAGATTGGTTTAAAATTGTGACCTGTTGGCGACAAACAGACAGACAGAATCACAGACCAGACCAACCAATATGTTTGCAAATCTTCAATTTTGCAAGTAAAAACAGACCAACAGACAGGGATGAAAACATTACCTCCATCCATTCTGACTGATTCCAAAGGGTAGGACATAAAACATCGGCTCACAGGAATGGTGATTTTTCAGACACAAACGTTAGGAGGGGAAGATGGCGTCTATTTATTTTAGTTGAAGCGCATTTCTAATGCGACAAGCGACACATTTCTAACATCACAAATAATTACTTATTGCTCATGCCAAACATTTACAAATGAAATATATATGCTATATTGAATGTCTTTAACCCCTAAAAGTCATTTCCACAACAATATATTTCCATCATACATAAATAGGCACGAAAGACATCGGCCATTATAAAGCTTGCAGTGTTAGTGTGAGAAATTTCTGAGGTTAACCCAAAGACTCAATAGCTCGTTGGGCTGTCGCCACGTAACCGATGAGGTCCTTGGGTTAGAGTCCAAGGTTGAGTCAGAAGTTTTTTTTTCCACACGCCCCACGTGGGAATTTATTCCTGTATATATGGCTAACCTCTGCTTTCGCAGGGAAAATGGCCTTAAATGCTTGGTGTGTGTGTGTGTGTGTGTGTGTGTGTGTGTGTGTGTGTGTGTGTGTGTGTGTGTGTGTGTGTGTGTGTGTGTGTGTGTGTGTGTGTGTGTGTGTGTGTGTGTGTGTGTGTATTCGTTACCCTCATTACAAAAGTGCCTAAGCCTAATCAGTGTGACCACTCCTCTTTTTCTTAAATGCCAATTTGAGCCAATGAAAAAAAGCCAAGAATTCACAAGATTTCGGAAAAGCGATGATAATAGAAAACTTATACGCCAAGAAAACCTATAGAAAACCAAGATGCCAAGGTGAACAACGAATAGCCAAGATCTTGTGAAACAAGCTCAAATGAGCTAAGATCCTCGTCCTCTTAATGATGACGTCATAAAAACGAATATGACGTCATTGTGATGTATCAGGTTTGCCATAAATAATTTTCTGTGCTAATGCCCGGCTTGATTCCCGCAAGCAAATTCAAACAGCTTGCCTAGTTTCGGAGGTAATGGTATAGGCGATTTCCATTAGCGGCGATATTATGACGTCCACTTTTTTTCTAAGAAGAATTTCCAAAATCGGAGATAGTTACTGCCTGCACGTGGGCTTTCTGCATATACATGGCAAGTTTCACGAATATCCGATGAAAACTCTGAGTTGTGAAACAAAAAATGTCAAAAAATAGGAATGACGTCATAAAAATTGATATGACGTCATAGTGATGTATCATATGTGTGGTAATTCATCTCTGCTAATGCCCTGTTCGATTCCCACAAACAGAATTCAAAAAGCTTGCCGAGTTTGAGATAATTTTTAGGCGATTTCCATTAGCGGAGATATTTTGACATCATAAATTTATTTCTTGGAGGAATTTTCAAAATTGGAGATGGTTACTGTCTGCGCAGGGTATTTTTACATATATACGCCAAGTTTCAGGAAGTTTCGATGAAAACTGTAGGCTGTGAAACAAAAAAGTCCACAAGAACAACAACGTGAGTCAGACTTGGAGATCCTCCACGAGGATCTGAAAAGCCAAGGAGTGGTCACACTGAGCCTAATCAATGAATAAAATGACTGAGGCACTTTGTTATGAGGGTGACGAGATATATATATATATATATATATATATATATATATATATATATATATATATATATATATATATATATATATATATATATATATATATATATATAGATATATATATATAGATATATATATATATATAGATATATATATATATAGATATATATATAGATATATATATATATATATATATAGATATTTCCAGCAATCTCTGTGTGTGTGTGTGTGACCGCTGTTTCTCGACAACCTCTCGTCCGATCTAATTGAAACTTGCCAGGTATATTGCTGGGGACCTGAGGATGTGCCTTTTCAAGGTTTGATATTAATCGGACAAGTGCTTCCCAAGTTATGGCCATTTATGTACCAAACCAATGGGAAGACACGTTGTTGCGTGGGCGTGGCCGATGGGGAAGGGAAGCTCAGCCACGTTCCCCATTACGGGTTACAACGTACGGGCTTCCGGAGAGTGATGACTTCATGTATTCAAATAATTTCTCGATTTCTAATGCGCATTTATAGATAAACACAATGGCCCAAGTTATGATCGTTTTCATATTAGACGGTGTATAAATTTCGGGAACATTAGAGTGCTGGGATGCTCCGAACCAGGAAGTAAATTTTTTCTCTCTCTCTTCTCTTCTCTTTTTGTTTTTCTTTGCCATGACATTGCGAAAAGGTAAAATACGTTGGCCCTAATTGAATAATTGGGTATTAAAAATAAATTGCGAATAATCGTAACTGCGAATAATATCGAACTTCCGGGTCACGCACGTTCGGGCACTTGAGAGCGAAGAAACGGCCTGTGTGGTTTATTTATTATTATTATTATTTTTTTACGGGCACGTACTAGTATATATATAGTTATGGGTACCGAGACACCAATTTGTTACTCAGGGGGTTTAATCCCCGTTTGTCCTCAGAAGAGCCGGATCTGGGGCCACCACTCACAATTAACTTTGTGGTACGGTGGGTTACTTTAGAACTACGAACGCCACCCAGTTAACCATGAGTTCCAGTGTCCGCCGTCGAATTATGCCGTTTAACTAGAGGTCACGTGGTTACCTGAACGGAGAGTGTGCCCTCGGCAAAGCACCAATCTTATCTTGATTAGATCTTAATTAGGGCGGCCAAGCATTTAATCGGTGGTGCGTGCCGACTATTATTGGTCAAGTCGTGTGGTAATTACCTCCCAGTCTATCTAGGTTCGGACAATGCTGGATCAATGGAAGGAAAGGACAAGCACGGACAGGTTGGAATGTGAACAAGCAATTTATTAATAAGAAAATAAATAAATAAAACAACTTTATTTCCGTGAGGTAAAAATAAATAAATTCCAAATCAATCAAAATGGTCGCAAGCAAATAAATAATTAATCAGGCAAAAGCGATGAAAGTGAGAAGAAAAGAGACAAAAAGCAGATGCTTATCGGGGATTGACCTACTTAACAACTAAACACAGACAAGGGTACCCAGCAGATCATTCGGTGGTGGGGGGGGGGGGGATGGAAGAAACCGTCTCGCTCACCAAAGACAAGTCGTCCATCAAACAAAAACATCTTGAAATGTGTGAGCGTGCCTTGTCCGTTGCCAGCACCCAGCCTTGCCGTGCACCCACTCGCAAACAGGCTTGAACGCCAGTCGACGTCACCCCCAAGAAACGGGTACGCCAAGAGCGACCGTCTGACTGGAACCGATGAAGCAGCCGTCTGACTGGAACCGACGAAGCAGCCGTCTGACTGGAACGACGAAGCAGCCGTCTGACTGGAACCGACGAAGCAGCCGTCTGACTGGAACCGACGAAGCAGCCGTCTGACTGGAACCGGCGAAGTAGCCCTCTGACTGACCCGCCAACTCACTTGTTGTCGACTGACCCGCACATGCATGCCGCACACCAAGAACGGACCTCTCCCTCTTTTTTATAGGTGGCCTGTCTCGGCGCCACAGACTCCCCCAAATCCACCCCGCCCCACTTGCTCACCATTACCGTGACAACCCGCACGTCCCGCAATTATTCCTCGCTTACGATGCTAGGTCTGTTGTGCTGGACGAATGGCAAAAAGCAACCATTTGTCAGAATTACCAAGCACAAACGTGAAGCGCTCATAAAACGTCAACAATTATTACCTCACTGTTCAGCCTGACATGAACAGGAGCCAGTTAGCTTGTTCCTGCAGCTCTATGGATGCTGTCTAACGTCGATGGAAGAAGGCGGGTCTCGACATTAGTGAAAGAAACAGGGGTCAACGTTGATGGAAATAGGCGGGCGTCGGCATCGGTGAAAGAAACTGCTATCTCACATGCATGACTGTCTGTCGGAAAGAGAAAAAGCTTTCCATAAGAGAGGGGATCTGTTCTTTACCCTTCTCAATGCACCACATTTACAATTCCACCAGACATGAGGATGGGTCTATCCTGGACATGCATTTAGGGAAATAACTATCTGAGGACCTGGATGTTGGTATGCATTTGTCAGATCAGATTCTGAAATCCGTAACAATACATATATATATATATATATATATATATATATATATATATATATATATATATATATATATATATATATATATATATATATATATATATATATATATATATATATATATATATATATATATATATATATATATTATTGCGGATTCGCGCCCGCCGGCGTGCTGACGGCCACGTAACTCGAATCGCGGCACGTCGCCCACCGGACAGACAATCCAGTCGTGACCCTCTCGGACTAACGCCGGGAACCAGTCACGGGTGGACCTTTCGGTCTCACCGCGATCGAGCCAATCAGCCCTCGCGTGGGATAGGGTTGCTCGCCAAATTCGACCTACCTAAGTACCCACGCGGAGGGTAGACCGGGCGATCGCACCTCGCCGCAGGTCGACTTCGGACACGGGCCACTTAAGCGACCCGTTCCGTACTATCAGAATAACCGAGCGGTGTTATCGTCGACCTCGACGGTTCGATTAATTATCGGGCGTATTCAGCCCACTACCAACCCTTTACGTGAAGCAAGATGAGGATTCAATGGGAGAAATGACGAAGCGAAGCGGGAGAACAGTTCAATAATAAAGCACATTTATTCGCGGCACACGGGAAGCACACATATTCAATTCCACCAAAAGCACACAGAAAAGAAAAACACAATTCAATTTACACAAAAAGCAAATGTAAAAGAGAAACACAATGCAGAGCTAATACCGACTACCGAGCACACGGCAACACTTATACAATTCTACTTCACAGACGGCGCCGACAACACATACCCAAAACCAAGGAAAAGAATACCCTCAAGGATGAGGCGGGCCTGAGGCCGAGACCGGGTCGGCCTACCCGTCTGGTGATGAGACAAGGAGCGGCGATGGCGCCTCAACTCCGCGGGCCTCGCGGACAGTGTCTGGTAGGGGGTGGGAAAGGGGCCCCCTTGGTCGCACTATCTCAGCGCGGGGGGAAACAGGAGGGGGTTGCTGATGCTCGGGGTATAGAGGATTTTTATTGCCCCGCGACGAGCGTCTCCACCTCGGCCAGGTCGCGCTGTCGGCCTCCCTGGGGTGCAGCTCCCTGCACGACGCGAGCACCCCCTCGTCTGCCCTCGCCGCCTTTCCACAGCTCCGTCCCCTCCGTTCCGACTCCAACGCACACGACGACCAGCTCCTTCTTGCCAACTCCACCGCCCGCGAAGTCTTGACTCTCTGTTTCCGACTCTCCTACTCTCCTACTCTCCTACTCTCCTACTCTCCTACTCTCCTACTCTCCTACTCTCCTACTCTCCTACTCTCCTACTCTCCTACTCTCCTACTCTCCGACTCTCCTACTCTCCGACTCTCCGACTCTCCGACTCTCCGACTCTCCGACTCTCCGACTCTCCGACTCTCCGACTCTCCTACTCTCCTATTCTCCTCGTCTGGACTCTCCTACTCTCCGACTCTCTGGACTGACGAACACGGTCCTTTTATCCGCCCCGTAGCTTCGCCCTCTCATCTTTGACCCCCTCCCTTCGACCTTTCACCTCGCTCCCCATTGGCCCGAGAAAAAGTGGGCGTGAAGGCTTTTTGATCCATAAATTTGCATATATCGATCGCCCTGGGGCGGGCCACCCGCCCCTCGCTCACCGATTGGATGGCAAAAAGTGGGCGTGTGTCGTTTTTGATCCGTTTTTGAAGCACAAAATCCGTGATTTTGTACACGCTGTTCGGCGCGCGCCCTGCACGAGTCCAACACCGGTACCCACAGGCGGCGCAAGAACGGTGGCGATGCGACGGTTGCGAGGTGTGACGTGAAGGTTGTGGTGAAGCGGTGGTTGTGGTTGGTGGTTGATGTTGTGGTTGTGGTGGTAATCATGGCGGTTGGTCCAAATTAAAGATAGTAAAAGAAAAACGGCTATCCTGAAGAGTCGCAGCACGCATGAATAACATTTATTCCCACTAGACGACGGGTTTGGGCCTAACTACACATGTACTTACCGAGATACCTCACCTAAGGGACCTGAATGGTGGTTTGCGAATTTGGTAACCACAACAATATATTCAAGATTTGAGAAACCAGTCCATATATATTGTTACGTTTGAGGGGGGGTATGCATTCAAAGGGTAATTAGGATGTTTAATTAGGTATGCCATGCTGTTCGAGTTTACCAGGATCTCAATGTAATAAGTAGCAATTCAGTGGTGATAAGTTGTCTAGTAAATGTTCATTTCTTCAAGGGGGGGAAATGATAATTGTCACGTAATTAGATAGGGAGACGGGATAGGGTAAGTGTGTCTGCGTAAACCCCTTTTGGTATTCTCTGGAGACTGGCCGTGACGTCACAGGACAGTGCAGCGGATGGCTGCGCCCCGTGATCACGATTAGCAGAAGGCGACGGCGGTGGGCCAATAAACGGCTCGATTGGAAGTGACGAGGACAGGAGGATAAAAAGGTTCTGTTCGGGGTAGAAAAGGAAGAGGAAGAAGATTACAACCAAAAGATTGTGCTTTTTTGGTGGGGAGGCTTTTGCGCGGGGAGCATCCTTGTTGTGCTGATTCAATCGTGTTCTTGATCGTGTCTTGGAGCCTTGCTGAGCCTCGTGCCTCACCTTGGTTGGCTCTGGGGTTCTGCTGACTCGGAGTACGGGGTCGAACGGCGGGCGGACCTGCCTCCCTCTCCTGCTCACAACTTGGCGCCAGAACTGGTTCCCTGGCGGCTGTGAGCGGACTTGGGCCAAGACCAGGAGGTCGACAGCACCACGGTTTCTCCTGCCCCCCTGACGAGAGCAAGGCCAGCTCGTCCGACGCCGATCCAGGGACAGTTGCGTCCACACCACGGTCCAGCCTGACCACCAGAAATAGCTACGTTTTGTGTGTGTGTGTGTGTGTGTGTGTGTGTGTGTGTGTGTGTGTGTGTGTGTGTGTGTGTGTGTGTGTGTGTGTGTGTGTGTGTGTGTGTGTGTGTGTGTGTGTGTGTGTGTGTGTGTGCTTGGCGCCTTAGAGGGATTGAGAACTGTATATTCATTGGAATTGTCTGTGTTTTTCCCCACGCCCGATCCCACACCATCCCGTCGAATCGCCCCGGATCCCTCTTCTTGCCGAGTCTTGTTATTTCTGGTAATAATAAAAACGAATAAACGTCATCAACTCAGTGAAAAGTGACTCGTGCCACCTTCCTCGTCCCGTTTGCGGTAGAGCGATTAGAACCTCCATGTTTGGGTTATAAATAAATAAACCGCCTCCATCGTTTCGGCTCATTCTACGTTGGCGGGACTGTTCAAGTCCCGTGGACGTCACAATATTGATTCAGTGAATATATATGTATATATATGTGTATATATATATATATATATATATATATATATATATATATATATATTCACTGAATCAACATGTATAGCAAGATCAGACTGGAGTCTCCATGGACTATGATGTTCGCGGATGACATCATGATCTGTAGGGAAAGTAGGGAGGAGGCTGAGGCAAGCCTCGAGAGGTGGAGGTACGCATTGGAGAGAAGGGGAATGATAGTCAGTAGGAGTAAGATGGAGTACATGTGCGTAAATGAGAGGGAGGGTGGTGGTATGGTGCGGTTGCAAGGAGTTGAGGTGGGGAAGGTGGATGGGTTTAAATACTTGGGATCAACTGTCCAAAGTAACGGAGAGTGTGGTAGAGAAGTGAAAAAGAGAGTGCAGGCAGGATGGAGTGGGTGGAGAAGAGGTGCAGGAGTGATTTGTGACAGAAGGGAAGCTGCAAGAGTGAAGGGGAAAGTATATAAGACGGTAGTGAGACCAGCTATGTTGTATGGTTTGGAGGCGATGGCGCTTTCAAAAAGACAGGAAGCGGAGCTGGAGGTGGCAGAGTTAAAGATGCTGCGATTCTCGTTGGGAGTGACGAGGATGGACAGGATAAGGAATGAGTATATTAGAGGGACAGCGCAGGTTGGACGGTTTGGAGACAAAGTGAGAGAGGCGAGATTGAGATAGTTTGGACATGTGCACAGGAGGGAAGCGGAGTATATCGGGAGAAGGATGCTGAGGATGGAGCCGCCAGGTAGGAGGAGAAGAGGAAGGCCAAAGAAGAGGTCCATGGATGCGGTGAGGGCGGACATGCGGGTGGTTGGAGTGTCAATGGAAGATGTGGAGGATAAAGCGAAATGGAGACGGATGATCCGCTGTGGCGACTCCTAATGGGAACAGCCCAAAGAAGAAGAAATATTTACATACATATATGTATATATATGTATATATATGTATATATATATATATATATATATATATATATATATATATATATTGTTGCGGATTCGCGCCCGCCGGCGTGCTGACGGCCACGTAACTCGAATCGCGGCACGTCGCCCACCGGACGGACAATCCAGTCGTGACCCTCTCGGACTAACGCCGGGAACCAGTCACGGGTGGACCTTTCAGTCTCACCGCGATCGAGCCAATCAGCCCCCGCGTGGGATAGGGTTGCTCGCCAAATTCGACCTACCTAAGTACCCACACGGAGGGTAGACCGGGCGATCGCACCTCGCCGCAGGTCGACTTCGGACACGGGCCACTTAAGCGACCCGTTCCGTACTATCGGGATAACCGAGCGGTGTTATTCGTCGACCTCGACGGTTCGATTAATTATCGGGCGTATTCAGCCCACTACCAACCCTTTATGTGAAGCAAGATGAGGATTCAATGAAAGAAATGACGAAGCGAAGCGGGAAACAGTTCAACACAAAGCACATTTATTCGCGACGAACGGAAAGCACACATATTCAATTCCACCAAAAGCACATAGAAAAGAAAAACACAATGCAATTTACACAAAAAGCAAATGCGACAATGCAGATCTAATACCGATTACTCGAGCACACGGCAACACTTATACAATTTTACTTCACAGACGGCGCCGACAACACATACCCAAAACCAAGAAAAAAAGAACACCCTCAAAGATGAGGCGGGCCTGAGGCCGAGACCGGGTCGGGCCTACCCGTCTGGTGATGAGACGCGGAGCGGCGATGGTGCCTCAACTCCGCGGGCCTCGCGGGCAGTGTCTGATAGGGGGTGGGAAAGGGGCCCCCTTGGTCGCACTATCTCAGCGCGGGGGGAAACAGGAGGGGGTTGCTGATGCTCGGGGTATAGAGGATTTCCACTCTGCCTCGAGTCCCGTGACGAGCGTCTCCACCTCGAGCAGGTCGCGCCGTCGGCCTCCCTGGCGTGCAGCTCCCTGCACGACGCGAGCACCCCCTCGTCTGCCCTCGCCGCCTCTCCACAGCTCCGTCTCCTTTTGCTCCGACTCCAACGCACACGACGACGACCAACTCCTTCTGGCTTCTTCTTCCCAACTCCACCGCCCGCGAAGTCTTAACTCTCTATTCACTTGACTGACGAACACGGTCGCTTATATAAGCCCCGTGGCTTCGCTCTCTCATCTTTGACCCCCTCCCTTCGACCTTTCACCTCGCTCCCCATTGGCCCGAGAAAAAGTGGGCGTGAATGCTTTTTGATCCATAAATTTGCATATAGCGATCGCCCTCCAACGCCCTGGAGGCGGGGCCAAATCGCCCCTCGCTCACCGATTGGACGGAAGTGGGCGTGTGTCGTTTTTGATCCGTTTTTGAAGTGGAAAATCCGTGGTTTTGTACACGCTGTTCGGCGCGCGCCCTGCACGAGTCCAACACCGGTACCCACAAGTGGCACAAGAACGGTGGCGATGCGACGGTTGCGAGGTGTGATGTGAAGGTCGTGGCGGTTGTGGTGAAGCGGCGTTGTGGTTGGTGGTTGATGTTGTGACTGGTGGTGGTAACAATGGCGGTTGGTCCAAAATAAAGATAGAGAAAGAAAAACGGCTATCCTGAAGAGTCGCAGCACGCATAAATGACATGTATTCCCACTAGACAACGGGTTTTGGCCTAACTACACATATACTTACCGAGATACCTCACCTAAGGGACCTGAATGGTGGTTTG
>NC_140969.1:64803363-64880863 GCF_056783735.1 Eptatretus burgeri
TCCAAAGATGCCACCTGCCTCGTGCGGTCCTCACACCGACTTCGTGTGTGTGTGTGTGCTCTGCCGAATTCCCATCCTTTCCAGGCGGAAGCCTTCCACAATCCAACCATGCGATGGGCCAGCCTCTCTTGTCTTAGATTCCCTGCCTCTTCCTGGTGCTCTCGAAATTCTCCGCCTCCTGGGCATGGCCTGCTCACCCCCCAAGCCCGGGAAGGCAGGGCTTCATGTTTGTTGTGGTTTCAGGGATGTGTTTCCCAGCTTTACTGCCTGGCTTGAAAAATAAAAAAACGGAAAATCACTGAGGGCAATCATGTACTGGGAAACTTATTTTTACTCCCCAGGATAATTAACACCACACAACCCCTCGTGTGGTGACACGCAACACTTAAGCTCACAGATTCTCTAACTTGGTTCCATTGAGACGCTTTCGACTCATCCACGGACCAAGCAACTTTACACATTTCTAAACTTCCTTATTAAATCATTCCATCTACCCCCAAAACCGAAACGCGATGAACAGAAAACGATGAGCAAAAATGCAAAATTTTCATTCCTGTTCTGTTGGAATACCAAATTTCTGGCGAAAGCAATGAGAGATGCTCTCCATTTAAGCATGACACTCAAGCCATCAATGAACTCATCTGAGGGAAAAAAAGGTTACGGATGAATGACTCACAGATAGCAACACCTTCCTTCTCCCAAAGTGTGAAGAAACAGAACTGTCTCAACGATGCAGACGGATAACATGCCTAATAACAACATCAAGGTCAGGTCAGGTATGGGAGCATGCGCCAGAGCAGCGCGTCGCTGCGTCCACTTTCCGCCGGTACTCCAGGGGCCTCCGTCTGGCCAACCTCAGGCAGATGCCTGGCCCATCCCCATCTCCCAGAGATGTTAATCAACTTGCTGCAACCACGAGGAACGTGGTCGGCCCATTGGCCTCCTCCACTCACGAGATTCCCTCGCTGAGAGAATCTGGTGAGCAGGATCAGCATCAGGAAAATGAGCCACATGTCCATAAAGCCACAGCCACAGCTGACGCTCACGGACTATGCAGGTAACAAATCTCATTTGCGTCTCTCTCAGCAACATCTCGTTGGACACAAAGTCCGACCAGCGACAGCGAAGGATTCTCCGAAGAGACCTGGTACCAAAGGAATTAAGTCTCCGTCTCAAATCCCTGGTCAGAGTCCAAGTCTCGCATCCATAGAGCAAGACTGGAAGCACCAAGGACCTGAAGACTCAGACTTTCGTCGTCCCGCATAGGTACCAGCAACGCCACACCCCATGATCCAGTGAATCCATGACTCCTCAGGCCCGACCCAGACGTCTGTTGATCTCTGACTCGCAGCCAGCAGAGACATGAATATCACTGCCAAGGTAAGTGAATCCCTCCACGACCTCCACATCCTCACCACAAACAGGTACTATACAGACAGGATAGCAGTGTCCACGATGTCATTGAAAGCCTGGATCCTAGTTTTGACCCAGGAAACCTGTAATCCCAGCGGCTCTTACTCCTCATTCAGAACCTCAAGGGGCCCCCAAAAGGATATCTAAAGTCCCTGCAAAGATGACTGCATCATCTGCGAAATCAAGGTCAGAGATCTTGACATTCCCAAACGATGCACCACAGCTTGATCTCTGTGACATCCAGCCCCCAGAATCCAGTCCATACAAGTGCTGAAAAGTGTGCGGGCCAGTACACACCCTGACAAACTCCAGTAACAACTGGAAATAAGTCAGAGATGGTACCACCACATCTCACAGCATTCTCAATACCAGAATATAGTTCAGACATCAGATCGATCAGTTTTGGTGGCACCTTATGAAGACAAAGAATCCTCCAGAGGGCATCCCGATTCATTGAATCAAACGCTTGACAGAGACCAACATAGGCTGCAAGCAGCCCCTGCCGAAACTTTCGTCTGTGTTTGGTGAGGACCCGAAGAGCAAGGATATGGTCAATCGTTGACCTCTTTGGTGTAAAGCCTGACTGCTCTAGATGCTGGTACTCCAGCAGATGGTGGCGAACCCTATCTCGAATTATCCGAGCAAAGACCTTTCCTGGCACTGAGAGCAGCGTCACCCCTCGGTAGTTGTTGTAATCTTCGTGATCACCCTTCCCTTTACAGAGAGGAACAACAAGGCCCCTCTTTCATTCAGTTGAGATTATGCTTGTGTTCCAGGCAGAGCACAAAGCTGCATGTAACAGCAGGAGTGCAGCATTTCCACCAGCCTTGAGTTCAGCATGGATGCCACAGATCCCTGGAGCTTCACCCCATTTCAACTGGTTCACTGCAGCTTGTGTTTCCACAAATGAAGGTGGACCACAGTTGATTGGAGGGTCAGCAACAGGGATTGTAAAACCCCTGATGTCAAACTCGACAGCTGGTGGATCAGCCTGGTACAGCCGCTCCAAGTGACTAGCCCAGCGGGCCTTCATTTCGGACTCCTCTGTCAAGAGCCCACCACCCTCTGCTCTAACTGCAGTACACCGAGGGATGGGCTTGGACGAACGCAATGCGCAAATTCCCCTGTAAGCAGGACGAGAATCACTTGACCACAGGTGATGCTCTACCCCCTCACAGATTCCTCGCACATCGGCCTCCTTGTCCACCCTGAGTGCACGTACAGTTTTACACCTGAGCTCCCTGAACAGCTCAGCTCTGTCATCAAGCCTGGCCCTGTGACTCTGGTCAATGGTATTCAGTGTCCCTTGAGACAAAATTTTTCTTCGCCCTCCAGTGTGTTCCAAGACATCTGCCGGCAACATCAAGGATGGTGGGCTTGATGGCACTCCACAACTCTTCAGAATCCCCCAAAACACCCAGACCCCCCCCCCAAATCTCCACTCATCCTGTTCGCAAACTCTTCAGCTACCCTCTCATCCTTTGAGCTTGCCAACATCCAGCCTTGGCTGGGATGGTACCATTCTCCTGGATTTAAGGTGCAACTTAAGAGTGCCTATAACAAGCTGGTGATCAGTGTTGAGGAACTGAGCACTCCGGTGGACCCTGCAGTTCTGGATCATCCTCCAACGAGCACATGGTCAATCTCCTTTGCCTCACCGCCAGTTTTGCAATACTAAGTCCAGCGATGAGCCTGTGGGCGCTGAAACCATGAACCAGCCACCATCAGTCCATAACTTCTTGCAAAGTCGAGGAACTTAGTGCGATTCCAGACTCATGGGGACCAACACACGTTTCATAACTGTCACTATCAGTTCCAGTCGATGTATTGAAATCCCCCAAGACGAGAAGTGTATTTCGCCTGGGGCACTGATCAACCACAGACTCGAGCATGGCATATAATGTGTCCTTCACGGTGAGATCACTCGCCTCAGTCGGAGCATACACAGAGACCAGGAAAATGACACCCAATGAGTGACGAATACTTTTTCTCAAAATACGCTCGTTGACCGGTGTTACGTCAATTATCATTGGAGTCAGCTTATTGGATACAGCTCCAGCAACTCCTTGGGCATGGTAACCATCAGTGGCCAGACCAATAGTTGGTGTTACCACCCGCCATGGTCTCGCCGCAATCCAGTCTCCGAACCTCAGAGAGTGCTGCAATATCGATGTCCAAATGCTTGAGCCCAGATTATAACAGAGACGGATGATCATGCTCTCTTTGGGATGGGACATTCCAGGCACCCACTTGAAGTGACCGCCTCAGGTTAACCCGAGGAGACCGCCGTCTGGTGGATGACACCTCAGCACCACCCCAACACAATTTCCTGCAATCTGACCCAGAAATATTACCCTGTGGTTTCCTTCCTATCATCAAATATTGGGGTTGCGAAGGCTTTGCCCCAATCCCGTCATCCGGTGAGCTGCCCTACAAAAGGAAGCTGCACATTAGGTACTCCCATGGAGTGGGTTTTCAGATTTTTTTTTTTATGCTTCTCGAATGTTTTGCGGAATGAAGGGTTTTACGGTGGCTGGAGTGCAAATCCTGCCACCAACCATCCGAATAAGAAGTAACCCAACTGCAGGAGGACATCCGCAGACACAATTGGGCACTAGATATTGATGGCCGACTTGGCCGTTGCCCAGAAGGAGCTCCTCCACCCTTTGACAGGTTTTGTTCTTCATCCTGCTGGGTGTCCATATCATTCACCCTCCTCACCAGAAAACCTGGTGGGGGGGGGGGCGGTTTCGTCGCCGACAACCCGACCATGGACATCAAGCTCCAAACAGAAATCAACGTGGAATAGATTGGTTACCTCTGTGTTTGTTACCGCATCTCCTCCTGTTTAGTTTCTTCTGCTCTCTCAACTCAAACCAACCCTACCGAGCTCCTCCAGGATTACTCCTCCAGTAACCCTATCCTGTTTAAATTCCCAAATCCAGACACACCTCCAGTCCTTTTTCATGCTTGTATTTACTTCTTGAGGCTGTTCAATCCCACACTTCAGTTTAGGGTTCAAAGCGATGTAATACTATCTCATCCTCCCCCATCGTGACCCACGATCTTTTCTATCCTCATTAATACACCTCACCCCTCTTTTTAAAGAATATCAACCCGAGATGTTTAAATTTTGGGATCATTACCTGATCTCTACTTCCAGGGTTTCAAATTGCATTATCACTATGGACCCAATACTTTCCTGTATTCTCCATTTTTCTAAATTCTGCAAGTCTTATTTTCTTCCATCTGTGCAATATTATCCAAGTCGACTTTTGCTTAAATCTGAGGATGCCTGAAACTTTGGTTCATGCCCTCATAACCTCACATTTGGATTTGTGCAAACCTTCTCTCAAACTCCTACAACTTAGAATATGGCAGCCAGGCTCATAGTTCAAGCATGCAAATTTGATCACTCCACTCATCAAGACACTTGACTGACTTGACTTGACTGACACATAGGTTTTAAAATATTGTTACGGTTATGGAAATTCACAGAACACCATTCAGGTTTCCCAGAGATCAGTTATGTCGATAAGTGAGTGTTCAGATTAGATTTCCCTACCGTCGTCTTGCGGTAATTATTCGTGTAACAGGGCTGTGATCTTTGAGGTTGTGTTTTTCTTTTGCTGTCTTTATTTTGGAACAACCACCTTAACGACACCCTCATCACCTTCTCCAAAACGCCAACCACACCACCATTGCAATGGCCACAACGCCAACCACACCCCCATTACAACAACCACCGTAACCACAACCGCCACAACCACCACCGCGTTTCCACCTCAGCACACGGTTGCGAGAAGCCTGGCATTCGTCGAGGGAGAAGGGACAACGGCACCCCTTTCCCCCCTACCCAACGGAAGACATCCCCACCGGCCAACGGGGTGGATTCGACCCTCCAAAAGGCACAAGGACAAAGACGAATACGGCAGAGCGGCGAGGGAACGTCCCCGATTGAGCGGGAAAACGACTCCTTCTGGAAGTTTCCCTCGCACGCTGGAAGAAGGGCGGGAGGCGAGGGGGCGGGGCTCCATGATAAAAAGGAGGCGCTGAAGGGAAAATCTCTCTCTCTGGGCTCAGCATCGCGCGCGCTCTCTGGATCGCGCGTGCTCTCGCAGTCTCTCTGGAGGCGTGGATTGGGTTGTTGGTCGTGTGCGAGGAAGCTCTCTCGGGGAAGGTCAGATCGAGGAGGATGGAGCTCAAGAATTCACCATACGGTCACGTTCTCTTTCTTTCCTTTTCTGGGTTTTTGTGTGTGTGTTCGTGGCGCCAGTCCCATAAGTAAAACTCCATAAGTGACTGTACATAATAACTATAGACATCGGCTGTAGGCTTTCTTTTTACTCGCGTCCTACCCCCCCCCCTTCCCCCATTGCTTCATTGCATTGCTTTTCTTTGCCTTGCGTAAATGCATGCGTGTTTGCCTCGCCTGATTGCATACACGACTGCATGACTGCATATGTGTCGTGTGTGTACTAAATGTCCTTGTGTGAATGTTGACCCGTTCGTTGCGTCCTCTTCCCTAAATTGAACTGCCATAATTGAGTTCGGAATATAGTTGGTTCTTAATAACCGATAAAAGAATCGGATCCGGCGGGGCTTTGTGATATACACCGCTCGGCAAATCGCAAACGGAGCGAGCTGCTTAGCGGCTCGTTTCCAAGCAGGTCCCGCCGAGGTGTAAATCCCCGGCATTTCTGTCTGCGCGCATAATTCGGTAAATCGACAATTCGGCGATCGGACCCTGTCGCGCGCGGACAGAATAGCTGGCTGATTTTCGGTGTGATTAAGGATACACCCGTAGCTAGATTTCGGCGTTGATCTGAAAGCTGCGACTCGGTTTGTCCGTTCGGTGGGCGAGAGCGGCCGCCATTGGCAAGAAGCGGTCGCCCGCACGCCGACGGGCGGGAAACCACAACAATATCATTGGTGACTATTAAAGTCAACAACAAATTGGTTCTTGCCTACGTTTCTGACCTATGGGTGAAGATTTTAATCCCAACTGAAAAGCATTCCATAAGAAACATTGATTGATTGTTTATATAGTCTTTTTAAAAGGAAAATAAATGATGCAAATTATTAGTGACGCAAATCTTTTGTGTTTCAGATGCGTCTTCCATCTTCAGTGGGTCAGAAGAAAGTAAAGGTCATCGAGCAAGTTCTTACAGAACTTGGCATAGGTTGGTATCACCTTGGTCAAGCTTCATCAAGTCTTAATTTTGCTACTGAAGTTCAAGTCCTAACCCCCCCCTCTCAGTCCCAAGTCCTCAACCCCCCCTCCCAATCCCAAGTCCTCAACCCCCCCTCCCAGTCAACCCCAAGTTTTCAAGCCACTTCGCCACCACAAGTCCACAAATTCACTCTCCCAGTTCTCTTTCCCCTCTCTTCCACCCACCCCAAACTCTGTCCTCTCCTCCCCATTTCTTTTTCAAGCCCTCAACCCCCTTTCCCATCTCTGTCCCTTCTCTGCTCCCACTCCAAACTCTGTCCTCCAATCCCCCTTCTTCAAGTCCACCCCCCCTTTCTTCTTCTCCTCCTCAACCCCCTTCCCAACTCAATTGAGGAGTCCTTTTTATTCTGTCCAACCTCAAGCAAAAAACACCAATGATTTAATCAATGGTCTGTTTTGCTGTTTTTATTCACTCATGATCTGGTCGTATGTCTGGAGGGTGAGTAATGTCCCAGTCCCAGTTGATTCATTACTCATGACCTTGTCGATCTGGTGGTGAGTATCATAGTCAATCGGTTGAAACATTGTTACAGCTGGAAAGTGGTTTGTCAGAGCAACCAATTAATGCCTGCAGATGTAGCAACCAGTTAATTCCTCCTGGAGATGTCTAAATAGCACGACCATCATTTATGACGATACCCGCTATAAACAAAGACATGACAAAGCTATGGGTTCACCATTCTCTGCTGTTGTGGCTTTGTGATGGAGGAACTCAAGCAGAAGAAATTTGAGTCTTGTGAGAATTGGCTCCCATGGGACTGGAACAGATATGTGGATGACACTTTCGCCATTGTGTATAGAGACATGGTAGACCACCCTTTTGGGCAACTTGGCTGTGTTTTTCCCCACATTAGCTTTACAAATGAAATGGAAAAAGAAAGCATATTACCCTTTTTGGATGTGGAGATTTACTGGAAGCTTGATGGCTACTTTAAACGTCAGTATACAGGAAACCAACCCACACCTACAGATTACTGGATTTTAACTCCTAAACCCAATTACACAGACAGTGTTAGCAGCTTTGACAGTATGGGCGTGGACTGTCGTCTTCCAAAATCGATGCAATTAAAGAAACAATATCAGTTAGAGAAGCCTTGCTTCATGATTGGTAAAGCAAAGGGATGCTCCCTCCCCTGAAAGAACCAAAATGGGTAGAACAGAAGGAGCCAGACATGCTTGAGCACTGCACTGCTGCACCACACGGGACTTTCCCAAAGGATTGGGAAGATAGTACGCAGTGCACCGATTGGTGTAGTACACAAACATCTACACACCATCCATAATGTCATTTCAAAACTTGAGAACACTGTATCAACTGCTAACAAATCAGGAGTAGTTTAACATTCATCATGCAGAGACTGACCAATTCTACATTGGTGAAACTGGAAGGAATTTGAAACAAAGGCGAGATGAACATGATAATGCAATTAGGCTTGGAAATGTGTCGCAGTCGGCCATAGTGTGTCATTGCCTGCAATCTGGCCATAAGTTTGATTTTGGGCCCCGTCTTCTTGACATTATGTCCAACAAACGACACACATTGAGATGGGAGGCATGGCACATCAACAGCCAAAATAGTGGTTGAAGTGGGGAGATCATGGACCTACCCACACAATACTCTCTCCTCATACAAATGGCAAAAACTGAATGGTACAATGAGCTGGACAAGGTGAACAAAAAAACAACACTCGCTCCCCAACACCACACCCACACATGTACCACACCAAACCAAAACTCCACCAATCACACAACCCACACGTCATCATGTCCAACCCGGACACGAACTTTGCCATGTTGGTGCCACGGAAACAAAAACAAGAATGAACACACACACACACACACACACACTCACCCCCATACATACAATACCAGATCACGAGTGAATAAAAATAGAGGAGCAGTCAATGTCCGGAGGAGCAGTCAATGTCCGGAGGAGCAGTCAATGTCCGGAGGAGCAGTCAATGTCCGGAGGAGCAGTCAATGTTCGGAGGAGCAGTCAATGTTTGGAGCTGATGTAATGATGGAGTAGTCTTGACTGGAGAGAGCAGATTTTAGGCCATACCAATGAGATACATATCTGCACCTTGGGGCCTTCCAGGAGAATGCAAGTTGTTTTAAAGCAACAGCCTCACCACAGGATTCCGAGTACCAAGAGCGGGAGGATGGGTAAGATAACTGAAGACGAGATTGGGATGAATCTATGCATAAGAGAGCAGGCTTCTGTGGAAGAAGTCCCACGCTGAATTAATATTATTGGTGGTGGATATTGGAGACCAGTCCTGAAGTGTGATTGCTGCTTGCAGTCCCTGCCAGTTTGCTTGAGTGAACTGCCAGACTCACCGGTGCAAAGGTTCTCTGAGAATGGCGAGAGGGATTTTGACTTTCACTAGCATATGATCAGAAGAGCCAAATGGGGCAGAGGAGAAGCAAGATACATTGGCAGGTAAGTTGTCACCAAAGCAGGAGGGAAGATTTGCCATTGGGAGAAATCTGGGTGGGAAAGTTCACAGCTTGAGTCAGACCCATAGTCAGAGAAGTCCTTTGCAGAAGTGCCATGGTTGGTGAGAGAGGTACCAACACCCAGCCAATTGGCATGGTGACAATTGAAGTCACCACATTTGAGGAAGAGAGAGTTGGGATGAGTGATTAAAAGTTTGTCCAGAGAGAGAGATAGATGAAGTCATCACTGTTGGGAGGACGGCACAACGTACAGACAAACATCAGGTGAGAACAGAGGGGAAGTCACAACCAGAGGTACTCCTGGAGTTTGGGAGGTGTAAGAGCAGTACACTGAGAGTAAGAATTTTTTTATGTAAAGCACGACTCCGCTGCCAGGACGGGGTTCGGATCGATCAAACCGGAGGAGATAATAGCCAGAGAGAAACACTAAAGAGTCAGGGATGTTCTGTATGTCCGGTTTATCGGCAACGGCCTGGATTGAGAGATGTGTCAGGTTAGAATGGAGGCCTCAGATGTTTTTGGTCCACACGGTGAGGGATGGGGGAAAGGAGCTGCTAATAGGACATAGGGATGTGGAAAGAGCAAGGAGAGGGTGTGGGGTGGAGAGAAGATGGGGGTGAAGCTGGGAGGGAAGGATTGTGGGGGGGGGAGGACAAGGTTTAAGTTATGAGGGGGGGAGCAGAAGAAGGGAATGGTACTGACATGGAGGGATTTCACACCATGAATGGACTTGAAGGGGAAATGTTTGTCATGTGCACACAGCCTTTGCAAAATTGACGCCTCAGGATTCTCAGACTGGATTACCTGTGACAGGCTTCACAGGTGTTGTGATGATGAGAGTGTTTTTGATTGAAGGCATAGAGAAAAATTTGGCTGTAAGTGAAAGAGGATGCTGGATGAACTAAGTGTTTAGGAGTGAGGAGGTTTTGGGAAATGAGCCTCATCAAAGATGAACAAGATATTTTGATGAAGGAAAACAATGAATTGGTTGGTCATGATGGAGAAATAAGCAGAGTAAGGCACTTTAAGATACATTTTGGAGTCGTTTTTTAAATGTTGTGAAGAGGTTTTAAAGAAGAGAAACGTTTCATTAAATTTGGGGATGTTGCAAAGAAGGTATCGGAAAATGAGTGGCGTTTCAAGTTTTATTTTTTTATTCTTTCTGATGTTGGTGGTAGGGTTTTTCCTGAATGTTTGTTTTTTCTGGGCAAAGGAGAGATATTTTGTTTTAATATTTGAGGGAGGAGGGGGAAAGGATTGAGCTGAGGGTTCAGAAGTAACAACAACTGGAACAAAGAAGCGAAAACGAGGCAGAAAATGGAAGGCAGAAACTTGAGAGACAAACTAAACGATTTAACACAGCAGCTCATGTTTTGGGACATAAAAGTTGACGAAAAACAGGAAAAGTAAAACAAATAAAAACGAAAGAGCAAAACAGCGTAAATGGTCGGGGGAACTTAGCTTCGAAGAAGTGGTCGGAGAGAGCGCCGATCCCCGAACCAAAAGTCTCATAAATGCTCTCGTACATTATTAGTATCCCTCGATTTTCCTCTTTCTCTCCCTCCCCTCCTTCCCACTCATATATATTCCACATTCATGTTGCCTGTTATGTGGAATGCAGATTTAATTCCAATGCCCACGGAGACCATTGTTACACAGTTCAATGAACTGCGTAGCGATTTGCTGCTGTTGTACGAGCTGCGCCAGGCACATGCTACCGTCGAGTATGACCGCCATGCACTGCAGCTTCGGCGTGACTCGCTTGCAGCACACATGCACCCACCGCCAGCTGAGACCGGTGCACAAACATCTACTGCTGACGAAGCAGCCAGCAACTATGGGGTGCTTCCTGATGGAGGATCTGCAGAGGGGAGCTCTGCCTCGGTACAATGCTGACTGTTTTGTTTTTCTTTTGCTTCATTTACAACTTTTATTACAGCTTCCTCACTTTAAGAGTGAAAGTGAGAGTGGCGAATGGCTCATCTTGTTGTGTGGGAGAGGTGTAGCTAACTTACTTCTCATTTCATCAGCTTTTTTTTTTTTCCCAACAAGACAATGCCAGTTACATTATATGTTTGTGGTGTTGTCGTGTAAGTCCCACCCTGATTTTTGTTTCCAGCGCAAACGACGAGAGCAGCCCAACGTCTTCACTTGTCCGGCTGCAGTTAAGAAAAAGAAGATTTGAGATCAACCACTCAACATTTCCTGTACAAATATTTATTGCTTTGAATGCATAAATGAACATCCGGACGGCATGCTCATTTTGTGGAAACGAGTTACATTGAAGAAAGAATGGTAAAGCAGGAAAATATTTCAGAGAAAACGTGGATGCCATTCTTGTTTATTTATTTTCCCTGACATGTCATTAAATTTATTTAGAATTTTTTTTTTCAGTGCTTTACTATTTTGGTGATCAAATGCTTGAGTGGTTTACATGTTGCTGAACAAACTGGACGGTCCACTACCTTTTCCTTTGTTATGGAGCATGTTGCAGGTACGTCCTCGTCTCTTCTGTAGTAAGATAGTGTGATCGATCTTGTCCGTTTGTAAGTGCAGTGTACTTCCGGGACAAATAAAATTGAGATGAAAACCCAGACGTCAACAAAGTGGTTTCCGAAACTTCCACTGTTGCACATATGTGAGAGTGTTCTGGTGAGAACGCAATTGGCTAAAATGTAATGTCACGTGTTTCAAAGCTGCATGGGGCATTCAGGTTTTAAGACCAAAATTTGAGAGTTCAAGACATGCAAACTTTTTGTTTTTCATAATGTGTCTTATCTAAAATGCACTTGCTCTGTATTATCTTTCAAACAAACTCTCTGCCAGTGAAATAAAAGTTTTAGATTGCTCCAGAGTTTTCTTATTCAATTTGTTTCCCTGTTATCCTCGCCAGGGTACTGCATTCGGGTCTGTCTGTCCACAGAATGTGCTAACATCGGGCCTCAAACACCATCTCGTGGTCGCCAGTATTAAATGTTATCTTTTTTCAACAGTTAACTTATAAAGTATGTCCAATTAGAATGTGAATGTCTATAAAGTATGTACTATTACACTGAGTATATCTATAAAGTACATACTATAGTATGTGCGATAACAATGTGAGTGTCTACAAAGGATGTACTATATTACAGAATTAAGAATGTGAGTCCGTCTAGAAAGTATACTACATGGTCAAAAGTATGTGGACACCTGCTCGTCCAACATCTTCCAAAATCATGGGGATTAATATGGAGTTGGTTCTCCCCTTTGCTGCTATAACAACCTCCACTCTTCTGGGAAGGCTTTCCACTCGAAGTTGGAACATTACTGCAGGGATTTGCTTCCATTCAACCACAAGAGCATCAGTGAGGTAGGGTACTGATGTTGGGCAATTAGGTCTGACGCGTAGTCGGCGTTCCAATTCATCCCAAAGGTGTTCGATGGGGTTGAGGTCAGGGCTCTGTGCAGGCCAGTCAATTCTTCCATACTGATCTCAACAAACCATTTCTGCATGGACATCACTTTGTGCACGTGGGTATTGTAATGCTGAAGCAGGAAAGGACCTTCCCCAAACTGTTCCCACAAAGTTGGAAGCACAGAATTGTCCAGAATGTTGTATGCTGTAGCGTTAAGAATTCCCTTCACTGGAGCAAAGGGGCCGAGCCCAAACCATGAAAAACAGCCCCAGACCATTATTTCTCCTCCTCCAAAATTTACAGTTGGCACGATGCATTTGGGCAGGTAGCATTTTCCTGGCATCTGTCAAACCAAGATTAGTTCATCGGATGTCTTACTGTGATGGTGTTCATCTGCCAGATGGTGAAGTGTGATTCATCACTCCAGATAACGCATTTCCACTGCTCCAGAGTGCAATGGTGGTGAGCTTTACACCACTCCAGCCGCTGCTTGGCATTGCGCATGGTGATCTTAGGCTTGTGTGCGTCTGCTTGGCCATGGAAACCCATTTCATGAAGCTCTCGATGAACAGTGTTTGTGCTGACGTTGCTTCCAGTCAGTTTGGAACTCGGTAGAGTGTTGCAGACTCGACGACAGACAATTTTTATACACTACGTGCTTCAGCACTTGGCGGTCCCTTTCTTTGAACTTGTGTGGCCTACCACTTCACGGCTGAGCTGTTGTTGCTCCAAGACGTTTCCACTTCACAATCACAGCACTTACAGTTGACTGGGGCAGCTCAAGCAGGGCAGAAATTTGATGAACTGACTTGTTGGAAAGGTGGCATCCTATGACGGTGCCACGTTGAAAGTCACTGAGCTACTGCCAATGTTTGTTTATGGAGATTGTATGGCTGTGCGATTGATTTTATACACCTGTCAGCAATGGGTGTAAATGAAATAGCCAAATCCACTAATTAGAAGAGGTGTTCACATACTTTTGGTCATGTGTGTGTATATTAAGAATCTGCTTTCCACCACATCTCATCTATAAAATGTGTATGTCAGTAAAATATGTGCATCTATAAAATACCTCCTATTGTAACGTGAATCTATACATACAGCATGCACAATAAAACCAAAAAGGTCTGTTTGTCTGCTGTATGAACATAAACCTACATCATTAAAGCATCGTCTGCACACTAAACAAAACAAGTCCCGAGCAGGGTCGGTAATCTCCGATTGGTCTTTCCAGTTGTTGGATCAACAGTCAGGCAGGTGGACCTTAAAATATCACAACAGATAACAATGGGACTCAGGGCCAGAGGAGGGAGGGGGGGGTCAACTTGTTCAAAGCCACAGTCTAATGGAATTAAAAATTCGGCCTTGTGAACAGGTGTGTTCGGAGGAGCACACCGACGGTCAACATCCCTCAGCATTTGTCCTTGAAGACCTGCCACAATGGAATGGAAATATTTGCCTTTAATCGTTTTGGACATCGGTTACAGATGAGCTCCAGGTGGAGGATTTAGCGGCCATCTATTTATTACGTACGCACTGGAAAGGGTCACGGCAGTGATACGTCGACCCTTACATGAGTGCGACGTATGCGCCACCATGTTGTGTATAACATGTGTGTATATATATATATATATAGCATATATAACATCTATATATATGTTGTGTATATATATAGCATGTGTGTGTATCTTTCGCTCATCTGTTTTTAATCACGTCTGGTGCTCCACACTTGACAGTCCACTGACCTTACTCTCGGTTCCGCCTCATCATGCATTCATTAATATTCATGTAACTGCCAACACCACATATGGCTTGTAGCATGGTATTGTGTACACTGTGGTCCTAAATGAGGAGAAAGCTTAGAAATTGAACCCAGTTTTAATAAGATAAACAATCTTAATGTTATATAATGCCCAAGTGTCTGTGCTTTCAGAAAATGTATACTTTGCTATGGGTCCTATGGATATAGTTGCTTACAAAGCGTGGTTTTTTTTTTTTTAATCCAAACACAGGCTATTTTTTCCATTTTTATAGCTCATTTTTTAGAAATGGGTTACATGTATGATTGTATATGTTGTCCAAAATGGTTGAAAATGCATTTTTTGTTTGATATATATCATTATACATAAGAATAGAACAATTCCTCAAAACAGTACATTTCTTATGAGCTTCTGTATATCTTGGCACCTTCAAATGTGTAAAATCTCAGATTTTGCAAAATTTCCCCCAGTCATTGTGAAGCTTACAAAATCTTATTCCAGAAATTTGAAATGCATCTGGTAGAACATCTTAAATAGCAATTTACTTCTGCATAAAGTGATGATTTAAAATGGCAAGTTTCAACATGGATCATTACTACATACCAGTTTTTAGGTTCACTTCCATGATTGGGTCAAAAATGTTAGGAAGTACATAACAAATTGCATTTACCAAGCTGCTACAAAAGTACTGGTAGCTATAAGCTTGATTTTATAACCATAGAATAAGTTTACCAAGATGGCCCTATGATATAAAAATCAATACCAAAGGCCAGTTTGTGTTCAGTATACAGAACATCAAAGGTCGTTAGGAAGTACGTAACGTTTTAAAGAAATCTGCACTTTTAATCCTAAGATGTTCGTTTGGTTCATCACAGCATGTATTTCTATGGTTAAGTTTATGTGCATATATATTTATGACCTGAATGAACACTGATCAATTTGTTAATTTCATATGACCTTAACCTCTTTGCTCAAGGTCAAATATCAGGTAAACCAAATATTCTCCATATATGTGGTTTCCAATTAGTGTATAATACATATCTAAGCCATCAGACCAATTTTAGAATGATATTAGTGGTTCCTTGATACACATTATAATTGATAACCAACTTTGACCCTGTCAGAGCAATAGAAAGAGGAAGAATTAAGCTCTGCCCAAGTAGATCCTGAATCCCCATGATGTTGGCTAACAAATGATATGCAAAACTTAATCATACAATGACTTTCATTTTTTGGTCCCCCGTGTCCTAAATGTGTACATAATACCTTGCTCTAAGCCATATTCCTTTTTTCATGAAAATAACAACTGATGATGAAAACCCACTCAAAAAAATAGTAAACATGTCACATGCCAAAGTCCTTGGTCCATTCAGCGGCGCAACGATATCTCATCCCACGAGGAACACCTGGGGTAAAAACTTGAGGCATTTGTTGGAGAGAGCTCTGCACCCCTAAAGTCCTGTCGTACTTCCAACAGAAAGTCCATTTGAGGTCTCAATTGCAGGTGCTGGATGAATTGCATTCCACACGTTCTCATCAGAGAGACTGTTGGTAGCAGGACCTCTCTGTTCACTGATCTTGAGGGGTTGGGTATACTTGTTTTGACCTCTCTGGTGAAGTCCATGTTTCCGAATTCGCACGAAAGAACCACATTGGAAGGTGGAAGGTTTTGCTACCCGACACTTGACTGTGTATTGTTTAGACTTCTCATTTCTGTTAAACACAGCGTTTCACATCCTCGGGTTGTGCAGCAGGTACACTGATTTGACAATCCTCCATGTGCAACTTGTTGTGCAATGTACATCCATGTCGAAGTTCAGCAGGGGTCTGATGAGTCGTTGCAAGTCTTGTAGCTCGATATGATTGCAAGAAGTTGGGTACGAATGATTTCCAGGGCTTCCCTTCGAGATTTGCAGTATGTATACAGTCTTTAAACACTCTGTTGAATCGTTCTATCTCCCCGTTGGCTTGTGGGTAGTAGATAGAACTACGCCAGTGTTTGATGTTTCTTTCCTGCAGGAATGTTTCAAACTCAGTTGAAACAAACTGAGATCCATTGTAAGAGATCGGTTCCCGCGGAATTCCTTCACGACTGAATACTGCAGTCAGGAACTTGATAACTGTAGCAGATGTTACTTGGGATGTAAAGGCTACTTCTGGCCATTTGCTGAAGTAATCAATTAAGGTAATGGCATCGCGGCAGTCCATTTGGCCATTATCAAGTGGTCCCACTATTTTGATGGTAAGCTTTTCCCAAGCAGCATTTGGGAACAGAACTGGTTGCAAAGGTGGAACCTGAGTGACAGCTGTTTTATCATGCATTTGGCAAGTAATGCACGACTTGATGGCAACTACCACGTGGGAGTCCATCCCTGGCCACCAGTAGAGGTCATGCAGCCTTTGTTTAGTCCTTACAATACCTTGATGCGTATCATGGGCAAGCTGGATTAACTTGGGTTGAAGTTCTGTTGGCACTATCACACGGTGAGTGCCCCGAATCAAGTTATCCTCCTGTACAGCCAGTTGATTCCAAATGCGAAAGGGAAGTACATTTTGGTCAATGCCCTTCACAGTGCAAGGCCATCCTCTGGAGACATATCCTCACACCTTCTGTAGGGTAGGGAATCTATTGCAAGTTTCCTTGAATTGTTCCACAGGTACAGCAGCACAGTCACTGGACACTAAAGCCACCATTTATGCATCCGGTTCGTGGTAAAGCTCTGTCATGGAGAGTGGTAACCGTGATAAACAGTCTGCAGTCACATTTTTATAGCCAGGTTTGTACACAATTTCGTAGTTAAACAACAGCAAGCGTGCAAACTAATGTGCAATTCTCATTCCAGCTCGACCAAGACCTTTCGAATTCAGTAATGTGGTCAGTGGACTGTGGTCTGTACACAGGATAAATTTCCGACCCCATACATAAGTACGCCATTTCTCAATTGCCCAGACGCAGGTGAGTACTTGCGTTTACATTCTGTGAGCATTCGTGAGGCAAATGCTGTTGTTTCCTCTGAAGAGTCCTCATGAAGTTGAGTGAGCACTGCTCCAAGTCCATAATCAGACGTGTCTGTGGTCACAATGGTGGTCACAAACAAAGCAAGTGCAAGGCTGTTAGCAATCAATTTTTTATTACCCTTTCAAATTGAGTGTGCGCAGCCTCAGTCCAGGAGAAGTCACCATCCTTGCGCAGTAAGGCAAGAAGTGACTCCACGACTGTCACATAATTTGGAATGAATATGAAGGACCAAGAAGTCAAACCCAGAGCCTCTGTGCTCGTTGACGAAACTCATATCGTTTGAAAACAGCGTTCACCTTCGGCATGAAAAAGGTTATTAATGCACCGACAGCAGCAGAGTACATGTCCCCCATCAACTGAGAGGGTACAGAATAAACGCTGCCCTTCAGTTCCTAGGCAGTGTATAAGCAATGCGAGCTTCCTCGCATCATAAAGTGTGACGTCATTTACCGCCAGCATGAAGTTCTCGAACATGCGCATCCATGAGGTAAAAGGTATCGAAGGCTCACCCGGACTTGGTAAGAATACAGCAGATGGTGTAAGAGCAAAGTGATCCCATCCTCGTCACCAATATGTTGTGTATAAGCAAAGACAGCCCACACGAAGGATCTTTACCTCATCTGCTTTTAATCACATCACGTGCTCCACACTCGACAGCCCGCTGACGTCACTTCCGGTTCATCATGCATTCATTAATACAAGTGCGTGCCCGTACGTGCGTGGCTGTACGTGCAAAAAAAATTCAAACCGCGTACCAGAAACAACAACCACCCCGGCCGTTCCTTCGCTCTTGCGTGACCGTACGTGCAAAAAAAAAGAAAAAAAAGAATTGTGTCGTCAATCGTGACGTCATAGCACTGTGTCCTGTCATTGGTTTGGTAAATAAATGGCCATAACTTTGGAAACACTTGTCCAATTAATATCAAACCTTGAAAAGGCACATACTCAGGTCCCCAGTAATATAGCTGGCAAGTTTCAATTAGATCGGACCAGTGGTTGTCGAGAAACAGCGGTCACAGACAGACAGACAGACAGACAAGCTGGTAGACGACGAGGGATTCGCTAGGATTGAAGCACTGGATACGATGCTTTTCATTCTGACCGATCCACCGACGAAGATTCATTGCCAAGACGTATTGGTTCACATACAATTGTTCCTCTGCCTGGCAAGATTTTTCAAGATAGTGTATTTTGCCAACTGGCACTCCTCATAAAAAATGATGGTAAATAGACACCCAATTTTTGAAGGACTCGCATTTGAAAAATAATCGGTTTACTGGTTTGTGCTGTGGAGCGTCGCATTGCAGACACACACACACACACACACACACACACGCACACACGCACACACGCACACACACGGAAAATCCGATAAACTTCTCTCAATGCTCTTGTTTGACCACACCTCCTGAGGCACACAATATTTTTCATAAGCCATGCCCACTTTCCATAAGCCACGCCCATTTTTCTATAAGCCACGCCCACTTTCCTACGCCACTCCCACTTTTCATCAACCATGTCCACTTTCCCTAAGCTCCGCCCACTTTCCTAAGCCCCTCATAAAAAAATGACGGTAAATAAACACCCGATTTTTGAAGGACTACCATTTGAAAAATAAAACCTCAATCAAAAATCGGCTCAAGTAAAATTTTCTAAATATCTCGAAGTTTTTAATGCCGAAGTCTCGTTTCTCTACATTCAAAACTGAAGGACAAGTATTGAAAATACTGTACGCGGTTTTTGGCCGCTGCACAGCAACGGGTGGTTGCTGGGCAACGAAATTCAAACGTGCACATTCCCAGTACATATTGCACATGTTGGCAAAGTTTCATCGAAATCGGTTCGCTGGTTCGTGCTGTGGAGCCTCGCGTTGCAGACACACATACACATACACACACACACACACACACACACACACACACACACACACACACACCCACACACACACACACACACACCCACACCCACACACACACACACACCCACACACACACACACACACACACACACACACACACACACACACGGAAAACCCGAAAATAAGGGATATCTAGCATTTATTGCGAATCCAACAGACACACAGACACACAGATTGCTGGAATTATAGATTCATGAAGCTCCCAATACTGTACCACACTGCAAAGCAGGAAAATCATCTCCTAATTGAGACTGGAAGATAAACCTTCAAATTGCCTGTTATTTTCGCTTCACCCGGAGTGTGTTCAGTTCCCAAGTTTCTTACAGAGCGCTCGACAAGCGGCTTATTAAGCACTCAAGCAAGCTCTTCATTCGAAACTGTTAAGGAACGGCTGGCTTGGTAAGCGCTAGCTAGCTGCTTGATAACTGAACACACTCCTGCTGCACTCCTCTTGATGTGGACGTGCGAGCTCCGAAATTAGCGCCGCGCTTGACTGATCAGACCACGCGCGCGCCCTTGATTGGAAAAGCGCGGGAACGCAACGAGGCGCGTGACGTGTAGTTCCCGCCACGTGCGTTGTTGGCGCGAACTTCGCGGATTGAGGTCAAATGTTAAATGATCATTGGTCGAATAGTTCGGATGATTAAATTACCTCATGTAATCATATATATGTATATATATATATATATATATATATGTGTTAAAGCTGAGGTAATTAACTCACGTTCTGTGGCAACATTTCGGGGAATTTTAATTTTTTGGGGGTTTTTTTGTTTAATATAATTTTTTGTGGCGGAAACGATTGTGAAAGTGAATTCTTTGTGTTTTTTTTTTTCCCCCTTTTTTTTTGTTGTTTTGTTTCCACACACGGTTCCTGGATCAAGTCGGATCGAAAATGCTGAGGTAACATGAAGTTACCGAGTCCGACGTGTCTGTGTTTTTATCCTCGATTGTCGATCTATCTATCAGGTTGATTCGCAAGGTGGCCCTTAAAATACGATTGTTTAAACCACCTACGGAACGTTCCTGTGGTAACTTGTATCTCCAGATGGTTGTTTGTGGTCGTGGTCCTCGGTGTGGGCCGAACGGAGAGCACCGGTCGCACACCTGAGCGCATAGCGGTGCAGTGCGACCCCAGGTTTGTGCAGGTGTGTAACATTGTGTGTCCATGACGACGCCGGTTGTTCGAGACTGGGGTCGTTTTGGTTACTGTGCACATCCACCATCCGAGGAGTCGATGGCTTGGTTAACTACGAGTTGACCTTTGACCCGTCTTCATTTTTGAATCTCTAATCGATGGAGTTTGTTGTTTTTTTTTTTTCCTCTTGTGTAGGCAACGATTCTCAAGCGAATCCCAGACTTTGACAGAGTGAGTTTGTTGTCCGCCCTCGCACCGCGAAACGGGTTACATCCCTTCATGGAGCACACTAATGACGTCACAGCAAGCACGAGTCGGGTTGAGGGTTATTCGTACTGCACTGTAACCTACTACTACTACTATTACTCAGCACGTCTGCTGCTGTGCAGCACGAGACGGCCGTGTTTTATTTATTTATTTATTTATTTATTTTTTAATTGTTTGTGTCTGCCGACACTGAGATGTTTTCTACTTTACCATTTGATCCTTTTTATCTAAAATTGTCAAATCTGTTTGAGACTATTGGGTCAAGTTGCGTGTGATGACAAATTGATTATATTTTAGTGAGATATATATGATTGATTCATCGTAATTGTAGAAAGTCCTTTGTTTGTACGAGTTCCTATCCACCGACAAGACCTTCATCTACTGCTTCATGGAGATCAAGGCCTTCAAGATTATTGGAATCTCCCATGATGAAGCTGGATCTATGGACCTATAACTTTGTCATCAGACGGGTCAATGGTCTGTCTTCGACCGCCTTCTTTCTGCTCTTTCCTCGACCCCAACAAAGTTTTTCTCCAGAGCTCCCATGGTCCACCATCAACTGCCTTCTGGTGAACCTACCTAAATCCAGGATCACTGCTCACCACCACTCATTCATTCTTCTTTCGTCCTTCCAGTGCAATCGACTTCCACATTCTCTTCAATGTCATTCTTTCCTCCAGGTCTTTGAGATGGCTGTTCACCACCGTCCCAATCCGAATTCGTGATCCATTCTACCCTTGACCCCACCCCAATCCCTTCTTCCAAATTGCCAGCTTTTTCTTCTGTATCTATCTTGTCCTGCCCATCATTCATCCCCATTCCCATTTTTTGGTATTTTTTTCTCTTGCTCAACTGTTCCTCATGTCCTGTTGTGTACTACTAATTCAGGCTCTTCCATGAGCCTTGATTATGTATACAGTACAAAAAAACAAATTTCATTGGATCAAAAACATAGTACGACACGATTTGTCAATCGGCCAAAACTTGGACAAGTTGGGTTGGTGACAATCTCAGATTTTGGTTCAGGTTCAGACGCACATCTGGTGAATGCCTTCCACAGCGTGCTGTTCTAGTTGCGTCCTCCACCAAAGGTACACTGAGCTCGTTTTCACCCCTGTTTGGCATGATGTCAGTTTGATGGGTTGGGTATCAAGTAATTTATTCGATTTTTGGTGAAGATCTAGGTTCTATAATTCTTTGTTCACTATTGAGATGAGGCCAAAGTTGTGACAACTTGGTGGATGAGTTTTTAGGTAACCAGAACGAGCAGATTTGATTTTGGTTCAGGTCTGGATCTGGCCACTCGGGATACAAAACGAACTATTCGGCATGATTGAGGTATGCACTCCAGCGCGTGCCATTCTAGTCTGGTTTATTCTTGCACCCGACCAAACTCACCGACTGGTGATTCAGTAAAGCAGAGTTTATGTTCTCATGTGGCAGACAGTTATTACTGCTCACGTCGTGCAGTTTCAGCTATTGTGGGCCCGTGAATTGTGCTTTATCAAGTATATATATATATATATGTATATGTATATGTATATGTATATGTATATGTATATATATATATATATATATATATATATTTTTGGAATCCTATAACTTGACTGGATTAGGATTTCAATGAACTCCCTGGAAAGTTTGGGTGCAAATGCCAACCTGTGATGCTGTTTATCCCCACACGGAGGGCAGCATGCCAGGGAAACAGAGTCGAAATTGGAGTTCTTGAGATGCAAGGAATCTGAGCCTGCAAAGATGGAGACCAAGGACCACTGCTCAATGAGTTGACCAAGACCATCGTCATTCCTTCTGGAAGAGAAGAGGAAATTGAGGAGCACTGCTTCCAAACTGTTGTCATGCCAGCCAGCACAGAAATGCATGCTGTAATTGTCAGCAATTTATGCAAAGATTTGTATTCCCATTCGCGAAGTGACTCTGCCAGTATGCCTATAAATTATTGTATGCTAGTATGAATAACATATGATTGGACTGTGAATCTATACAGTAAAACCAAAAAGATGCATGGTCCAAGTCTACATAAAATGGTCTGTGATCTCCAATTACTTTAATTGTACAAATCTGCTTCAGGCTCCTCTACCCAATGTGGACAAAGCTTACGATTCCTCATGGTTCCTGGTGGTGTCCTTGCCTTCGGGACGTAAAGATACCCTCACTGTGGAGCAGGCACGGTTACGAGGGGTTAATCTGTTTGACACTGCCGATCATTTGGTGCTGAGGGTGAACCATTCGCTTGACTTTGTCAAGGTAGAACAAGTGAGTACATGTGGTGCTGCTTCTGCATTCAGTTTTTATTTTATTTATTATTATAATATTTATATATATTTTTTTTTTCCTCCTTCCCCTCCACTTCAAGTCTATGGTCTTGCCAAGAGTAGCCCATTACTGCAAGTATGGACTGTTAGGGTGGATTTTGTGGTAGTGGAAGATAGCAGCCTGGTGTTGGCTTAATGATTCGGGTGGTGGGCTTTGGATCTGATGGTCCTGAGTTCAAGTTGACTCTGCCTGTCCTGATGTCGGCAAAATGAGTGCCAGCATGTTGGTATACTGGCGAAGTGGTGACCTGTCCAGGATTGTACCCAAGAGTCAAGGCGATTGCTTGGGCAGCACCAACGCTCTGCACAGAGTATGGTCCCAATGGATGGGTGGAAGATTGCACCAATATATGGCCATTGTGAGGTTGAAACTCAGTTTAAAGTCATTGATTGCACCATGAAGTACCTTTTTCAGCTTTTATTGGCAGGTGTTGTGATAAAATTATCTGATTATGTATATATGCCAACACTTTAAGAAAAGAAGAAAAAAACCTGACATTTGTAGTCCACTTCAACTTTGTTTTTGTGCTGGAAGTTTGCAGAAATATTTTGTAAACACTCCCCCTGCAAAAGGTCACGTGTAGCGCATTTGCATTCTTGCGCATGGCTAATGTGGATTGCACTAAAGTTTAATGTCCAGGTTTTGCAGCCTTGTGGCTGTCTCAAGGGCGAGTTGGTGGAGAGGTAAAAGTCCTCCATCTCCGCAAGGGACACTGCGACGTGATATCTTCCATTGTCTGAACTCTTCCACAGCCACAGAGTGCATTGGTTTTATCCTCCATCGGTGGAGGGCACTATCGCAAAGACCCTGTCCAATGCAGAGCCTGTTTAGGGCTGTCCATTGCCTATGTGGAGTGAAACTGGGTGGAGGAATGCTTGGATCATGTATAATATGTTTAGGAGTTTTGGCTGCCTCCCAGCTGGCCCTCAAGTCCGTTTCACTTTGGGCTCCAGTAAATAGGTTGGTGTGGTTTTGGGGACTTTAGATGACAGTGTGGATGTTCAGTGAGAAGGCTCTGGGCTGGAATTTCAGTTGCCAAACTGTGGCTGAAGTATCAGGATGACAGCACATCTCTACAAATGGCTGGCGGAGCAATGTTGCAAAGGATAGGAAGCCATTTGGTCTTTGTTGGCTTGAGGGTTCCAGACAGTTCTTATCATGGTGTTTAACCATGTCGACGGCCTTTGTATGGGCACTCGCTGACTAGACTGGCACGCAATACTCTGCTGTCGAGTCTATAGGGCGAGCGTTGTTGGCACCGGCTCTCCATGATGTTCTGGATGAGGTTTACCAGTGTCCTGACCTTTGCATCTTTGCAGGTGTAGAACGTTTGTATGAGAAATGCTGATGGGTTGATTTGTACAAGTAAATGGCTTTATTACAAAGGAAGTATCTTGATGACAACTGACTGTTCAAGTCTAGATCTTAATTTTTTTTTTTTAAGGGATCTGGATTGGATTTTGTTGCTGACTTTCTTGCAAGAAGAGTTTTATGTAGTTCTGATGCTTTAAGATGTCAAGCTTAGCTACAATTAACTTGCACAGTATGTTCCTCATCCCAGATTTGATGGCATGTGCTAATGGAGCAGCATGGTCTTGAATTTTGTTTGTAAGCAGCTTCCTCAGTGCTTTCACTGAATGCATTGCTGTGAGGGATCAGGCAAATTTACCTGCCCAAATTTATTTTTATTTTTTGATTATAAACTGAATGCAAATGCTTTATGAGCATTTTAAGGTAAAGCCAGCAGTCCAACTACCATCAAATTCCTTTGCTACAAAAGTCAAAGCTCTGAGTTTGACTCAGCCAATTTATCAACTGGATTCTCAGGGTAGAATCCGAAGTGTGGAATTTATATTATGGTGTGGATGAAATCTTTTTAATCCATTTTCTCCCCTCCCTCCCATAGTTCCGCAGTATAAAGGGTTACAAAGTTGATGTGTTGTTGGAGCATGGTTCTCCTTCACCCCAGTTGTCCATCTCCATTCCTCTAGTCTGTGTCCTTGGTAAGATTCCTTGGACCATTGGTGTTTTATAATGTATTTGCATTGAAGTAAAGGAAACTTTGCATTTATCATTAAGAGGTCTTTTCCAATTCCTCGCCTCATCCTACAGATGCCTTCCACTGTAACGAAACTCATCTTGTGGTGGTTATGCCAGAGATGTGTGAGGAGCCACTTGAGGGGTTGACTATAAATGGTCAAGACTTAAACTTGGAGGATCTAGAAAAAAAGCTTGTTAGCCTGCAGAAAATAAGTGAAAATGGCAGCAGAGGCTACATTATTGAAATATCCAAGAAGTCACCGTTGCTTTCTGAAATGGTATGCTTGGTGGAGGATTTTGTTTTTTCAATGTTAAAAAAAACATTTGGCTCCAATTGTGACTTTAGAATCATGTGTTTGAACTTTTTTTTTTTTTGTTTTTTTTTTTTGTTTACCAATTTTTTGCCATGATTCTATCACTTTCACAGACTTGCCAAATTGATGCTGAGAGTGGAACAATGTACAGTTTAGACCTGGTGCTCAACTTCAGGCGGATGCAAGAGCCCTACCTGGTGCGACTAAGCTGGGCCTGTCCTTGTGAAGCTTTTTCTCAAGTACCTGCTTGTGAGTTTCTCCTACATGTGCAGAGTACATTTAGTGAAAGAAGGATTTCTGTTCTTGTTGATGGCTTCCTTCTGGGGGGATCTCCAAAGTGAAGTTTTGTGATTGAATTAGTGCAGACCCTAACCACAGTTTCATTGCTGTCTTGTCAGGTTTTGGGTCGATATTTTGGTGATTGGAAATCTGGGATTGATGACTTTGTTTAGAGCTGCATTGAAATTATATTGAAGATGGGAAAGCTGTCTTTAGTAGTAGGTCTTAAATTTTGTGCTCTAGTAAAAGACTATCTTGTGAATGCAAAATGGGATTTAACTCCTCCATTCATTCCTTCCCCATCCCAATGCCTGCTTGTACAGGGTGTTCTGAAAGTCTCTTTACCCTTGCCCAGTGAAGCATTAGTTCTTGATACGGTACCCTGGTTTATATCGTGTTTATGCCAATTCTTGATTTCTCAACTCTCACTTATCGTTTCAAAAGCCATTCCTTTTCTCGAGCATTTTCAGAACTTGGACTGCAAAAGACCCCAGAATACACCGCTAAAGTAACAAACGGGGACCACAAAATCGCTGAACTTCTGTACTGTCGCACATAAAGAAATTTTCTGCACTGTTGATTGGTGAAGAGCCGTTGTAAAAATGTTGGCCTTAAAAGTTAAATTTGATGTTCATTGAATGGATTGCTGGGTTAAACTTGCTTTGGATCGATAAATATGCCTATGCTCATTGAAGGAGGAAGACTTGCTGTTTCTAGAAGTGATTATTTTTATTTAATTGTCTTGTACAACTGTCAATCAAAAAAGGTGAAGATGGCATTCACCCTTATTCCGTTAACAAGCAGAGCATCTGCCCTATGGGTGATCATATTCCAAGCTTGCAACACGTTCTTCTGATTGGAGACTGCACTACACAATACGCATTTACATTGAGAATT
Source organism: Eptatretus burgeri (assembly GCF_056783735.1). Taxonomy (NCBI): domain Eukaryota; kingdom Metazoa; phylum Chordata; class Myxini; order Myxiniformes; family Myxinidae; genus Eptatretus; species Eptatretus burgeri. The sequence continues at coordinate 64,829,831 of NC_140969.1, forward strand.
TGCCCCACCAGCAAAGATAAAAAAAACACCTATAATCGGCCCAGAACTGTTGGAAGAGCATGACGAACACCGGTCCAGGAATTGTAGTAGGATTTTGAATTCCCCCCCCCCTCTATTTGACATTTTTCAGGAATGCATGTAAACCAGGGACTTGCAGTATACCCGTGTGTCCGCTATGCCACCTAACTTCCTTGTGACTCCCATGTCGGTGTTGGCCACCCTGTATATTAAATGGACCGTTCTTGAATCTTTTCAATGTTACAAAACCATTGCAGATGTCTGTGATGAAAACACCGGAAGGCTGGCCATGTTTTTTGGTTCTGTGCGTGGTCCAAGTATCGTCCTGGATCAGATTGAAATCAATGGTGTATCCATCTATGGCCTGCCACCTGAACGTGCTATGGATTACAATTTTGAAGTTGACCAAACCTCTGAGCCTCAAGTATATACGATCTACATTGAAACTTTCAGCTTTGCTCCAGCTGTGAAATTGCTGGTGAGTTTTTAATCTAATTAAAAAAAAAAAAAACAAGTATCTTTTCTCAAATTTTCCCTTATTAATGAAGGTGTCGTATGCTGTGCAGGCACAAACGACAAACAGCAGGACATACTGGGCTTCTGTAAAAGTGGTGGCAAAGGACTCTGCTGGTGCTTTGCAATATCTGGCTGGCAACGTGACGTGTACCTTTCCATATGAAAGTATGTGAAACTCTGTTTGGGGTAGTTTTTAATTTTAATATATTCATTTGTTCTAACTTATTTTTGTCGTCGTTCAGAATCGCAAGTTTCCTGCTTTGAGGATTATTATCTTTTGAAGCTGATCACTGAAGATGTTAGCAGTTTCACAATCACCATTAACAGACAACCAGTGGCTGAGTTGGCTGGGATGGGGTACAATGTACTCCAGAATGGAGTATTTACTATCATTATGGCAAAGCCTGATGCCCCTTTGAATGAAATACAGGTAATCTCAGTTTAAAAAGCATTGGTAATGCAAGTAATTGGCAAGCTGACCTGACTATCGGCTCTACCATCATTTTTGTTTTCTAAAAGTTACCGTTTTGGGATTGAATGATGATTGCACTTTAGCTTTGGATTTTTTTATTTAATATAACAACTCGGACTCACGAGTGACTTCCCTCTTCCCCACTTTATACACTCTACAGTAAGCTTTTTTTCATGGGCTGGATATACTTGACTGTCATGTGATTGTAATTTGGGCTAAGAATTGCCACAGATATTGTGGTGGAATTTGAGGTGCTGAGTTTTTAAAAACAGCATTTTTGTGCTTCACCAAGATGTAGAACTGCACTGTATACAGACCATCTTGCATGAAGGTGTTGACTAATTCAGCTTTTAAATTTTTATTTTTTTTATAATCCAAACCCATCATGTGGGTACCAATTTTGTCTTCACAATTGACTTTTTGTCACTGACTTTTTTTTCCAACACAGAACTTCAGGTCTTTGCTTTCTTTCAGGCTCTACCAAATGGTACTTTGCTTCGTGGATTCAAGGTGCTCCTGCTTGGTGCAGATGGTGATGAGGACTTCACTGTTATGTGCCCATTCTCTGGCATTGGTAAGTTGGTCCTCATTCTTGCTCTTCAGTGAAGGTTTATTTTGAAGTTTACCATTTAAATGCATTCTTACAAAACTGCTTTTACAGTCTTCTTACAAGTAATATGATTTGAGAGGTAGATTTAATAGATGGTAGTATTTGCATCCCTGAATGTCACCCTCTCATTCCCCTTCAATACAGATGCACAGTGTCATGCAGGAAGCCTTGTGCTGACTGCAACCTTTGGTCCTGTGCTTGGGTCTCGGGTAGAGCTTCTCCAGGTGCAACTAAATGACATGTCTCTACTTGGTTTGGCAGCTGATCTTGCCACAGACTACAAGTTTGGCATTATCCCAACCTCTCAGATGGGAGTTTTTAATGTGTTTGTGGAGGCCTTTGCTGTGGGTACTAAAGTGGCTGTGGTGGTAAGACAACTTTCTTTGGATCAGATATCTTGAGTATCTTCTACACTTTTGTAGTTTTTTATTTTTGTCGAATATCTAAATTGGGCCAGCATTTATTTATTTCCTCTCCCCCAATCACTTGACAAGGGCACATACCATGATTTCATTCATTTCTGTGCTTTGCTACTTCAACCTTTTATCTACCTGCTTTTACTTTAGAACTATTGTCTTTTTTTTTGTTTTTTTTTTTTTCATCCTGGTTTTTTTTTTTTTTTTTTTTTTTTTTTTTTTTTTTGTCTGCTTGTTCTTCTGAGCCTTGACCTCTATCTTGTGGATATTTTTGATATCCAGAGCCAAACCAATGACAGCAGGACATACTGGGCTCAAGTGATGGTGGATGTGAAGAATGAGGAGGAAGTTCATTTTTTCTTCACAAAAAATGTTTCTTGCACCTTCCCTTACCAAAGTATGTGCTTTGCTTTGTGTGCAGAGTGTTCAAGCTCATGTAAAATGTGCTTTGCAATAATTGCAGGTTTTTTTAATTTTTATTTTATGTTCTCTTCCCCCCCCCCCCCCCTTGCTGTAATGGGAACTTTTTTTTATTTTTGGACTTTCCCTTTGCATGAAAAGGTGACATTTCTTACCCATGTGGCCCTTGCAGAATCTGGCAGGGCATTGTGCTTTGAAGAAGCTTTGCTTCTGGAGTTGGTGACTGCTGATGTCACCGATTTTGACATTACTGTTGGAGGACACTCTCTGGATGAATTGGCTGGGATGGGTTATAGACTGCTGCATAAAGGGGATTCTTCTATTATTGTGTCTATGCCTGATGCAGCGTTCAACAAACTGCAGGTGACTAATGCCCCACCTCTTTTGGTGATTTATAGAATGTTCAGTTTGCTGAACATTTTGTTTTTGCCACATATGCATGCACACTTAAATATGTTCAACTCTTAATGAGAAGGGCACTCGATTGAGTGCATATCTCTGCCATGCAATGCCTGATCCTGCAGACCATATCGGGGCTTATCCAAATATTAATACTGAAGGACCAATTTTGTGCTCCTCGCGGTCGCGTCATGTTTTTCTCAGTACTGTGACCTGGACTAAACTTCGTACCTGTAAGAGTGCATCGCACATAGTGGCAATAGTCAACTTTCAACTCTGAAGCAGAATAAAAACTTTTCGTTTTACATTCATTTACATGGCGACGTGTAACGTCATCGCTGAGAGGCGTAAGGACGTCATAACTGACGTCATTACGTCTCATTGGCAGACCGTCACCGCTGAGAGGTGCAATTCCACTCCTCAAAAATAACGTCTGCAATGTAAAACCCTCTGCACATGCTGACTACCTCAGAATGTGAATTTGACACAAAAAAGTAACAAACATTGTATCTTCTATATATTAATACTGAAGGACCAATTTTGTGCTTCTCGCAGTCGCGACACGTTTTTCTTTGTACTGTGACCTGAAGTTTTGACGCGGTGTTTGTACGTCAAAGTAGACACGTGCACAAATCGGGGGACTTCTTCACGAGGAGTGTACACCAAAAAATGTCGTACAAGGACGTTTTGTAGGCCTCATTAGGTAAGGCCATGGAGTACATCGATTGGGATCTGGCTCTTAGAAGAGCCACCACTGGTTGTCATATTGGGCTCGTACAACGGAATCCGTCTGACGGGTTTCGGCTAGTTATTGGGTCATCTCTACCGAGATGACCTAATAAAGCCGGACCAAATGTCCGTCAATTTTTCTTTCTGATCCTGATGAAACTTATGTGGGTAGAGGTCGATGAGTGTTGCACAACGATATAACTTTTGTCAGGGTCGAGGTCACGTAAGTTATAAAAATCGCCATTTTCAAAACCTATCTAGTCTGCCATTCTACAAGATATTCGGCAACTGTTTATTGATTATGATAGTAAAAAATATTATCTTGTATCTAACTGGACATATTTTTGAATTTCCATCCCGTTTGGCCGCCATGTAACCTGGAAGATGGTCAAAAACACCTCCCGGTACAAAACTTTTTACTTCCGATCTTGATGAAATTTGGTATGTGGGTAGAGGTCGATGAATAATACCCAACGACATATTTTTTTCCCTGCATTTGAGGTCAAGGTCACGAAAGTTGTGAAAGTCGTCATTTTAGGAGATATCTGGCAACGGTTCATAGATTATGATGGTAAAAACAGAGATGACCGTCACCCCCACACGGGGGTAATTTTTATTTTTATTTTAAACAATCATGCAGCATATTTTGTTTCATGGCCCCATCTTAATGGTGAAGAATCACTTTGAAAATTAGACTTATTTGCATCTTCATCAAAATCTAATTTATTCCTCCTTGCCATACTCAACCTGTCCACCAAGAGTCCGAATCTGTAAACTTTTTTGAGTTTTTTTATTTTTGGCCCCATCTCCCAATGTTGAAGAATCACTTAAAATTAAATAATTCCGAATCTTCACCAAAATTGAATCAATTCGTCCCCACCACACCCAACCTGTCCAAGTTTCATCCAAATCTGTCCAACTTTTTAAGATCGTGCTTTCTATCATTTTGGCCCTAAATGGTGAATCCTTTAAAAAAAAATTCTCGTAGCTGGATACGGCTCTTCACCAAAATCTAATCTATTCATCCTTGTCACGCACCCAACCTGTCCACATATCCTTGAGATTTCTTGCACACAGGAGTGAAAGCAACTCCCTTCTACTTTCGGTGATGGGGTAAATATTTAGGCTATTTTAATTATTGGGTGACCTGTGACTACATTTTGCATGTCTTGTAACAGCACTCCACAACCAAATTGCATAACTATATGCAACCTGATTCTATTGGTTGCATTTTGTTTTTATAATGCTTTTTGAAATGTGCTATGAAAAATGCACTGGCACGTTTCCTCAGATCTTTCCAAATGGGACAACGAGCCGCTCATTCACAACACTTCTCAGGAATGCCTATGGTGTGATGGAGGAATACTTGGTGAACTGTAATTTTGCATCGAATGGTATGACTTGTTTAAAGTTTGTTCCACCAGACACCAAATAAAATACTTCATGTGGCATGTCTGTTTTACCAAATATCTATTTCTGGGTTTATGCTGCAAATGTTTAAACTTGGTATATGAAGTTTAAGTTTTTTTTTTTGTATTTTATTTCTGAAATGAATGTGGGTTATGTCACAGTTGATCCAAAAATTTAAATGGGATCATTTTCAAAGGATATTATGGTAAAACTGCTGCTGGACTATTTGAAACTCTTTGGTTTTTTTTTTTAACTTTAAAAGTAGCAATTTTTAATATGCAACAATTGACCATATACTTTCCAGATTTTCTTCAATGCAACTCGACTCATTTGGTGGTGGTTTTGCCAAATGACTGCTCCATATCCCTGATCAATATAACTATCAATGGTCAGGCACTTCAGCAGGAGGCTCTGAAAGATGTCATGATGTCTTTGAGAGAGTTGGATGATCAAGGCAAAAAACTGGTTCTTGAAGCCTCCAAGAGATCTTCTTTGTTATCAATCCAGGTATGTTAACTGGAGTTTGCATTGTGGCTTAGTTTTGCAATTTGATTTGTGAGATTATGGTGTTTATTTCAGTTTATGTTTAAAATGGGCACCATTAAGCAGCAAATATTAAATCTATTTGTGGATGCAGCCATGGATTCCCATGAGAATCCCTGAATTGACATCGAGTTTCTATTTGTGCTTGTGTTCCAGGCCCAAAACTATCAAAATCTGTTGTGTGCATAATTTATACATATACACACAAGGTCGGTCTAAAAAGTAACGGGACTGATTTCACATTTTATTCCAAGAAAATATTGAAATCGCAGCTTGTCCCCTTCAAAATAGTTTCCCTCCAGTCTCATACAGTTGTCCATCCTCTTCTTCGATGCACCCCCAGCAGGCTTCTGGAATCATCCGGAGCTTTGTTGTCACGGCCCTTTTGATGGCCTCCACATCAGGAAATCAGGTCCCCTTGAGCTTGGGGAATAGGAAAAAAAATCACGAGGGGCCAAGTCTGGTGAATATGGGGGTTTCTCCAGAGTTGGCACATTCCTCTCCGCCATAAATTGTCGGATGCTCAGGGCACTGTGAGCAGGGGCGTTGTCATGGTGGAGCACCCAGGCGTTGTTCTCCCACAGATCCCTCTTGCCTCAGACTGATCTCGTGAGGTGCCGGAGGTTGGAAGAAATCGCAGCCGTTGAAAGCATCCGTAAATGAAAATATCCAAATACAAGTGCATCCTTGTCCTAATCTCGCAGGGTGGTGATGGTTGCCTACAGTCAAAGCTTTTATTCATTGCATGCGAAGGACTGTTATTGCTTTAAAGGTGTAAGCATACCCCACTTGTGTATAATGTATTGACCGTTTTTTAATTTATTGTGTATGTATATGTGTGTGTATATGTATATATATTTATATATATATATATATATATTGAGGTTTGTGTAAAGAGCAAATGTATAACAAGGTGGGAAGGGGAAGCACGAAACTGGGGAACAGATGTCAGGTACATGGAGTAAACAAGATGGATACAACAGGGACTTTCAGGAAGGAAAAGGAATTTGGAGTTGTTTGGGGTGGATTAATGGGGGGTAGAAAGGATTGTGGTTTTGATGGGAGAAGATAAGAGATGGTGAACAGCTGTTTTGAAGACCTGGAGAGGAGAGTGGGATTGAAGAGTGTAGTGGTTTGTTCCAAATGCAGGAAAAATGAAAACCAAAGTGAGCAGTGATTCATTATTTTTTGGTAGTTTTAGCAGAAGGGGTTGTTGGCAGACCTTGAGCGCCCTGCAGAAATATGGTGGTGGGGGGTGAGATACCAGAGAGGAGACTGCATTAGACACAGACCACTGACCTCCCTGCGGTGAGACCCAGACTACCTCATCACAGGAGATACCAATGATCCTAAATGCCTTGGTTTCCAAAGGATGAAGTAGAGCGAGGTGTGAGGCAGGAGTACCACCTCAGAGGGGAGAGCAGTACTCCATCAGGCTGCAGAAAGGTTTTTTTACATGGTGAGCGCAGATGTGCCAAGGGAGGACTTTGCATGACAGAGGATGCCAGTCGCTGACCGGCTTTGGAGGCCGGCTAAGAAGTTGCCTTCCCATGAAGGATCATGAAGACTACTTGAGCATTGTTGTGAAAGTAGATGTGGGGGGGGCGCTTCTGGCGGTTCTTTCAGAGACTTGGTGAGTGAGATTCGTTAGGATTGAAAGACAATTTTTGGAATCTTACCTTAGGGTGAGAGTATACACGTCAGACACCTGAGGATGTTTTATTTCTTTAATCTGTCTAAGGGGGTTTAAATTTTTTTTTTTTTTCTTTGTTGGGTGGGTGTACATTGAGGTTGGTTTGTATTTCCCTGGTGTGATTTCTCATTCCCTCTCCCCTGCTCCTTTTAATCTTTTCCTCCTTCACCCTTGTCTGTTCCAACAATCTCCCCTCCCCCCTTGCCTTTCTTAATCCACCAATAATCCTCTTTGCCAATCTCACTGCATAGTATTTTGTCCCTACTCTCATGCATGTTTGGGGTACATAGTGCAATGCTTTTCTGTGCATGGTGGGGTGTGGAATATCTCGCATACTTTGTGCAGAGGGGGCCCAGAGGGCTCTCGTGTCTTTCACATGCCAAGGGGGCTGTGGTGGAAGTTTCCCTCGTCATCTTTCTACCAGCTGCATTGTGGGGATGCCAACATCGGATGCACACCAGACTTGCATGCGATCAGATGGGGAGAAAGCCTCATCCTCTGGATCAGGCATCTGACTGACGGATACCAAATGCCTGGTGAGGGGCAGAGGTTTGCACAGACTGTAGAGGGATGGAGCCCATGGTGTGGATGAGGCCAGTATTGAAAATCCCAGAATGCAGTTTGGTTTGTGGGGAGCTGCAGAAACTGAGCGAGCTTCTTGTTGCATATCTTGCATGCTGGAGAGTTACCACTGTCTTGCACATCCCATCTCCACTCCACTGCCCATCTTCCTTGTCCTTCCCCCCCCCTCAATTCCCCAGTATATTTTGGGCTGTGGATGGTGAGGAAGGAGTTGACCACACACTACTTTTCTTCTCTTCACATTGAATCATGGCCATGTCTTTTTTTTTTTTTTTAAGAATGCGTCAGGGTAAAATCTGCTTCTTTGTGACGTTTGCGTGTAATGATTATTTCAAATCCGTCTTGTCTTTTGATTTTTTTTTTCTTCGTCTGACTGTGTACAAGTATAGTTCGATGGGAAGTTTTACCCCACCTGATTTGTGCTGCACCCCTTTGTTCTGCTCGACAGGTCACCAGGTGCATCGCCGAGGCCATTGGTCTAGTTGCCGCCATTATATGTCCTTTATGAGACCCTGCAATGTTAACTACTGCACTTTTTTTCACGGAAATGTGTTTTATATAGTTAAGAGTGCCAAATTGGCTTGAATGCAACATTGAGCATTGCTCAGAATTCAAGATGGTGGCGGCCGCCATCTTAGATGTTCGCCAATTTTCAACTTTTGATCTCATTGACCTAGAGGGCCGTGTAATACTTTTCTAGGGGTTTTAGACTGTGGGGAGTCCATTTCTGGAGTTGTTTTTTTTTTGATATGGGGTCAAGGTCAAATTTGACCATAAATCAGCTAATCTGATCTAAACTGTTGATCTTGGTGAAGATTTAACCCTCAGGGCACAGGTTGCAAATCTGCAATTGCTAATTACCAGTGTACATATTTGTTCATGGTTCATGAGTTTCCTGGGCTGTACAGGGACACTGATTAAGGCATCTGGCATGGACATTCTCATGCGTGCAGTGTTTGGTATCACCAGCATCAACGAGAAGGCCTGGACCAACGCTCTATGGGCATACCGTCTCATCGCCATGCTGCTGCAGAGTTTCTACTCTAATGGCCCCAAGACTTACCAGGAGCTGAGCGACTACCTGGAGTCAGCCGGAGAGCACCCAACCGGGAGGCTATGGGTGGACTGCCTCGTCAAGCCAACACTGGCGCTCATGTTCCTGCGTGGAGACGTGTTCCTGGAACGGTGACTTCCTCCAGCAGCACTCAAGGTGATGCTGCCGTATTTCTTCGTGGCAGGTCACCACAATTATGTGCGACAGATGGAGCAACTTCCCCAGCATGCCAAGGAGGACCGACTGGAAGGCGCGCACTTCTGTTGGCACTCGGATGGCGGGACTGCAATGCCAGCAGATCAGTTCGGCGAGCAGGCGTACATTAAGCAAGGGAAGGGTGCTGGAGGTATGAAGGGTATTTCGACACCTGCCGAGCAAGTAGCTGTGGGTCAACAGTTTGTGTGCCCACTTCGACATTGCCATGAAAGATATGTACAGTGATGCTGGGCATGATGAGAAGCCACATGGTGGAGTGGATGGAGAGAACAAGAAGAGGAGACTGGACGAGGCCGATCGGAAGATCGTGGCGGAGCTGGAGAAGTACTCACCCCCTCAACGAGTAGCATCCAGGTGTCTAAAACATCTGCAACAGCCAAGTAGCGCCAGACGGTGAACGTTCAGGATACACTGGTGATCGGGAGTGAGCAGAGAAAGCAGTAACTTGCACAAACAAAGGTCAAATCAATGGAGGCGCTCAAGAAGACAGTCACTGTCAAGGGGAAGGCCATCTACGATGTCGACACTGTTCAGTTGGCTGTTTGTTTGTCGTGGAGGTAGCCGGCATTGTCCAGTCCTTCCAGCCCTGATTGACTACGGCTGCTTGAGGAAAGGCAACAAGGCCGTGCTCGTGTCTCGGTGTCTCACGACTCCACCTGCTCCAGACGTGGTCTTGGTTGACGCCGGCTAGCTGCTGTACCAAATCGTCTGGCTAGTTGCTGGGACCGCAGGAGACCTGGCTGCAAGCTTCAGCACTCAACTGGCCCACTACCCTCCTGGCTCCAAGAAAATCGTCCTGTTTGACAGGTATGACCAAGAAGCTCCTCGCGCAAAGGACGAGGAGGGGAAGAGCCAAGGAAGTCTGGCTGAGCCTAAACACCGCCCCCCCTTTCCATGCTGAGAGAAGCTATTCACAATGCCATGAACAAATCTCAACAATATCCTATGCGGCTACCCCCTTCCACACAACATCCAGCTCGTCAAGCTGGACTGTCGTCACCCATGCTGAAGGTGGCGGTAGAGATGACAGACGTCTTCGTACTGGACATCAAGGATGCGGATCGTCGCCAAGATTCAAATGGAAAAGTGGAATGCCGATGTCCTGGACATCAACGAAACTGTTGGGCCCCAGAAAATGCAGCCAGCTTCTCGGTGTCCACATGCTGTCGGATGCGGTACAGTGTCGTACCCCTGCGGAAAAGGAAAGTCGGTGCTCAAGCTCCTGGAGATAGACATCCCATGTCTTGATCAAGTGCTTGGACAGCCTGGCGCTACCCATGCTCAGCTCAAGGCGACAGCAGACAGCTTCTTACCCCTCTAGGGACAGAATAGCTGTACGACAATAAATGATGTGCGTGCTCGCTTCTACCACCACCGAAGAAACTGCCGCAGACTGATGTCAACCTGTAACTGCACGTGGACCAATGTGACCCACCCGAAGAAGCTTGAGATATTGCCAACTTTGGTTGGAGCATCGAAGGCTCCACCATCACTCCGGCTGTCTCAACAGTGCCAGTTGCTCCCCAAGTGCTCCTGGATGTAGTGAGCTCTAGCTGCAGCAGCATCGCAGAGGGCAAGGCATGCTGCTGGAGTTGACTTGAAGTTGCATTTTGCATGATTTGAGATGTCTGTGGGTTCCTGCTATTATACTGGCAAACTTCCTAAATGATCTGCTTACAACAGCCATGTGTGATTTAGTTGCCTCATCCATCTGTGCAGCAGTCGGTTGGGTTTTTGAGCAGTCGTAAAATTTTAAACAAACCTTTAAACCTTAGATGCATGAGTGCAAAAATAATGCAAGTAAACAGCCAAACTGGGTCATTTTTGACCCACTTGTGCATCTAAGGGTTAAAAGAATATGGAGAACATGAATTGTTGGGTCAAAAGGGGTCATGGTAAATGCAAATAGGCCTTATCAGCTCAAGATAGCTGGGGTTTTAAATGAAATTGTATATTTTTGCTGATTAACTTTAGTTTGAGTTCAAAGGGAGCTTGAGATGCTTTCTATTTTAGTGTGTGTATCATCACTGCACTGTGAACAGTGTGTAACCTGTGCTTCAATGGGGGCCCACAAAGGGTTCATCTGGTCCTGAAAGACTAAAATGCATGACCTGCACATGTTTCACAGCTGGTTGAGCCTTAGGCAAGATATAACTGGGGCTATAAATCTTATGATTTTACGCTTTATTAATGTGCACAAGTGAAACAATCATGTGCAACTTTATTGTTTCCCTTTGTATGTACCAGCTGTAAAGCATTGGGCTATTTGACATTGCTATCCAAACATGTGCATTTGCTGCTCTAATGATGTACTTGCATTAAAACTTGCACTGGTTACCTAGTTATAGCGTGGTGACATCGCGCTGTTTTGTTTTTGTATTTTCTCCATCTTGGAAAATAAAATCGACATGATCTGGAATAAAATAAAAATGATTGATTGATGTTTTAGTCATAACATTGAAGTTGGATTTGTAATACTTAAGGTACCCTGCATCAAACTTATTGCAGAAGATTAAGTGTGATTCAGGTTTGCTGACACTCTTCAAGATTTTACATTCCAGCCTTTGGTGCAAATCCTGGCATCCCTCGAAGCATGGATTGGTCTTTAATGTCAGTATGGTTTGTTTCCAGAACTGCCAACTTGGAAATCGACAAGGTTTCTCCTATGGGTTTGACCTGAAGCTGGAATCTTGCAAACAAATGTGGCCTCCAATGTATCTGAGCCTTTCATGCCCATGTGAGCATCAGCTTGGAGATGCTCCAACATGTAAGTGTATCTGGTGTGAACTTGCAGAATAATACAGAATTACAATTACAACGTATAAATGCCATTCTGGCCTGTTCAATGCAGGTTTAACAATTGATTTTGTGCTTCAACTATTTTGCAGTTGCATGTGATGCGCAGACCAAGAGGATGGCTGCAAACTTTGGGCTTGTGTTTGGCACTCGTATTGAAATGATTGAGATGAAGGTGAATGGACTTTCTTCCAATTGCCTGGCAATTACATCCAATTCTGATTACAAGTGTGTTGTTGTGAGGACTTCTATTCCAGGAGCTTTCAATGTATTTTTGGAGGCCAATGTTGTGGGCACTGCTGTGGCTGTGCTGGTGAGTTGCATAACTATCACTTTGGTTGATTAATTATAATTATTCCATTAAGTGGGATCTCTAAGTATACATTTGTACCATTTCTTGTGAAATGAATCCAAGTTGTCATGTTCAATTTTGATTCCTTCAGGACCGGACTGAAAGCACCAGAACGTACTGGGCCAACTTTGTGCTGCGGGTTAGAAATGAAAAAAACGTGTCCTTTGACTTTATGGGGAACATAACCTGCAACTTCCCTTGCTGTGGTATGTTCCACCATAACAGAGTTGTTCTGTTTTGAAATTTATATGGTTGAGATGAAAGCAAGCTTGTAATCAACTTTTATTTTCTAGAACCTGGAAGGATTTTGTGTTCTGAAGAAAGGCTATTTTTGAAGTTGGCAACTGTGGATGTCGTTGGCTTTTCCATGACTATAGGAGGCCACCCAGTAACCAAACTAGCTAGGATGGGTTATGAAGTTTTGGAGCATGAAGGGTCTACTCTTGTGATGGCCACACCTGATGCTGCTCTGAATGAAGTGAAAGTGAGTAAATCACTGTACTCTGGCTACTTTTTTATTTTTTTTATTTTACTTATTTTTGAAGAATGAACTGTTAATGTATGGAGAAATTGTTTTTATTATTTATTTGTTTTTTTTCTCTATCCAGGTTCTACCAAATGGTACTGCAGTGATCACATTCACTGTTACCTTGTCTAATGACTTTGGAGTAGTTGAGGATCATAAAGTTGTTTGTTCCCTTCCTGCAAAAGGTGATGTACAGCATAACCTGCTTATTCAAGTTAAAAAAAATTACTAATGTGTCCACAACCATCCTTGACAATGTTGTAGAATGTCCTCTTTGTGTGTGTATGTAATATATATAAATTTTTTTATTATAAACAGTTGCATGATTGGATGGAAAATGCATCTGGTCTCTGTCGGCATGGGTTGCAGGGACTCATGTTGGGAATAAACATTGGCTAAGTTATGAATTTTAATGCAGTTGAATTGTGCAGGTGTTGGTAATGTACAAGTATAGTTGGATGCCAGACTTTCAAAGGGCATTGTAAAAAGTGATTTAAACTTTGTTTACATCCTCAGATGGTTTGCGAAGTCCTGTTGGCAAATTGCTTGTGGAAAAGTTAACTTAACAAGGCCAAATGTGTCCAAGAGCCGTGTCCTAAAGGTTTTGTCTTCACCAGAAGAACGAGACCCGTCATGGAGGCTCCTCCTTCATGACGAGAAAATAGTGCATTTACGAAATTACAACACATTAAATGGAATAATCTTTAAATAGTAACGTGAACTTTTCGAAACTTTAAAGCAAATGTCCAAATATATTTAAAAGTTCATGATAGACGCTCTCAAAAGGAACCCTCAATGCGTGGATGTGTACAGGTGTTTAGTATTTAAGGAGATCCGAATCCTGTATGTAAAAGCAGAGTCCTAAAGGTTTTGTCTTCACCAGAAGAACAACGCGGAGCTCTTGGAGCCAGCGTTCGCTACGCGAGACTCAGCTAAAAATGGGGAAGGTTGAGTTTTCTGCGAAAGTGTAAATGCTCCCAAAGACGAAAGGCCTGTATTATTACCTCCACCACCATAAGTGAAGGTTGTTTTCACCCCTTTCTGTCTGTCTATCTTTGGACAGGATATCTCAGTTATGGACTGGTTTGGTTGGTGTGTGACAAGGATGAACTGATTAGATTTTGGTGAAGATCTGGATCTGACTACTGGAATTATTTTTTTTGAAGTGATTCTTCCCAATTGAGTGAGGGCTAAACCAATATTGTAGCATGATGTCTCAAAAAGTTGCGGATGGATTCTAATGAAACTTGGTGGATAGGTTGGGTGTGTGACCACAACAAATTGATTCGATTTTGGTGAAGATCCGGATATGAGAATTTGATTGCTTCTGCCACTGAAGGTGTAGTTTGTTTTTGTACAGGATATCTCAAAGTTGTGGATGGATCCAGATGATTTTGTGGACAGGTTCGGTGTGCGACAAGAACAAACTGATTTGATTTTGATGAAGATCCGGATCCGACTACTGGAGAAAATAGTGATTCTTCACCATTGAGGGATGGGGCCAAAAACGATATAGTACTGTATCGCATATTTCAAAAATGTATTGAGCCCGATGTGTTTTCGTGGATCAGGCATTGCGTGGTGGAGGTATGCACTCTACCGAGTCTTTAGTTGTACTTGAGTTTGGTAAATGCTAAATTTCCACTTTTTTGCTTCACCAACCTTCCTCAGATTTGATTGCTTGCAATGCGACCCATATTCAGGCAGTAATGTCGGAAAGTTATTTGGAAGTTCTTCAAAACTTGACACTCAATGGTCAAGCATTCCAGTTGGGAGATCTCGGACAAGTCTTGGTTCACATTTGGGAAAAGCCAAAGGACCAGAGACTAGTTACTGTCATTGATGTTTCGAAGAAATCTCCTCTTCTCTTGCGGCAGGTGTGGTGTGCATTTAATGGAAGTTTGAATTTGGTTGCCAACGTAATTTATTTATTGTCATAGTTTTCGGTGCATTTCCAAGTTGCAACGGTTTGCTGAAACTTGAATAGTTTGCAGCATTTTTGACTGGTCAAATGGTTCTTTGCAGGAATGCCAAGTTGGGAGTGAACGTGGTGTGACCTGGATCATGGAACTGTTGTTTCATTTGAAGGATGTGCAACCTCTTATTGTACAGAAAAGCTTAGCCTGTCCTTGTGAAGTGGAAATTTCTACTTTCCCAACATGTGAGTACTTGTTTATATTTTGCAGAATTAACTTTGTGATCTGCTTCAATTAATTTTGTGCCCCTGTATAGTGGAATCTGGACGGGTTATTTGCACAACCAATGTGTTGCGTTTGGAGCTTGCGACTGCAGCGGTTGCTGGGTTTGAGATAACTGTGAGGGGGAAACCGGTGGTGGAGTTGGCAGGAATGGGATACAGCTTGGAACAGAAAAGCAACTTGACCATCATCACGGCAACACCCAACGCAGAGTTTAATATTGTGCAGGTGATTTATTTAAACGAGTTCTGAAACAGATTTGTTTTAAGTATCTTTGAATAAATGACTCCTTGGTATGGTGAAAATTTTTAATGTTCTCAAATGGCTTTAAAATTGCTATTGGAAAGTCTTTGAAGGAGCAAGTTGTATATAATTGGTAAATAAGCTTATGGTACTGTACATCAGAAGTGATAATTAGGAACTTCAACACTGGAAGTCATTTGGCCCATCATGCCTGTGCTTCCATGAGATCAAATTCATCTGTTGGGCTTCAGATTTAATTTCGATTTGGGGAGGATTATGTAAAGTGTTATTTAAAAGTAAAATTGAGGGAGTGACAGGCTGTTGCAGGGTGAGGAATGTACAAACACTAACCACATTCTGTTTGACAAGACCCTCACTCACCACCTGTATAGGGTGTCCATAAATTACCAAGTTCATCTAAAAAAAAATTAAATGGCTGCTCCTCGTAGCTTTTATTTTACTATCAACACCTGTAAATCAATCTCCCATGTCATGCTCAAAGACTGCCCCCTGTATTATATAATCCCTATTTCTGTTGTTCTTCCCCAGCTCCTAAAATTGCTTTGCATTATGGTGTTCCCCTTTTTAAATTCTTTGGTGGCCCAAATAGCACACTTGTAAAGCATTGAAGTTGTATTTGCATTAATTTACCCAATGGTTAAAAATTAGATTTGGGAATAGAGCTGGTGCAACCTTCTGCAGATACGCCATTTGGTGGAGAAAATACCACCGTGCATGGCCATTGGGAGGTTTTTGAATTGGCAAATATTATGTAATTAAGCTCGTGTACATCGAAATTAGTTAATTAAATGAGTGAGGAAAGTTGCCTTTGGATTGGTTATAAGATGACAATTTGCTTGTGCTCAATATCTGCTTCATGCATTGTGCTGATCGGTATAGTTATACGTTACCGGGCAACAGGTGCAATAATCAAATAGACTTATCATTAGACGTGAGTGTGGACTCAAGATCCTTGCCCAGTGCAGGTTGTAGTGACTATCAAAGGTTGGGCTAAAATAAAAGGTAGATATTGGAAGACAAAAAGGCCTCAAAGCATGTCGCTCACTTTTAGCAAGGCTCTAGAAACCCCATTCTCTTGAATTGTCAGTGTCCATAGAAAATGGCAAAATTGGTGCTACTTTGCCAATGCAATTGAACAATGCCCAATCGACTGTCCAAAGAGGAAACGTTGGTCGAGTTTTGATTTGAAGAAAGGTTGAAAACCTTGATCAAAGTCTAGAGTACAAGAAGTGAAGAGAGCTGAGAAAGTGGTTGGAAGCAAAGGCTGTGGATGTAGAAAGGGTATAATCTGGTTGGATCATTGAGTGGCAAATGATGCAAGAATAAAGGTACAGGTATTTGTATTGAAGTTGCTAATGGTGGCTTATTGGT
This sequence comes from Eptatretus burgeri, assembly GCF_056783735.1. Taxonomy (NCBI): domain Eukaryota; kingdom Metazoa; phylum Chordata; class Myxini; order Myxiniformes; family Myxinidae; genus Eptatretus; species Eptatretus burgeri. Next base: position 64,846,416 of record NC_140969.1, read on the forward strand.
TGAGAGATGAGATCGAACAGATGGAACAACTGTAAAGCACTATTCAGCAAGGATCCACATTTTATAAATCTCTTGGGTTCCTGAAGGTTTTGAAGAGCCAGAAATTCTGAAAGGAAATTGAATGTACCAAAAAAAAAACTTGAAACCAATAAGGCAGTGGGACTTTATGGTATGGACCAGCTGAGGCACTTGGAGCTGGTGATGGAACAGCGATCGACCTGAAAATTATGAATGGGTAATATCAGACATTGTTGCAATGCCAAAGGTTGCTCGATCACTAAAGTCCTCCAACCATGGGACGCTCATTTTAATAGGTCACCCATCAGATTCTGGTTGAGACTGGGCAAAGGGTTGACTACTCGTTGAAAGAGGTTATTGCTGAGAAGTAGTTGGTTTTTGTGTCGTAAAGGCATGACAAATGCTATGTTGATGGACTTTGAAAAGATGAAGAGAAAAAAAAAAGGAGATTGTTGTGGGCAATGTTCATTGACTATGCAAAGGCATTTGATGCATTCAACATGAAGCAATGTGGAAAGCCTTAATGGAATTTGGAGTGCCAAAACATTTGTTTTTTGGAGAAGGCAGTTGGAGTTTTTCTGGTAGACAATGGACAGACAGATTTCATTTTGAAAAGGGAGTATGGCAAGGTTGTTTACTGTCCCTTATGCTCTTCAATGTGATTGGTGAGGATGAGATCTGGGATGCACAGTTGGTGGCTATTATTATTATTATTATTATTATTATTATTATTATTATTATTTTGGACTTTGTGGAGAATGCTGAGTCCTGGATGGAGCATAAAACAAATTAATGGGTTCAGGAGGACGATTGTCTGCTGAATGTCATCAAAAGCAGCAAGGTGACAAATTGGTCCCACTGCAAGAAGACGTGGCAGTGTGGCATTAGCTTGATTGAAGGATTGATAGAGGGGAAGAACAGGATGGGTAATTTGAAGTTTTTGGGTTGTTGGTGGGCTCTTTTAAGACTTTCTAGCACCAACAGCCATGGTGTGAATAATAAACTTCAGAAGTTATACATTTTTAACATTGTAATGGGTGCAAGTGTCAAACGTGTTGTGTTTGCAAACACACAAAGGATGTACTCATGGACTGGGTAGTACATGTTGGTGGTTAAGATGTACTTGTTACAAATAATTTTTCACCCTGCATCAGTGTTGGCATGATATGGAAGTGCTCCTTGTAAGAAAGCTGAATTTCCATGTCTTGGATAATTGGCTCCAAGTTTCTAGCAAATTGGGCATGGCTGCTTTGATTTTTCTGGGAAAATTTTGCTGCTGTCCAGTAAAATTTGAGATCGAGCAATTTTGCCTTCAATGACTATGACCGAACTAAACTTGTGTGCAGATTGCTTGAAGGTTTACTTGAAAATTCCATGTGGAAGTCTGCATTTCTTTCCTCCAGACTCTTCCTAATGGCACCAAAGTCCATACATTCGTTGTCTTCCTCAATAACAGCCACGGAGCAAGTCGGGAATACGTGGTTACTTGTGCCTTCCAAACATCCAGTGAGTTTTGTGTTCAAAGTAAGGGGGGTTCATTAACCTTTTAATTGCCTTGCATGATCATGAAAGTTAAATGGAGTTGAAATGCACTGATTTGATTTTTGTCTTAGATTGTGCTCCTGGTGGCTACATGGAATTTGAAGTCTGGGCCAACAGCACTGTGCCTCATCTGAACCTGGAGACTGTACGTCTCATCGATGATCAAAGCTGCTTGCCCCAGCTGATTACTTCAGAAAAAGTGGTTTTCTCTTTTCCTCTTTCAGCTTGTGGTACACGAAAGGTGGTAAGTTGGACCTTTGAAGCAGTTTGCTGAAAATTTGAATAAGTAGGAACTAAGGTTGTGACGTGCTGTAGTCATCCAGTTGCCTGTTGCAAATCTCAATACAACAGATTTGAAGACTCACAGCCAGATCATGTCTCCACTAGTCAGGATATTGTACTGATTGGGGCACTGAATTGGTTGAGTGTTATGCTGATTATGGATCATGGGCCAAGCCTCCAGAGGAGTGATACTGTTTTTGTATGCAGCTTTAACTACCGCCACCAATTCACTGATATGATTACCACGATGACCCGAATTCACCCAGAAACCAGGTATATTAAAGCAAATGGGTGATGGGGAAACACAAGAAGCAATAACAAATGGTGTAACAATAACCCATGAGCCACGACTGCACATATGTGCCCATGAAAAACGAAGATTCCTTTAATAGCCTGTGCCTCATTGGGGGTTTGGCTTGCTCCAAGTGAGACAATAAATGAGACTAATACCTGAGTTGTGCTGGCATGAAGCATATTTGATGTGGGGCAGCATCTCGGGTGCATTCTTGCAGCTGCCATCTGTTGGTGTGGCAGTCACGTGACTGCCTTTGACATGGTAGCTCCCGGTTATCTCTTCAGCCAGGTGTGTGTGCTTTTATCTTTGGGCCACCACCTTCTGCTGTGGAAAACGATGCCACTCCTCAATCACTCATCAGGGCTGAAGCCCAGTCTGGGGGCAGGGCGAGAACCCTTCCCCGACTTGCAACCTGATGGTCCTGGTGCCATCGGATCAGTTGTGATGTTGGAGCTGGCTTTCCCACTAAAAGTATGGCCTGAAATGCTCAAGACATGTATATTATAAGGTAGAACATAGAATAAAGCTTCAAAGGGATGTTGGCTTTGAGACACGGAGTGTGGATTCCTGCCTTCAGATAAAGCAACGCATATCTAACATCACAATTAAATCCCCTCCTGCTTACACTGACATTCATTAGGGAACTAACTAAACTACTTGTCAGTCTTAAGTGTGAGGCGTAATTTCCACAAAACTCTTGTGTGTGCCTCGTACTAAATGTCAAATTTTGGATGATGCTGTCTGAGGTAAAGTACATGCATATTACATTTCAGTTTTAAAATCTCCAACTTGTAATCAAAATGGTCTCATCTATACTGTAGCTTTATTAGAAGAAAAATAAATCTGATATACTGCCACTGCCATTTTGCCCATCATACCCCCCCCCTCCACATTTTCCATGCAAATATGGTTGTGAATCTTTTGTGCATAAAGATTAGCATGGATGGACTCCCTCAACCAGGTGATTTTTTTTTTTTTTTTTTTTTTTTTTTTTTTTTTTTTTTTTATATATATGACTAACTTTGGATACACATTAGCTGAGTTGTATGTTGAAAGCACATCCAGTGATTATGTTTGAGTTTGTGAAATGGGTTCGTTTACTTTAGGTACAGGGAGCAGTGGTTCACTATGAGAATGAGGTCTTCTCAAAATCTGAGCTTGTGCTGGGAACAATTTTGAGAGACAGCGAGTACAGGTGAAATGCAAACTTGCACATAATTGTATGTTGTGCAATTGTTTGTTCAAAAATAAATAACTTACCTATTCCCAGGTTGCTTGTGGTGTGTGAGCACCATCCTGAAGATACAATTGCTGTTGGATTTCTAGTGAACACTATCATGCCAATGCTACCTGTACTACAAGAAGGTCCCCTCAATCTCCTCCTTAGAGTCTTCCATGGTTTGTTTCCCTACTTAGCTGCTTGTTTCTAAGGTGACACTTGAAGGTACTACTTTGGTTGGAACTGAGCACCCATGTTCATGTGCTGGGCACAGATGGTGCATTCAATATGCCATATGGGCAGCAGGAACATCCAGTGTTTCGAGTACTGAGAGAGCCAATCCACTTGCAACTTGAGCTTAATGGGCGCTCTGATCCCACATTGGAGCTCTTCTTGGATGATTGCTGGGCTACTTCCAATGCTGACCCCTTGAGCCAGCCCCAGTGGATTGTTGTGGCAGATGGGTAAGCTCAAATTGTAGACTTGGTGATGCATACCAATTGGATCGAGTGTGGTGTGAGGTATTTTATTTATATTTTCAGCTGAAATGTTTTGGGGGAGAAGGGTGTTTGTCATTATTTTGGTCACCAAGTGAACCGTCAAATTAATGTCTACCTTCAAAAAAAAAATTGAGTTTGTTTTGCCATAAATACATGAACCCAGATCCTCCCTGTGATATTGACTCTCATTGGAAGAATATCTTGATACCATTTTGGACTTTAACTTGTCCATGCAAGCCTGATTAAATTTGTCGGTCTGGTGGTTTAATATTTAAATTCTGGTAGCATTTACTTTCCATTAATCACACTATTTGTGTTGCATGGATTGCTGTTTTAAATGTCAAACAGATGTGCCAATGGAGGTGATGACTACCCAACAATATTCCATTCGGTAACTTCTGAAGTGGGGCTGCTCAACCCACCATCGCACACTAAACGTTTTGAAGTGAAGGCTTTTATCTTCACTGATGCCTCTGGAGTTCCCTCACAGAGCTTGGTAAGGTTCAATACAACCAAATGGCACTTACACATACTCAATGAGCTTTGGGTGCTTAAAAGTATCTTGGATGTGAGCATGTAATTTCAAGAGCTAATCTGGAGTTGTTATGTATATATTTGTTGTGGAGCCGGGCGTCGGCTGCGAGCACGACCGCGAGGTGTAGCAGTAGGGTCGACTCTACCGAACACCTGGAATCTAGATCGTACCTTTCAGAAAACTCTGAGGGTACGGGGTCCCTTGCAGGACTGAATCGTCAATAATTCCACCACGTGGGACAGGGTTATTTGCCAAACTTCAAAATACTTGGAGACCCACGTGGCGAGCTACAGAGTATTAACACCGTCGACTGTACGCGTACGGGACGAGCCGAATGCGTGCTCGACCCGAGTGGATGGTGACAGAAGTCCCGTCAGTCCGAATGCCCACCACGACAGCAACAACAGCCTTCTTTAATTCCCCAACATGCACCGTGCAAAGCCAATGGAGGAGAGGACTATCTGAAACATTCGACAAGGGATTTATTTAAAATAGGGAAAGGGGAAACACAGAGCAGAATTAAACTGACTATAAAGATGTACAAACCACTTAATGATTTCTACTTGGACAGGCCCACGCACAAACACCACACACACACGCAAGGACATGGACCTTCCCGCCTCGTGCGGTTTGGCTGAGACAAGCGAACCAGGCCAGGGTCAAGATGGGATCAGAAGAACCAGGCGCCAGCGAGACGCAATCAGGAGAGGCGAGCAGAAGAACCAGGCGCCAGCGAGAGGTGTAGGTGATGACAGACAGGACTGTTTGCAGCATGTACAGTATCTGGCCTTTCCTGAAAAGTTTCAGATACTCCTCACTCTGGCAGTCTTTCATTTCTGGACAGCACATGAGTTTCCACAATGCTTTTTTTTTTTTTTTTTTTTTTTTTTTTTTTTGGTACAAATATACGTTTAACAGCATCAACCAGCCGTTACGTAAAGACGTCGTTTGGAAACGTGACAAATGATCTTTGTTGGCATTCACAGGACCAATACAAACGTGGGATTCATTGAATGAGAAATGTTAATCGATCGAAAGCTTGGGTGGCTCAAGAGGAAAATGGAGCACATAAAGGCATTCAGGGCAGAAAACTAGACTTGTGGCCACCCTATTCATGAGTAATGAGTTTAATAGTGAGAGGAAATGTAACTTCCCATGGTAAACAAGGGTTTAATGTCTGAATATACACCACATGGAGCGCATACATTTGTTGACTTCTAATACTTTCTATGAAAATGTGGTTAATTTTTGGGTTACTCCATGTAAGCAATCTGTGACAAGCTGGTGATGCTGCAAAAGTTGCAGTTCAGAATGGTTCTGTGGCATAACATGCTAAGCTAGTATATTTTGCCTGAAGGTGTACACATATTTTTCAAAATTAAAGGTGATTCTCTGTCTCCATCATAAAACATGGCTGGGCCAATCTCCACCAAATTTTGCATCCATTTTGGGAGTACCCAGGGTCAGTTCGTGGGCACATTCCCTCCCAACTTGCATATGTGGGATTATTGGCCACCTCACAAAATGTATTTGTCTCAGGCTGCTCTGTAACTGTACTGTAGGTGGAGTGACTTGGTAGTGCAGAGCAGGTGTTTGTGGTTTTTGAAATTTTCAAAATGGATTTATTTTTATAAATCATTGAGGCTTGTGGACAAGCGACTACACTAAATGGAATGGGACATAACAGAAAAACATGATGCAAGACGCTCATGCGTGGAGTGGACAATATGGCCATGGAAGGAAATTGAAAGGAGGGATTTGGGTAAGATTCACAAGGGTAGAAAATATCATGGTTTTGGATTGGTGACTGAGATGGTGCTGAAAAGCTGTCTTGATGACCTGGAGGGAAGAATGGGATAGAGTATGGAATGGTAGCAAACAGTTTAATTCTTATTCTTGTGGTTTGTTCCAATGTCACTTGCATAAATATATAATTTGTATTTAAGGTCCTGGAAATTTAGTCTTCTGTGACTGTGAACCCTGTTGAAGGATTTTCAAGAAATTTTTCATTCCCTAATCTCTACACATTTTGAAGTAACTATTGAAACCAATTTGAATGACATCTGAACTCCACAACTGGGCATGTTGCTTTGCCAATTTTATGGGAGATGCAGGTATGAGATTACTTGTTTCCTCCAGGTTTACTTTCACTGCAGTGCTGTGGTTTGTGACTTGTCACGGCCTGATGTCGAACAATGCAAGCCAAGTTGTGTAGGTGCTGCATCCCCAAGTAGAATGATGCGCCGATCGCTCAGAGGTAATGAGCTTTTAATGGTGGCGGTGCTGTTACCATGCAATGCATGGATTTTTCATAATGAAGTTGACTCAAACCTCTGGTTTGCTAATCAAATTTCTTGATTGGAGATCCAAGTAAAATCTTAAATCTCCCTCTTCCACTCAGCCCGACAAGCTTCCATGGATGACCTGAGGGGCACTGCCAGTTTAAAGGAGCCAGTCATTGTGATGGTGACAGAATTGCAGCAAGTCGGTAAGAACATAGTGGAGTGACATTAACTGAGTGAATTTTTTATTTTTTTATTTTTCAGGCAAACTGAATAAAACATCTTTTTACAAGGAAACCATAGGAACAAACAAGACTGTTGAACAATTACCCAGGCCGCTATCATGCTATACGATGATAGCTCAGTTTATTTAGCATGATGTTGGATTGTCAAAAGCATAAGACCAATTTTATGTTCTTGGATAACCCATAATTTGGCAAGACAATCCAAGATGAATAACCTGAAATGCAACTTTTTTTTTTCTTAAGGTAAAAAGGAGGTTGACAATATCCAAAGAAAACAGAATCTCATATGGACCACTGGACTGCTATCTATTACATTTTTCCTTATTGGCATTCTGTTTTTGTTTTCCCACTCCCCATTGACAAGTGTTTGCACATGACCTTCCTATTTATGTTTGTGAATTAATAAACCTGCTCGAGCCTTGTAGATTGCTTTGTTTTAATTTTGGAAAAAGTGATGGTCATGGGGCAACTTGTAGATTATGGAAAATGAATGACATGGGTGGTCTATTGCCAACCTGAAGCCCTGGAGGGGAATGGGATTGAACACAGGTTCTACAAACAGATGAAAGTGCAGTGAGCCTGGATTTTAAGATTTTTTTTTTTTAATGTTGGGATAAAAGCACAAGGAATTACAACTGCACTCTTAGAGTACGTACATCATATCCTTCAGGATGAAGAGTTTACATTTTGTATCGCATTGATTGGTCGGATCTGGATTGGAACCTTGACCAAAATCGAATCTGTTCATCACATGACCAACTCGCCCACATAGTTCATAACTTGCCCAACTTAAAAATTGTTTATCATTTTTGAACCCAGCTTTTTATGGTGAAGAATCGCTTGAAAATCTGGATCCTCACCCAAATCTAATTGAATCTTTGTTGCACACCCAACCTGTCCAAACTTCATCTGAATCTGTCTAACTTTTTTGAGATCCATCGAACAGAACAGGGTGAAAACTTAACCTCCATCCACTTTCGCTGGTGAAGGTATCTATGCGTGGATCAAAGGTGACAGACTGCTTGTTTAAGTGTTAAAACTGACTCCATTTTTAGGTCCTAATAAAGCCGGACTAAATGTCCGTACGTCTGTCCATCAATTTTTCTTTCCGATCTTGATGAAACTTAGTATGTGGGTAGAGGTCGATGAGTGTTGCACAACGATATAACTTTTGTCCGGGGTCAAGGTCACGAGGTCACGTAAGTTAAAAAATCGCCATTTTCAAAACCTATCTTGTCTGCCATTCTACAAGATATTCGGCAACTGTTTATTGATTATGATCGTAAAAAATCTTTTATCTAACTGGACAGATTTTTGAATTCCCGTCCCATTTGGCCGCCACGTAACCTGGAAGATGGTCAAAAACACCTTCCGGTACAAAACTTTTTACTTCCGATCTTGATGAAATTTGGTTTGTGTGTAGAGGTCGATGAGTGATACCCAACGACATTTTTTTTCCCGGATTCAAGGTCACTAAAGTTGTGAAAGTCACCATTTTCAAAACCTATCTAGTCTGTCATTTTAGGAGATATCTGCCAACGGTTCATCGATTATGATAGTAAAAAAAAAAACATTATAGAGATGACTCACCCCCACACGGGGGTAATTTTGTTTCTTTGGAATCTATACTGAATTATTCTGAAAATTAGACTGCATGTACTTTGCTAAAATGATGTCCTTTTGAGTGGAGACTAATGTAGATGAAACATGAATCCTCGCTTTTAATGCATTTGAGTCTCCACCTATGCTATGTCTTAATGTCATAGAGCAATAGGGAAAGCACGTCACAATGTGACGGGACCTTTACATTGCTCTGGGTAAATGGTGAGCCACTTCCACATGTACCGTGTAAATCGGTTGCTGTATCGACTCCGTTCACATCAGTTGATTGGTTATGGATCAAATGCATTTCACACTTGTCCAAAATGAACAATCGGATAGTTTAATTGTATACGTGAGTAATTTCAATGAAACGCTTGAACACTTAAATACATGTTTAGTATGGACTCTAATTTGCTTTTGGCTGGTGGGGGGGGCAATGTTTGAATTATCGATTTTCAACACTATCCCAAAAATATATTTTGGGAATAAGCACATCTAACAGTCTATGTCTTTGCTTTATCCCAGCTTGTAAACCTTCCTCAAATTCTCCAGGCACTTTCAGGGATGTTTTCTCTTTTCCACCTGTCCAAGGTGAAATGTTGAATTTAATGTGAAAATTTAAGTCGAAATGATTGGATTATAAACTATTGTCATGTCCAGGGGTTAAAATCCAACCTGGACAGATGGCAAACTTCTCTCTTGAAGACTACAACCGAGACTTGGAGATTAATTTTGAGGCGTAATGGCGGAGACGATCCATCCAGAAGGGGCATAACATGGAGAGGAGCACTGCACCAGATAGTACAATGCTAGTGTCAAAAGGAATAGATTTAATGAAAATATTCACCAAGGACGATAATTCAAAAGGAAATATGAAATATATTGTTCCGGTTGTGGAAATTCACAGAACACCATTCAGGCTTCCCAGAGATCAGTTGCGTCGATAAGTGTGTGTTCAGATTAGATTTCCCCACCGATGTCTAAAGGAAATTATTCGTGTCACCAGGCTGTGATCTTTGAGTCAGCCATTATTCTTTTGCTGTCTTTAATTTGGAAGAACCACTACTTCAACAACCACGCCATCCCCACCACAGAGGAACCACAACATCACCTCACCATCTTCACAAACGCCGCCATCTTTTCTCCAGCCACGGCGAATCCCATGGACGAGCAGCATCTCCACCGACAGACGCGGGAGCCGATGATTTCTACAAGGTCCGCTTTCCACGGCTGATTTCTACCACGTCCGCTCTCTCTGCCTTTCGCGACTCGATCGGATCAAAATACCAAAAGGGGCGGAGCCAGTGGGGGGGGTGAAAGGTGGGGGATCAAACTCGCCTCCCACAGACCCCATAAAAAGGCACGCTAGAACGCCAAGCAGTCAGTTCTTGCCTGAAGAGTCTTGCCTGGAGTCGGTCTGGGTGTGCCGTGGAGTTCTTCTGAAAGCTGGGAGCTGTGGGGGAAAAATTTATAGTAATGTATTTTAAATTGTAAGAAATGTAACTTTTATGCTGCAAATTGAATTGGCTGTCATTTCTGGCCAAAAGACTTTTGCCCTAAATGATAAATGTGTTGTTCTGGAGCAGAGTGACCGAGCTGATAAATGAACCTTTGCTTAGAAAATGTACGAAGTGGCTTTATGTATAAAAGACACGTCTACAGTCTGGGTGAATATCCCCCAACCTCTCTCTCATGGAAGTATAAAATGTTTTGAAAGGCACATTTTCTTAGTACGAGCACCTGAGGAAGTATAGTTTCTCAGTGGCTCGTACTCCTTGGAACTGACCAAGTACCAAGTTAGAATAAAACTCTGATGTAATGTAGAAGTGAATTGAATCGGGTTGGTCTAACTGTTAACTAAAATAAGAATAAATGAAATAGAACCAAATAATATTGCAATCAAATGGGGATTCTTAAGTTCATTGTACAAAGGTGAGAAGTATATGGTGTATAATTAGGAAATAAATTGTTTCACAAGGAAGGACTTGTGTGGACATCAGTTTTATCAGTGTCGATAGGGGTTTTTTGTAGGGTTTTATAATCAAATCGGACAAACGTTAAACTCTGTCTGAAGTCAAATAGGATTCCACAATCGACCAGTTAGAATCCTTCAGGAGGACAACGATCACAACAAGGTGGGTTAAAAAAATCCACATCAGTTGGTGCTGTGACTCGGATTCGAACCGACGTTGGTGCGGTGCTCGTGACCGGAGGTGCTTAATCTGCCGGAGGCAGTGCCTGGAGGAAGAAGTGCTTGAGCGAAGGTAAGGGAGAGCGCTCTCAGCAGGTAACGCATTTCGAACAAAGAAAAGTTCATTGTCAGATAATTTTATTGAGAGAAAGAAGAGGATCTGGCGGAGAGTCCGTTTTAAAGTAAACAATAAGTACTGTAGTTGTTTTAGAAAAGTGCTGGAGAAGAGGAGTCAGATGACAAGAGGCTCGTTAAGGAGCCAGATGTGTAATTAAATGGGCATGATGAAGCGACATGCCACATGTTTGCATTGATACGGACCGGCTGTGAGAGAGAGGCCGAGGACACGGCTGAGACGCCGAGATAGGGTTAAAATAGATAAACATTGTAAGTTACCTGTTTGTAAGAGTTTTAAGAGTTACTTTTTGTTCATTGAACTCACTGGAAGTTTGTTGGCAGTGAGGTTGTTATATTATATTGTGTGGAGGTTTTACAGATTTGTAAATGCAATGATTTGCACGAAACGTTTTGTAGAGTGCAAGAGATGATTAACCAGCTGGGAGCATGGTGGGTGATTTGTTCCTGAGAGTAAAAAAAAAAATGAAACTTGTGCGAGTCCAATATTCACTGCAATGAAACGTGTTCTGTTGGGATTTTGACGATATTTTAACTCGTGCTGAGTTGAGCTGTGGGTCTGTTTGAAATGGCATGTTATACATTCTTGGCGTTGTATTTCCACGCGAAGGTCGCAAACTACACTGTGTGAGACCCCCTCCACTCAATCTGTGGGGGGTGGCATATCGTTACACTGAGTCTTTGTTCGAGCCTTTGCTTTAAGTGTGAAATTCGATTCATATGCAGATTCAAGAGGATGAGATAGAAATGTGATTGGTATTTGTCACGTGATCACACGCGAGTCTATGAGATGCAATGCTGTCTAGTGTATGTGTTGAAGCCATGACAGAGTAATGCTAAACTGTGGGTTTTGCCTGTCAGTTTTTTTGCTTTTTCTTCCCACTGGATGTGGAGAGAACTTCCTGTTCCTCGTTCCTTGGTGTTTGTGGCGCACCCTCTGGACTGAATCTGTTTAAAGTGAAGTCCATTTAGGAAAAAGTGTTGAAGTTTGATTTTACAACCATCGGGATTTTGAATAAATTGTGAAATAACAATTGTGAATGTGGATATACTGTATGTGATTTAAATGTAGAAACGTGATTTGGAATGATTTTAATGATTTGATGATGTTTAGCACGTGGGGCAATTCACAGATAATAGATGATTCCCTCGGATGGACGTTGAAATATTGTTTTATTCGTCTGCGGATGTTGAGGTTACCTGAACTTGTGCTGGGAAGGCAATGGCAAACAACCCAGTGTAACCATTTGATCGATTCAGTCAAGGTAAATTCATGATTTAATTGGATAGATGCTGAAGATTAAATTTTTCATTTATGGATTTTAAAAGGAAATATTTTGTTTTGACCAAAAAGTTGTTTAAGAGAGTTTGGATGTTTATTAGTCTGAAGTTTAAGATGCTTTTCCAAGACTGGGATAAAGATTGTGGAGGTTGAAGCTGCATGTTTAGACAGTGTTTGAGCTGCAATTTAAATAATATTTGCATAACAGATTTGACAAGTGATTTGACAATTTTTGAACAACTGTTTAAAATGATTTATTTGTTTTGATAAAAGAAAATGGATTCGTAATTGAGAAGGTCGGAGGAAGTGATAGATGGTTTGTGCATGTGAATTGGAAAAATGGCAGCATGTTTGCTGTTTTGGTGAGAGAGAAGTGGATAGATGGAGAAATGTCAGAGATTTAAAATGTCGATGGAAATAGCAAATGAGATTGATGTTTTGAGTATACGTACAACTGGGATTTCTGTATTTTAGCATGTTGTTTTTGGGAAATAACAAGGAAAGGGATTAAAATATTGATAGGACATATAATGCAAGTTAAATGCTTCCATAACAATCTTTGTTAGTCTTGTAGAACTACATGTGCCCATGACGTTTATTGATTGGTGTTTAATTGATGCTTTGTTTGTTTGTTTCGGAGTGTTGAAAGCAGTCTTTGAAGCAATGTACGATTTCATCTAAATGAAATTCCACACAAAGATTGGACGATGGGAGAACCCAGATTTGGGTGATTGAGCATTCAACACATAATTATGCCTCCCCTTCCTGAGGAGATAAGATGAACCAATGTGGGAAAAGAAAAAAAACCCACTGAGGAGAAGGTTGAGCAAAGTCTTAACGTCAGCATTGTGTGGTGCCTGCATGGAGGAATGTTCTCAGCCACACTCTCGATTGCCGCTCTGCAAATACATCGTGAACTTGCTGTGGTTGCTTCAATGTACGACAGGCCTGGAATTCCACACTGCGCTCCTTCAACCCAGTGTCTGGCCCAAACTTGTACTTGCCCACATCTACCTTCTCCTCAGCTCAAGGAGTGCTTCGATTGTGTTTCCCGTTGGGTGCCGCTCTATCCACACCCTGACCTGTTTATCTTCTGACTTCGGGTAGCATGTTTTCAATGTGTGACATGCTGATGAACAGGCCATATATTAAATGGAAACTCACTCATTTTCTGATATGAGCACATGCTGCCATTGTTGATTGAACTTGAATAATGGAAATCTTTTCTCCTTCAGGAATGGGACATGGTAATCATGTGTAAGAAAAATTATTCAAATTTTCCTTAAAAAAAAAAACGGGGGAGTGTGGGGGAAAAATTTATATTAATGTATTTTAAATTGTAACAAATGTAGTTTCAGAAATGTAACTTTTATGCTGCAAATTGAATTGGCTGTCATTTCTGGCCAAAAGACTTTTGCCCTAAATGATAAATGTGTTGTTCTGGAGCAGAGTGACCGAGCTGATAAATGAACCTTTGCTTAGAAAATGTACGAAGTGGCTTTATGTATAAAAGACACGTCTACAGTCTGGGTGAATATCCCCCAACCTCTCATGGAAGTATAAAATGTTTTGAAAGGCACATTTTCTTAGTACGAGCACGTGAGGAAGTATAGTTTCTCAGTGGCTCGTACTCCTTGGAACTGACCAAGTACCAAGTTAGAATAAAACTCTCTGATGTAATGTAGAAGTGAATTGAATCGGGTTGGTCTAACTGTTAACTAAAATAAGAATAAATGAAATAGAACCAAATAATATTGCAATCAAATAGGGATTCTTAAGTTCATTGTACAAAGGTGAGAAGTATATGGTGTATAATTAGGAAATAAATTGTTTCACAAGGAAGGACTTGTGTGGACATCAGTTTTATCAGTGTCGATAGGGTTTTATAATCAAATCGGACAAACGTTAAACTCTGTCTGAAGTCAAATAGGATTCCACAATCGACCAGTTAGAATCCTTCAGGAGGACAACGATCACAACAAGATGGGTTAAAAAAATCCACATCAGAGCGGAGTCGAGCTGCAGTCTTTTGTAGTCGCGGTGCAGTCGGGAGAATAAAAGGTTCGAGTCCAGTGGAGGGCAGTCGGAGTGCAGCTCAGCCTGCAGGGCCGTGCAGAACTGCGGGAAGGTGGAGAAAGCCGGAGGAGGTCGCCAGCCAGCGAGTCACCACGAAGGTGCCAGGTAACCAGCACGGTCTCGTGAAGCTCTTGCGGTCTGCACAGTTCCACGAACATGAAGGCCTACGGGTCCAGTCTGCCCTTTCCTTTCCTGGGGTTTTTCTTTGTATGAAAGTTGTGGCGCAGTGTCCTTGAGTAGAATTGTTATAAGTGTACATAATAAATAGACAAACGGCTGTAGGCTTTGTTACTCGTGTCCTGTCCCTTACCCCCATTGCATTCATTGCCTTGATTGCATATGTGCCTACGTGTGTAAATAAATGTCCTTGTTTAAATGTTCACCTGTTCATTGTGTCCTTTCCTGTCATTGACTGCCATTATTACGTACGGAATATTAGCTGGCTGTTAATAGCCGATAAAGTAATCGGATCCGGCGGGGCTTGGCGATATGCAAACGGCGTGAGCTGCGTACAACGGGCCGCCTCTTATCCGTACAGGTCCCGTCGAGGTGTAAATCCCCGGCATTTCTGTCTACACGCATACTCAGGTAAATCGGCGATCGGACCCTGTCGCGCTTGGACAGAATAGTTGGCTGATTTACGGTGTGATTAAAAACACACCTGTAGCTGGATTTCGGAGTTTATCCGAAAGCTGCGACTGTTTGCCACGTCCGGTGGACGCGCGGCTGCGATGAGTTAAAAGCGGTCGCTCGCACGCTGGAGTGGTGAGAAACCACAACAATATCTTCGTCGAGGCTTCACATACAGACAACGGTGAAACAAAATATGAAGAAAAACCCTCCTTTCAACTATTGCTGCACTTAGCTTAGCCCTGAGCTGATCCTTGTGGAACTGGAATTGCGCTTCTCTCATTGTGGGACGAAAGCATGCCAGGCAATCCGTGAGCAGTACTCCACATAAAGGCTCAAAGCCCCAGTCTAACAGCTTCAGGTGCTCCGATCGTCCTCATCGACCCAACCAGAAGTAAAAGGCCAGCGTCCTACTTTCCCATGCGAGCCAAACCGCCTCAACGGCCATGTCTTCGGTGTGCGCTCGATCACCACTCACCTCAAACAATGCACCTTGTGCTTCCAGTGATCATGGCTCTTCAAAAATGTCAAGCCAACTCCTTTAAAATGTGCAACCTCTCCTGTGTGCTCCCTTCCTTTTGCCTCTTAAAAATGCACAAGTTGCCCTTTTCACTCCACTTCTCTCTCCTATTTTATCCTTTGCCTCAGTCATGGCCTGCTCCCATGAAACCCAGGAAGGTGGGTTCTGCCTGCTCGGCTCGCTTCTGACATCACGCCCATCATTCGTCCTTTGGGGGTGTCACTGCTTGTCAACCTTTGAAGGAGGGGCTTTTTGCCATTTTTTTTTTTGTGGTTTCAGACGCGTTCCCCACCTTTATTGCCGATCTTGAAATATAAAAAGAGGGAAAAAAATCGGAGGGCAATCACGTTCTGGGGAACTTATTCTTGCTCCCTACGTTAAGTAATGCCGCACCACCTCTCTTGTGGTGACCTGTAACACTTAAGCTCACAGATTCCCTACTTACTACATCGAAATGCTTTCTACTCGTCCACAGACCAAGCAACAACTCTACACAATGCTATTCCCTATTAGATTCTTCCATCTCCCCCCACAATCCTCACACTATTGTACAGACTATGAGTAGCAGAAGGCTGTCATGGTAATAATTGTATGGAGTTGGGATACATTTGAATACATGTTACTAGACTATTGTAATTATGGGAAAGCAACCGGGATGTAAGAGGATCCAAGATGACGAAATAAATGCCACAAGCTATGGTGGTTATCCGTAATGTCATTAGTTTGTCTGGTGATGACATGGCATTAAACTGTTGGCCAACTCAATGGTTTGCCAGAACATGCAACGCTATTCTTCCACTTGGTCAAACTTGCCATACACCCTCTGCCAGTTCGTCGGGAGAAGGTTCTCCAATATCCTCGGTTCCAACTGTAGTGGATGTTGGAGTCTATGCCCCCCCAATTATTCATGGAAAAACCTGAAATCGTTTGTACTTTTTCTGCCCCCCCCTAATTTATTTGATTGAATGCTCCAGTTTGTTCTTAAAACCTGAACTGACTGGATATGTCGTGTACTTTTCATCAGTGCCAATTTAGTACTTTTCCATCATTAACTTTTACATTTACTTGTCCAACACAGCTTCGTATCTCATTTTTTTCACGGCAATATCTTCAGTGGGTTTGTTCCTTTCAACCGCAGTAATACAGGCATCGAATCCCTTTTCATGAGCAGCTTATTCTCAGAGGCACTGGCCATTTATGACACCTGAGTCACCGAGTGGATCATATGTCATAGACACTGCTGAATTGACCCACTGGTGATTATGCTATTCCTTGCTTCTTTTGATTTGATTATTCACCTGCACTCCAGTTTGACAGCTTATGGGACACCGCTCAGATTGGATGAAGTCAACCTTCAGTGATGAGACGAAGTCAAAAAATCGATTTTCTAGTTTGGTGTTGGCTTTGTGGTTAGGGTCCTGTGTTTGAGCCCTGTTGGCTGATTAACACCAGGTGGGGTTGACTCAGCCTGTTTGCCTTCTGAGGTCAGCTAAATGAGTCTCAGTGTATGTGTACTGGTGGAGGGGCACAGCTGTGCTGCCATGTGCAAGAACACAGAACTCTCGAGAGAGAGACTTTTGCTTCATCTCATCCCAACCCATTCCTCCATCATCCAGGAAAGGAATAAAGCAAAAGTAAGTTATTGGTAAGAGGGCAGCAATGAGTGTAAATGATTCCTCGATCACTTTACATTTTCAATGTCAAAGGGATTTTGAGGAACGATCTAAGATATTCATCCTGTGATTGTAATAAAACCAAATGGTACTTTTGTGCTCCCATTCCTGAGATTTACTTTCTCTGGTGCAGAAAACCCAATTAAGGGTGATTAGACCAGGGGTGGGGAACCTCCGGCCTCCAGGCCGTGTACGGCTTGCGAGACTGTTTGTTTGACCCGGCCCGAGAGGCAATTCATAGTATGGAATAGGCAAAGCCGAGAAGCGAACGTAGAATTCTTTTTACATTCGCTTCTTAAATATATCAAATTAAACAGTCTTTTTGCTATGAAAAAATAAATATTACCTTAACATTACCTTCACAACAACTACACCGCCTCGAACAGGATCTCGTCAAAAAAAAATCCTCAACATTACCTTTACGACAACTACACCGCCGAGAACATGATCTCATCTAAAAAAATAAATACTCGAAGCGAACGTAGTATTCTTCTTGCATTCGCTTCTTACTTTACCTGTAACTTGTTCACAACTATACGCAATTTCCGATTACTTTGGCCTGGATTCGGGATCGGCGATCAAATAACGTAAATCACGATTCAAAATTTTTTTTTGATGATGCGGGAGATATCTTTATTAAAATCAGTGGAGGAAATATACACCATGTCTATTTGGGTCTTTCATGTCTCCGACGATGCCTTTATCTCCTGGCATGTATCATTTCCCATGACAAAAACCGGAAACAAAAAATAACCAGAAGCAAAAGGGTCATAGCTAACACACGGATTCACAATTGCCATGGTATTGTGTTGTTTCCTATTCTCTCATGTGTACGTGTTAAGTAATATTCGCAAGATAGAAATAAAACCCAGTCGTGTTTATACACCGCACAGCGTTAAACAACCGGAAGCAAAAGGGTCATAGTCAACGACACGGATTCCAAATCGTCAGGGGTATTGTTTCCTATTCTCTCATGTGCACGCGTTAAGTATGAAGCTCACTTCGTTCGCTAAAAATAAACAAAAGCAACCTCAGAAATACAACACAAAAAAAAACTCCAGCCAGCGATTATTTTTTCCTAAAAAAAAAAAATTTAACAGACAGCTGTCATCTGTCTATCTTCACGTTCAGGGTCAGTGAATGCAGCACGTGCGTAACGTAATGTGTGATCGCGTAATCTCATGTCATCATTTCATTCAGTATATGCAAACATGGTGACTAACAAGAAAAGAAAGGTAGATGCGGAATGTCGCACTTTCCAAGAGAAATGGGCAAACGATTATTTCTTTGTAGAAGTAAAAGGCAAGCCAGTATGCCTAGTTTGTCTGGAAGCGCCCTCGGTGATGAAAAAGTCCAACCTCGAATGTCATTACAGCTCGAAACGTGCTAAACTGGACGAGTTGAAAGGACAAATGCGCTTGGATAAAGTTAACGCTCTTCGGCGGAGTTTTGGTGCTCAAAAAGCAGTCTTCATAAGACCACAATCTGACCGAGACAACACTACACATGCTAGTTTTGTGGTGAGTGAGCTAATCGCTAAGAAGCTGATGCCGCATTCAGAAGGAGAATTTGTGAAGGAGTGCCTTGTTGCCCCTGCGGAGCTGCTCGCACCGGACAAAGTAAAATTGTTCCAAAATGTCAGTTTAGTCCGGGAGCCAACCGATCAAAATTAAAAAAAAATTGCCCGGTCTGCTATAAAATTTTTGTGTTGATTTTCATAAAGAGACACCCTTTGAGTATATGAAAACCAATGTTGGCAATGGTGAAACTCTTGCGCAACAACACAGTCAACACTTTTGCGAGCCCCCTCTGATAACAAAATGTTGGCAAAAGCGAAGATGTAGGATGGGGGTAGGGGTAATTCATATTGTCCTAAAATCATAACCACTAAACCTATATACACAAATGACCCCTCATATTAAAGAGGAGTTCATTTCCTATATCACAATTGGTGTAGATTTAACCTACCTACAATTGACAAGGTTATATGTCAAACAACAAAAGATTTATGTAACTCAGAAATGCTTGACTATCAATGGGGTCAGGAACAAGAACATACTTTTACATGCCATGGTTTTAAGGAAGATAAAATTAGAAATGGATTAACACAATATTGTGACATGAAACATCCTCTTCAGAGGAAGAGTCACTCTCTGAAACAACTCCACCACATGAACCTCTCTGACCAAGGCATATGCATGTCACTCAGCAAGGCACAGCAGCCTTTTTGCATGAACATCGTTTCAGACATTTGGATAATTTGCACATGCAAGACACCGTTTTGTCTATGTTTGGCTTGGCTGGCTTAGACATGAGAATTGGGACCAGTTTTCCATTGATAAGGGTTCTGCCAAATGTTGTGGCTGGGGGAAGTGCTCGGTCACTGAGATGTGCACGTCTGTACAGAAGCAATTGATACAATGCTCTTAAAACAAGGAAGTAAAACGCATCTTCTGTTGCTGGCAGTGACCTAAGGTCTAATTTTGAAGAGACAAACATATGCTGCCTGAGGGTATTCAAACAGCTGAACCCTTTTTGGCCATGCAGAGCAGTCCAGTATACTCTGGCCTCATCAATGACACATTCTGTTGCTGCCATTTCACTATCTCTTCCAAAATCAACAAGGTGGGGAAGGTTTCCTATCAGTCCCAGAGAAACCTGTGCCGCTCTTCTTTTCACAGGAACACAGGCATCATCCCAACTGACTGGAAGAGGGGCCTTGTTGTCCCTCTCTGGAAAGGGAAGGGTGATCGCCAAGACTGCAACAACTACCGAGGGGTGACGCTGCTCTCAGTGCCGGGCAAGGTCTTTGCTCGGATAATTCTTGATAGGGTTTGCCACCATCTGCTTGAGCACCAGCGTCCAGAGCAGTCAGGCTTTACACCAAAGAGGTCGATTGACCGTATCCTTGCACTTCGTGTCCTCACCGAACACAGACGAGAGTTTCGGCAGGGGCTGCTTGCAGCCTATGTTGATCTCTGTAAAGCGTTCGATTCAGTGAATCGGGATGTCCTCTGGAGGATTCTTGGTCTTCGTGGGGTGCCACCGAAACTGATCGATCTGATGTCTGAACTCTACTCTGGTACTGAGAGTGCTGTGAAGTGTGGTGGTACCATCTCTGACTTATTTCCAGTTGTTACTGGAGTTCGTCAGGGATGTGTACTTGCCCCCACACTTTTCAGCACTTGTATGGACTGGATTCTAGGGAGGATGTCGGAGAGATCAAGTTGCGGTGCATCGTTTGGCAATGTCAAGATCTCAGACCTTGATTTTGCAGATGATGCAGTCATCTTTGCGGAGACTTTAGACATCCTCTTGGGGGCCCTCAAGGTGCTGAATGAGGAGTCGGAGCCGTTGGGATTATGGATTTCTTGGGTCAAAACTAAGATCCAGGCTTTCGGTGACATCTTGGATGCTGCTGTCCTGTCTGTGTCTGTTTGTGGTGAGGATGTTGAGGTCGTGGAGAGATTCACTTACCTTGGCAGTGATATTCATGTCTCCGCAGGTTGTGAGCCGGAGGTCAATAGACGTCTGGGTCGGGCCTGGGGAGTCATGGATTCACTGGATCATGGGGTGTGGCGCTGCCGGTACCTGTGCGGGAGGACGAAAGTCTGAGTCTTCAGGTCCTTGGTACTTCCAGTCTTGCTCTATGGGTGCGAGACTTGGACTTTGACCAAGGATCTGAGACGGAGACTTAATTCCTTTGGTACCAGGTCTCTTCGGAGAATCCTTGGCTATCGCTGGTCGGATTTTGTGTCCAACGAGCGGTTGCTGAGAGAGACTCGGATGAGATTTGTTACCTGCATAGTCCGTGAGCGTCAGCTGCGGCTGTATGGACATGTGGCTCGTTTTCCTGACGCTGATCCTGCTCACCAGATTCTCTCAGCGAGGGAGTCTCATGAGTGGGAGGCCAGTGGGCCGACCACGTGCCTCATGGTTGCAGCAGGTTGACCATCATCTCAAGGAGATGGGGATGGGCCTGGCATCTGCCTGGGGGATGGCCAGACGGAGGCCCCTGGAGTACCGGCGGAAAGTGGACGCAGCGACGCGCTGTTCTGGCACATGCTCCCATACCTGACCTGACCTCTTCTTTTCCCCTTCTGAATGGGTAGCTCACTGTGTCACATCCACACAACACATATGTGCACAGAAGTGTAGCTGCGACATCAAGAGGATTTTCTGGTACTTCTTGCTCAACACTTCTACCAGCTCATGAATAGGTAGGTATTGATTCTGCCGTTGTATCCAGAGTTCTTGCAATGTGTTCAAGCAGCAGAAGTGATATATACACAGCATAATTATGTCTGTATCTGTTGCATGCACAACAGCTCGATGGTGATCAAGATATTCCACACAATACGCAAGATGAGCAATAATCCTTGTATCTGCCTCTTCATGTTCTTCACAAGGTAAGTCCAGAACTGAACTTGATGCTGATGTGATGGAAAGAGTGTGACCTTTGTTTTCCATCATACTACCAAGAATGATGGTCACTCCATCCGGAATAGCTTCAGGACTCTCACAAAGGGAAGTGCCAATGAAGTTCTGAAGATTTCCTTTATTTCTTGGATTCTTCATGAATAAATTCCAGTCCGGAATTTCTAGACTCTTGGATGGTGAGAATTGTCTTGCCTGGTCTGTCTGGTTTCTCCTCTGCTGCTCATCACCCTTCAAAGTATGGGTATCATCAAAATCATACTGATCACCAATGATGTTGACACAGTTGCACATTTCAGGTTTCAACTGCAGGAGCTTGCGAAGATACAGCTGGGGAAGTTCACCAAATGTTTTCACACCCATTTTTTGGTATTTATTTACAAATGCCATTGTGTCTACCAGATAAACTGTGTATAGGTCACTCTGTGGTAATGATGGCAGCTGTAAAACAACATCCTGCTCAGCTTCAGCAATTAGCACTGCCACGAAATCAGACTCGTTGCCTTTGCGCATTACAACCCCCTGTGCTAAGCGTGGATCAACCTCAAACAGGGATGATGGATAGTCTGTCCACTCATGGGAAAATGCAATCTGTCTTGTGACTGGGTCGGCATCTCGATAGAAACACAGCACACGTGTAGTTGCAGTCTCATCTTGATAGATCCTGATTAAACTCTGTTTCCTTGATGGTTTTGATTTCTTCTGTGAGGAGAAAGTTACCAGCTTCAGTGGTTCAATCTTAATAGAGACCACCTCTTCTGCTTTCATAATGGCTTCCATGCCCTTAGCTTGAGCATGGACCAAGTCTTTTGAAGCAGCCTTCTCACTAGTTGCTCTATTGAGCAGAACCACTTGGTTGTTACACTGGAATGGGTTTATCATCTGCTGGCATATCACTTTCTTGATCTCCTCAACATGCATATGTTCTTCTGTTGCCTGCTTATGTGTTTCTCCATGATGAGTAGATTCCTGTTGGCCTAGATTAGCCATAGACTTTATGTTCTCTGATACAGCTGTGAGAAATGGTGCTGTTTTCACATATTTATCTCGAGCAGCTGGTGCCTGAGATATGCGTTTGAACAGAGATGTCTTCCCTTCATTGTTGTATGTCTGCTCCAGGGCCATGTCACTCCAAACACCATTGAATTTTCCTTTGGAAGAGTGAACTGTGAAGTACCCAACCTGGATCCAGCAAACCTTAACCGAACTGTGTTCAATAGAGTAAGAGGATTTTGGGGGTAGGGGTAACTTTGGTTGACAAAAATGTTAATTTTCTCTTTAAAAATTGATAGAACTCAATCAAATTTGCTGTTTTAATTAGCCATGGATACCATGTTCATATCACATTAAGAGAAATTAGTATTCTAATGCAGCATCTGCCTATGATAAGAAAAGTTCTAAAGGCCATCTTCAAAAAACGTTATTTTTAAGGCATTTTTCACAAAATTATGTACTTTTACGAGGTTTACTTTCACAAAGGCAATTTTTTTTTGTCATTTTACAATGCACTGATTGAATTCTTACATTTAGTTCACATTTATTTTTCATGAATGTGATTTTTTAATTTTTTTAGAAATTTTATTGACAATTGCTGTTTTATCAAATTTTTCAAATCTTCCTCAAACAAAAACGGCCGCCAAAATTTTTCGCAAGAGCTTATGAATTGCCAACATTGGTTTTCATGAACTGCAAACATATATCTAAACATCCTGGGGGTGTAAAATTTTATAGCAGAGGCTGTAAGGTCCAACCCTAAAACAGCCTCGTACACAGGTTGGCTCCCGGACTAGTTTGTCTCAAAGAACTGTCTCAGATCGGATTACTGAAATGGCGCAAGATATTGAGAAAACACTGAAGGACACCGCAAGAGATTTCCAGTTTTTCTCTCTGGCCTGCGATGAGACAACGGACATAACAAACACCGCTCAACTAGCCATTTTTGTGCGGGGGATTACGGCTGAGTTTGATACGAGCGAGGAGTTGCTGTCTTTGCAAGCCATGCATGGCACCACCAAAGGTGGGGATTTGTTTGAGCAAGTTGTTTTGGCTAAACAAATTCGAACTGCAGTTTGACAAGTTAAGTGGCCTGGCCACGGATGGAGCCCCAGCCATGGTTGGCGCGCAAAAGGGATTGGCTGCATTGGTCAAAAAAGAAATGAGTCGTCTCAGTCTCGATCCAAGTGAGTTAGTTGTATGCCACTGTATCATACACGAAGAGAATCTGTGTGCACAGTCCCTGAAGCTCAAAAAATGTGACAACTGTCGTTTCCACCATAAGCGTCATCAAAAGCAGAGCTGAACAGCCGCCAGTTCAAAGAGCGACTGAGTGAACTAGTCGGAGTACGGAGATCTGGTTTACCACTGTGAGGTGCGGTGACTGAGTCGCGGAAATATGCTCACACGGTTTTACTCGCTGAGAGAAGAAGTGAAACAGTTCATGGAGATGAAGGGGAAACCTGTCATGGAACTCAGTGATAGCAAGTGGCTGTGTGATTTGGGCTTCATGTAATATTCACCTGCACTTGTGAAGTACCTGTCAGAGCTGAACATCAAGCTCCAAGGTCCCAACCAGCTTCTCAGCTCTCTACAATCAAATGTGAAATCATTTGAAGCTAAAATAAAGCTGTGGCAAGTGCAACTGGAAAGGGGAAACTGTCCACTTTCCCACTCTGCAAGAGCAAAAGCCTGCTGGGACATCTGAATATGCTGCTGAGTGTGCAAAACTCCTCCAGGCATTTGGAGAGAGGTTCCAGGACATGAAAAGTAAATAAAGGGAACTGGACATATTTGCCACGCTGTTTAATGTGGAACCAGCTGATGTGCCTGACAACCTCCAACACGAAATCATTGAGCTGCAAAGCTCGGTACAACAACCTCCCTTTGCTCGAGTTCTACAAACTGTATGTACGTGTTGAGGATTTTCCTATTCTGAGGAGACGAGCACTGAAGTTTGCATCTCAGTTTGGGACGACCTACAGCTGTGAGCAGTTCTTTTCAAAACTGACTCTTGCAAAGACTCTGTTCCGCTCAAGACTGACTGACCCAAACCTGCAAAACCAGCTGCGAGTAGCATCATCATCACTACCACCTGACACCAAACGCCTCGCCAAAGAAACAGTTCCAGCCATCACATTAGGTGAGTCCGATATATGTGTTCAATGATTTTGCATGGCCCTCGAAGGATGTTCTAAAAATCGAAGCCGGATGACCTACTAAAGCCGGACCAAATGTCCGTCCATCAATTTTTCTTTCCGATCTTGATGAAACTTAGTATGTGGGTAGAGGTCGATGAGTGTTGCACAACGATATAACTTTTGTCCGGGGTCAAGGTCACGACGTCACGTAAGTTATAAAAATCGCCATTTTCAAAACCTATCTCGTCTGCCATTCTACAAGATATTCGGCAACTGTTTATTGATTATGATAGTAAAAAATATTATCTTTTATCTAACCGGACAGATTTTTGAATTTCCGTCCCGTTTGGCCGCCATGTAACCTGGAAGATGGTCAAAAACACCTCCCGGTACAAAAAAAAAAACTTTACTTCCGATCTTGATGAAATTTGGTATGTGGGTGGAGGTCGATGAGTGATACCCACCGACATTTTTTTTCCTGGATTCGAGGTCAGGGTCAAGAGGTCACGAAAGTTGTGGAAGTCACCATTTTCAAAACCTATCTAGTCTGTCATTTTAGGAGATATCTGGCAACAGTTCATCGATTATGATAGTAAAAAAAAAAAAATCAAAGAGATGACCGTCACTCCCACACAGGGGTAATTTTTGTTGTATACACTGTTGAAGTTCATGAGAGGACACAACGCACAGCAAGGGGAGGCAGGAGATGAGTGGTGGGAGAGAAGGACAAAACAGTGAGGAACAGACATTCGGAGATCTGTGGAAGGGAGAGGGATGGGGTGGGAACAGGTGGTGGACATTTCAGGGACTTTCAGGACCTTACACAATAGGGAACTTTTGGGAAGGAAAGCAGGGAATTTGAAGGAGGTGGGTTTTGGGTGGATTAACAGGGTTAGAAAAGATCGAAGTTTTGGATGGGTTATGATAAGACGTGGTGGTGAACTGCTGTTTTGACGACCTGGAGGGAAGAATGGGATTCAAGAGTGTGGGAGTTTATTCCAAAGATGGGGAAAAAAGAGAATATGAAAGTGAAGGTGTGCAGTGATTTGTGATTTTGGTAGTTTTACCAGAAGGGGGTTTCTGGTGTACCTTGAGTGCCCTGTGGATATATGGGGGTGGACATATCTCAGACAGAGCAGTGGGGGGCATATCTCACACAGAGCGCGGGGGGGGGGGGCGGTGAGACCGGAGAGGAGAGACAAAACGACCTGCCTGTGGTGAGAGTGAGGCCCAAAGACTCGGTCTCACCGTGGGAGATACCAATGATCTGAAATGCCTTGGTTTCCACAGCATGAAGGTGAGAGGCAGGAGCACCAGCCCAGAGGGGAAAGCAGTACTCCATCAGGCTGTGGAAGAAAGCTTTGTATCTGGCCAGGAG
Source organism: Eptatretus burgeri (assembly GCF_056783735.1). Taxonomy (NCBI): domain Eukaryota; kingdom Metazoa; phylum Chordata; class Myxini; order Myxiniformes; family Myxinidae; genus Eptatretus; species Eptatretus burgeri. Next base: position 64,872,392 of record NC_140969.1, read on the forward strand.
TCCAGGTGGGTTGAGGAAGGACTTGAACGACGGAGGATTGATTCCCAGTTGGTGACTAGCTTGAGGCCAAGTTGGAAATGTAGCTTTCCCAGGAACGATCATGACAGATAGTGAGATCCAGAAGCTTGAATGGAAGGACTTCTTCAAGAGGCTTGTTGAGAAAGCAGGGGGGGGCGGGGGGGCTTTCAAACGGTCCTTTTGGCGATTCATCGTGAGTGTGAGATTTGTCAGGATTGAAAGACATGTTCCACATGTTGGAGCAGTTTGTGATTTTTATTTTTATTTTTATTTTTTTTATCTTGATCTGCAGAGTGAAGAAGCTGCTGCTTGCTAGTCTGAGGGATGACAGAGGGTGGAGTCATCAGCAAAGAGATAAAGAGAATCTTGAAGTCTTTCCAAACAATCTCAATGGGATTCAAGTCTGGGCTTTGGCTGGGCCACTCAACAACTTTCACGTTCTTGTTCTGAAACCATTCCAGTGTTGCTTTGGCTGTATCCTTGGGGTTGCTGTCCTGTTGGAATGTAAATATTCGCTTTTGTTTAAAGTCTTTTGCACTCTGAAGCCGGTTCTCAAGGATTTGCCTGTATATGTTGTGCTTTGGATTCAGGCCAGAGTTCAATTCTTATCTCATCGTACCACAAGTATTCAACCCCTTTAGATCACAATTGTGGGACCACATAAGATTTCCTGATGACTCTATCTTTGCTCTTTACTTCATCTGGTTCCTTCTTGGTCTTCCGTTTTATGTATGTACAATATCCTGATACTGTGTGGACTGTGCTTCCCCACTGACAGACCGCTGGTAGCTTATACATGATGCGGCATTTGAGCCTGGGTAGTAAACCCCTGCTGAAATCCATCTGTCCAAATTCTTCCGGACATCTTTGTTCCTTTCACATTATTTTTATTTTTCATAATTCTCTTTATTCATCTTGCACACATTTCCTCTCGTTATCTCTCTGAGGAGAAGTGAGTGCTTGCAGAAATTTTTCTGATTCACTTTGCTACACCTGAATGAGTGTGAGGGTTGTGGAGTTTTTTTGGCTGAATCCTATCCAGGTTCCTCCTGATGACTCGATCTTTGTTCCTTACTTCTTTGGGTTCCTCCTTGGTCTTCCTTTTCATTCAGGCTGTCTTTCATGCGTCTTTTTGCCAAATCTAGGCATGCGGTCATGTGCCTTTTTTTTCTCGGGAGTGGCTTCTGTCTGACCACTCTCCCATAAAGCCTATATTTGTCAAGTGCTGTAGGGACCGTTGTCCTTCTGGCAGTTTCTCCCATCTCAGCCAAGGAACCGTGTAGTTGTAAGTGGTCATTGGGTTTTTGGTCACCTTCCTGCCCAAGGTCCTTCTTTCCCACTTTGGTTAGATGGCCAGCTCTTGGAAGAGTCTGGGTAGTTCCATATTCTTAATGATGCTCATTGTGCTCTTGAATTTTCAACACAAGAAATTGTTTTATACCTTTCCCCAGATCGATGCCTCTTCATAAGTCTTGATCGATGTCTTGGAGTTATATGGCAAGTTATTGTTCTGATATGCACGGTCAACAATGGGACCTTGGAAAGAAAGGTGTTTCTTTCTAAATTATGTCCAATCAATTGAATTGGCCACAGGTGCATTCCAATCAAGTAGAGATATCTCAAAGATTATCAAAGGAAATTGGATGCATCCAAGCCCAATTTGGAGTCATCACAAGGGTTGAATGCTTGTTAACCCAAGGCAGTTCAGCTTATTTTTTTTATCCGATTTCAATATAAATATGGTCGTAGTTCATGAACTGGTCACCCTAAAAAGGTGTTACATGTTTTTCCAAAACATCCACTTTCTTTTTTAACTACAGACCAGATATCTAGATATCTTAGTATGAGAAAGGTAATTTTGTCAAGTTTAATATGGAAAAAAACAAATAAAAAAATATGCAATAGTTTTTGTCTAACAGGCACATAAGTGATACAAGTCAGGGGTGGAGGTGGTGGATGTGGTGAGTCAAATTTGGAATAAACTGAATTTATTTCAATCAATAAGCTTTAATCTATTTTGTTATTTTTTAGGTGAGTAACACTTGGGACTTTCTGTTGCATGATGCAAAATTGATTATTCAACTCATTCAGCAAACCCTGACCAATATGTACAAACTCCTAAAAGAGATCTCATAAATATCTTTACATAGTTTATGTATCTAGCAGATTCTCAGGATTAATTTGGCACTTGAATTGTCCAAAACGGCCAAAGGATAACTGATCCACATCCAATTTACTCAAAGGGTGAATTCGAGATAAACGCGAAAATGTGTTTTCCTTGTAATGCATTATCCATTAAAGTTCATAATTAAAAATACCATATTTGCCATTAGTGGTTTTTGCTAAAAAAAATTTCACAAGTGCATGTTGCTTGGTGATGTCTATCAACAGAGAAAACTTGAATATTTTGACCCTGTAATGCAAATGATGGACCAGTTCATGAACCATGACCATATATATATTTCATTGACATATGGAGGGAAAAAAAAGAAGCTCAAATTCAGGCTGCAACAAAATGTGATAAAGCCAAGGATGTGAATTTCTTCTGAAGGCACTGTATAATATCATTGGTGATGAGCCAAATAATCCTATTTCATGTTCTTTTATTCAAAAGCTTTATTTCAGGTTATGAACAAAACTGAATGTTCATCTCAAACAACTTGTGCAATAGAGCACCAGATGATTTTAATCGGTATAAATGTACAGAGCTGTGGCTCACTTGTATGTATAAGGTGATGGAGAGGCAATTGTACACTAGGAATAATAAATATCAGGCTAACAGTGTATCTTCCTGACCACGCAAGTACAAAGCAATAACAAAACCTCAAACTTGAATTTGCATTTTCATTAATCTTTACAAATCAGTTTCATTCCAACACTTCAAACCAATTCTACAATTTGTTCAAAATGCCTGGAGGTCATCATTTTTGACCATCCCAAGAAAAGTCTTCTCAAACATGCATTTCCACAAGTTAAAAGTAGTCAAGTATTGATTCTTCAAAGTTACACCATTTTAATAAGTATCTATATAAAAAGAAAACTTCCTCGGTTGCGAGTTGTAAATCTGTACTCAGAAAAGTACAATTTATTTTCAAATGAAAAGAAGTTAAACGAATGCAACATCTGCGCTTGCACACAATGGTAAGTGACACTTTTCTTCCCAACATTTATTCAATTTTCTACTCCCACATCCTGTGCTATCCTGAATCATCAATGCACCAACAGGCTTGAAAGGCTTAGCTCTGGGTGCGGCAGGTTGTGCGTGGCCCACCGGGCCACAGTTGTACGATGTCGTCTTCACTCTCAGAACTTGAGTTATCGCTGCTGCTGCTGTCAGAGGAGTTTCCACAAACACCAGGTAGTATAGCAACACAATAAGTTGCCGAGGGGCATTGGATCTGTTTTGTAGTTCCCACAACAGTCATTGCACAAGGACGCACTGCAACTTGATGTCCCACATTCCCTGCAGACAATTTTTTTAATTAAATGCAGCACAAAGTTAAAGCAATATGTTTAAAAAACAGCAAATTATTTAAAAGGAAATACCAACATTAGGCCAAACAAAAAAAAGAAAGAAAAAAAATGTTTTCTGGCAACTTACATACAGCAACAAACTACATTCCCTGTGCCACATGCTTTTCCTTGCCTGCCTGTTAAAAGATTGCGTAGAAATGTTCCAGCTCGTTTTTGTCTTCTTTCATCGATCCAGCATGGTCCATATCCTAAGCTCACCGGGACTTTATTCCCAACGATCCATTCCTTTTAGCCGGTATGTCCTTGGCAATGTCGCTCGGCTGCATCTGACCCGGAAAGGTGACCCGATTCGGCCAAGGCGTACCGAGGATGTGTCCCCCAGTAATTAGGTCACATGATTAATTAGGTAACTGGTTAAACCTTTGTAGACTGAGGACCCGAGGTCATGTGGTTGAGTTATTGGCGTTCACGGTCGGTTAGCAACGCGCCACGTCACGGAGTTATCCGTGTGCGACAACCTGCAATTCTGGGGAGTCTGGGAACCCGAGATAGCTCCCTCCAAGTGGTCTTCTCACCCTCGAACCCCAACAACATGTTTCAACCAAATAAGCAAGTTAAGAAACCCAATTGGGCTTTGATGTACTTAAGTGAAGGTGACCAAATCTCCGACTTTCAGCAATATCAAATAACCCGTTTATTATTTATCAACTAGCAGGGGTACCCAGTGTTGCCAGGTAACACCAGGTCCCCCCTCCCACTCCACCCATTCCACAGTCCCTGCAGACTCCCATCCCACTCCTTCCCCTCCCTCCATTAGTTACCAAGTGCAGTTGCTCATGTTCAGATTAAAGTCTCTTATAGAGCACTTGCCAAGTGGCTTAAGCACTCGATTCAAAACCGTTAAGGTCATGGCAAGCGCTACTTAGTTACTTGGTAACTGAACACACCCCTGGACATCTTGATAGCATGCAGTACATTAAAAGTTTTTTTTTTTTTTTCAATTAAAGATGTCAAATATTAATCATTGGTATTGTTACGGCTGTAGAAATTTGCACAACACCAGAAAGGTCCTTAGATCAGTTATGCCGGTAAGTTTATGTGCAGATAGTTCCCCACCATTGTTTATAGGGATATATTCATGTTCACCGGGCTGTGACGCTTTGAGATAGCAGTTTTTCATTTCTCTAACATTATTTTGGACCAATCATCCCCAACAACCAAATCGCCACCACCAACATCATTCCCAAACAACTACAACTCAAACACCAGCACCTTCGCCTCGAACTCCACCCCGCAAACATCGCTACGATGCCCACAACAACCAAATCGCCACCACCATCATTCCCAAACAACCACAACCAAACCACCACCACCTTCACCCTTTTCCCTTCACTACCATCAACAACGCCACCCCGCAAACATCGCTTCATCTCTATCCCGCAGACAACGCCATCTTCACGCTGTCAGGACGAGCACTCTGATTTCTACCACGTCCGCTTTGCCGGGGTCGGAGTTCACGCTGTCAGGACGAGCGCTCCGATGATTTCTACCACGTCCGCTTTGCCAGGGTCAAAGGCCGCGCTGTCGATGCGAAGCCTCGGTGAATTTACACACATCGGCTCAGCCGGGATGAAGCTTCGGTGAATTACACACATTGGCTCGGCCGGGACGAAGCCATGCTGTCGAGGCTAAGCCTCGGTGAATTACACACATCGGCTCGGCCGGGACGAAGCCGCGCTGTCGAGGCGAAGCCTTGGTGAATTACACACATCGGCTCTGCCGGGGTCAGGAGTCACGCTGTCGAGCGAGTGTTTGTGATTTCTACCATGTCGGCTTTGGAGGTCAAAGGTCAGGGGTCGATTCTCGTTTCCCCGGCCCTATATAAGGATGAGCAGAACTGAGCTCAGGGCCAGTCGGTTTTACGGAGCTCGAGGCAGTGTCGAGAGAAGTGTCGGTGGGTCGGTTGCCAGTGTTGGTGAATGGAGCTCGCAGTCAGTGGTGGGGGAGACGAGCTCGCGATCAGTTACAAGTCAGTCTGGGTTCAGTTTTCGAGAGATTGAGCTCAAGTCAGCCGGTTGTGGGGAGACGGTCGTGGTGTCAGAGCGAAAGTTGAACGGAGCAGGGACGCGGAGAGGGGCTCGGAGGCAAACCAGAGGGCTACGTGGAGACCACCGCCAGGAAAAGGGGCGAAGTGGAGACCACAGCCAGGGAGAGTTTGCCGGAGCCAAGGCGGTCCAGGGTGCTCGTTCGAGCGTCAACTGGCTAAGAGGGCATCGACGTGCTGAGAGAGCATCAGCAATTTCCCCCATACCGAAAATCCGTGCTGAGAGAGCGCCGGTAACCCTCTCCGTTCCGTGGTGCCTGCTGTGTGGCGAGAGCCTGCGCATCCGGGTGGAGAACGCCGGAGAGAGCGCACTGACCAAGCCGGGTGCCCGAGGACAGGCGCGGCCACACCAGGCTGTGGGGGAGTAGACGTCGCGACCTGCCCACCGTCGCGCCACGAGGGCGCGGGTAAGACCCTTCTGTCTCCTGGGCCTGACCGTTCATCCAGGCTCCACGTCCCATTCGGTCCACGAACCTGTCTGCCACCCTTGTCTTTGGGGGTGGCTTTTCTTTGCTTTTTGTATAAATGCATGTGGTGGCGCCGTCGAGTAAGTAGACTTGTTTAAGTGACTGTGTGTGCGAATAAAACGCTTTATTCGGTGGTAATTCTTTTATCTGCTTGCTTTGACTGTACATACGTGCATGATTCATTGCTGTGACTGTAAATACGTGCAATGTCTAATAAATGTGCTTTTTGAACTGTTCCCCGTTCGTTGCGTCCTATTCCCTGTTTTAAAAGTGCCATCTTGCATCACGGAAGAAATTGGTAGAGGGGTGTAAGCACCCAGTAAACAGAATCATATCCGTCGAGGTCGGCGATAACACCGCTCGGTTATCACTGTAGCACGGAACGGACCGCTTCAGCGGTTCGTGTCCTAGGCCGACCTGCGACGAGGTACGATCGCCCGGTCGACTACTCGCGCAGGTACTTAGGTAGGTCGAATTTGGCAAGCAACCCTATCCTGCGTGGGTGGGCAATTGGCACGATCGTGGTGAGGTTAAACCCCCACCCGTGACTTGCTCCTGGCGGTAGTTCCAAGGAGGGTCATGACTGAATTGTCCGACCGGTGGGCGACGCGGTCACGATTCGAGTTAAGCGGCCGATCGCACGCTGGCGGGCGCGAATTCGCAACTATTTTTGTTGTAATGCAAACATACATTGTTCAGTATTGAAATTTACATAAACTCAGGTGTTTTTGAGTGTACGAAAGTGTACATGTACATTTCATACAACTTTAAAGTGTGTGTTCATGATAAATATCTCAGGAATTTCCACTGTGGTCTGGTGGCTCATAATGACGTATGCTGATATTAATGTTTATTTACTTCACATAATACAGTATGTGAATTACATGTCCATAAATTTGTTTATAAACCTTAATCAGGCAAAAACCAAGTTTTATTTTTTTAATGAGTGCTCTATTTTCTTTCCTCTACATTATAAGAACGAATCTCCATTGGACAGTGTATGTTAGCCCACTGCCACGATCGCTGCGAACGAAGCGTGCATTACATCGTTTGAGTTGTACTCAAAATATACCTTTAGTTAACGATGAAAGACGTGTTTCCAATCTTCAAATGTAAATCAAAGGCCTGTAAATAATTATCAGAGCTGTGTGGAGCGAAAAAGATGGTGGCGATTTATGGACGACTGGAGGGGAAGGCGTGGCCTGTAGAATGGGCAGTGCTTAGAACCCACCCACAGACACCAACTCAGGTTGATATATTCGAAAACTGCTGTATTGCATGAAATTTTAACTCGACGAGATATTTGCCACAAAAGTTTTATATCGATCATCAACTATTGCTGACTTTGTCGGAGTAAGAAAAAGCAACCAGAGTACAGTAGTTAAAGCACAATTTTAAAAAAAAATGCAATCTTTAAAAAGGAGAGTCATCTTGCTCAGTCATGCTGTTTACACGAGTGCTTACCAGCTTGCATTTAATACAATGAGCACCAATGGAAGTGTGCCATGTTTGGGACAAATCAGAACAAACACGTGGGATGAGGTGTGTGTGTGTGTGTTTGTTCTGCAATTAACCTCATAACGGGCTGGCAGGGTGATCGAGAGATACGCAAACTCACTTCCAAGCTGTCGAGCCAGAGTTTGAATTCTAACCAAGCTATAAATTGTCAACCCAGCGTTTCATCAATGAGTGTGCCATCCCTCGGATGGACGTTAAACTGGGCATCTCATCTGCCGGCATTAGTTGGTGGACGTTAAAGATCCCACAGTGTCCTTCGCGAAGAGTAAGTGAGTTATCGCCAGCATCGTAAACAAATTGCTGCCCTCACCATCAGAGGGCAATGCATCGGCACAGCTGCACCCTCGCTTATGATGCTATCCCACAGCCTTGTGCTGCGTACTATACGAAGAACACGGTAATGAGTTCTTCCAGGATCCAAAGATCATTGTTTAAAAATAAACATTGTTGGAGTCCTGTCATGATTAAATGGTCTGCAGACTGCAGAGCAATTCTGTTTGTACTTAAATCCACTGAACATCCTCTTGAGAATGTTTACAATGCAGTTTCAAGTAAACGCCTTAGAATTATCAGTGTAACCTGTCTGTGGCCAGTGTAGCTTTATGAATGTGAATAAGGAAATAACCCACACGTTTGTTAGAGAGCTCTCTGTTAGCCATCTAACCAATCATTTGTACAGTAACTGGCCTCCACAAACAAGAGGGTTTGTCCTTAAAAAAATCAACAAAATCCGCTCAATTGGCTGATGACATGCATATGGCCGACTCGCACTTGGATAACATTTTAAACAACCCATTTTTACATTCCCAAAAGGAATGTTTTAAAATTCACGAAACAAAAGCAGGTGAAAAGAATAACATTCCAATTGAGGGCATTTTGTCTTTTCTTTCC
>NC_140969.1:64885863-64945863 GCF_056783735.1 Eptatretus burgeri
TTCTCATCTCAAGTCTGAACTTTCAAACCTCTCTCCCTCCTCAAAATCCTGGTGGCATCTAATCAAATCTGTTTCTGGTGTATGTTCCCCCTCCATCCCCTCCCTTACCTCAAATGGCTGCACTGCTGATTCCACACGTGATAAAGCTGAATGTCTAAACTCGGTGTTTGCAGCTAAATCTTGTGTCCAAAACCCATCACTTTCTCTACCCACCTTACCCAGTCGCACCCAACTGTCCCTGGACTCTGTGTCCTTTTCTCCTGACAAGGTGGAGAGCTTGCTGTCAAACCTCGACTCAGATTCTGCAACCGGTCCAGACGGCATCAGCCCACGTGTCCTCAAAGCCTGCTCTTCTGCTCTTGCTCACCCTCTCTCTGTTCTATTCACCCTCTCATTTGCTCAAGGCCATCTGCCATCTGCTTGGAAATCAGCAAACATCACTGCCCTGCATAAAAAAGGTGCAAAAACAGATCCCTGTAACTACAGACCAATCAGCCTTCTCCCAATCATCAGCAAGGTGATGGAATCCATCATTGCTTCAGACATTAAATCCTTCCTCTTCTCCAATGGCTTGATTTCCGATCATCAATTTGGTTTCAGACCAGGTCACTCTACCCTGGATATGTTGCTTCTGCTCTCCCAACAATGGATGGAGGTCCTCAATGCCAGACAGGAAATCCGAGCCGTATCCCTGAACATATCACATGTTTTGACACAGTCTGGCACCCTGCACTACTCACCAAACTATCTTCCCATGGTATCCAAGGCCATCTCCACTCATGGCTCACAGACTTCCTCTCCTGTCGCAGTCAACGTGTGGCCTGAAATGGAGTTATTTTATCCCCTCTTCCTGTCCAGGCTGGAGTTCCTCAAGTTAGCGTTCTGGGTCCTGTTCTTTTTCTGGTTTTCATCAATGATCTCTCCAACTCTCTGGAAAATCCTCTATTTCTCTTTGCCGACGACTCCACCCTCTGCCGTACCATCTGTCATCCCTCAGACCGGCAAGCAGCAGCTTCTTCGCTCACTGCAGATCTGGATAAAATCACAAACTGGTCCAACACGTGGAACATGTCTTTCAATCCGGACAAATCTCACACTCTCACTATGTCTATTCGAAAGGACCGTTTAGAAACCCCCTCCCCCATCCACTTTCTCAAAAATCCTCTGAAAGAAGTCCTTTCTTTCAAGCTTCTGGGTCTCACTATCTGCCATGACCTTTCCTGGGAAAGCCACATTTCAAACCTCGCCTCAAAAGCTAGTCGCCGACTGGGAATCCTCCGTCGTGGAAAGTCCTTCCTCGACCCTCTTGACCACTCCTGACCACTTACAAAGCTTTCGTCCGCAGCCTCATGGAGTACTGCTCTCCCCTCTGGGCTGGTGCTCCTGCCTCCCACCTTTCTCGGCTTCACGTTGTGGAAACCAAGGCATTTAGGATCATCGGCATCTCCCGCAATGAGGCTGAGTCTTTGGGCCTCTCACTCTCTCACCGCAGGTGGTCTTTCTGCCTTCTACCTTCTCCTCTCCAGCCACGCCCCCCTGCTCTCTCTGCGATTTGTCCCCACCACATTTCCGCAGGGCGCTCAAGGTCCACCAACAACCCCGTTCTGGTAAAATTACTAAAATCACGAATCACTGCTCACCCTCACTCTTTCATTCCTCTTTTTTCCTGCCTTTGGAATAAACTCCCTCACTCTATTCAATCCCACTCTTCCCTCCAGGCCTTCAAAACAGCTGTTCACCACCACCTCTTATCATCCCCCATCCAAATCCCTGATCTTTTCTACCCCATTAATCCACTCCAAACCCACATTCAAATTCCCTGCTTTCCTTCCTGAAAGTCCCTGTAATGTCCATCTTGTATTCCCCATGTTCCCCCGCCCCATCCCTCTCCCTTCCACAGTTCTCCTAATGTCTCTGTTCCCCACTGTTTTGTCCTTCCCCCTCCCGCCCCTCTTGTCTCATGCCCCCCTTGCTTTGTGTTGTGTGTTAGTTTTCACACGAGCCTCGACAAGGTATACAAAAAAAAAAAACATCAGCTGGGCACTGTTCTTCCTTGTGGTCCCGATCCTTTTAACACAGGGCCTCTCTCAACAGCGAATCTACAACCTCGGTCATGGATCCACCAGTAGATTACCGATATCAGTACTATAGATTCACAACCCCAGTTGCGTCCACGCAGTCAGTCAACCCATCAATGCAACATCACTAATCAGACTTCACTTGCTAGAGGATTTAATTAATGTATCATCACATCGTTACAACTGCAATCACACATTCTATTATATGATGATATATGAAATCATGCACATATTACCTTAAATATGTAATGTACTCAAATAGACAGGGACGAAGGCTCTGAAGTGGGAACAACAGGTTTAATCCCGACATGGGCACAGCACAACATCGGAACATGGGTGGGGCACATGACTGCTTTACCATGCCTTGTTGCACCCATGTATTGTCTGCATGCATTAGCATAAACTACTGATACATGTCATCTCCCCCCCCCCCCTTTTTATTTTTACAAATCAAGACGCTCAGGAGGTTTACAGACATGAGCTGATCTTCTAGGGCTACTGGAGGGCTGTCCTTGCTTGCAACTGCTGTGGGTTTCTCAAGAAGGGGTAAAGGGTCGGGAAGGAGTTCAGGTACAGTGATGGGTGAAAAGCTTTCATGAGGTTCAAACACCTCAGGTTCAAACGCAGGTGGCGTTAATACAGGAGTGGGTGACAAAGGAACTTGAGCCGGTTCAATGTTTGGCTCCCCATGATGTAACCTGAGTTGGTCGACATGTTTATGTTTGCATCTATCATCACACAAGTTCATAAGAAACATCATTTCACCAATGTTATCGATAATGATGCCTCATAACCACTTGGTTCCACATCCGGAGTTCAACACGTACACAGGATCATTGATCTGGAAGTTGCGGGATACAGACGTTTGGTCGTGATTACGTTTCTGTTGATACTTGTTATTCTCGACCTGGACCATTACGTCTGGGTGCACTCATGATAACCGTGTTGTTCATTCACGACCCATCAGAAGCTTGGCAGGTCAGCGACCGGTGGTTTGATGTGGTCTGGTGCTGTAGTTGAGTAATACACGAGCTCGACAAGATTGAATGGAGCCCTCCTTGACGTGGCTTTGACCATTCTTGATGATCTGAACAGCACGTACAGCTTGGCCATTACAGGTGGATGTGTAGGGGGCAGATGTGTAGTGTTTAATGCCATTCATTTTACAAAAGTTCTGAAAGTCCGAACTCATAAATGACAATCCATTAACTGATACACTAGAGTTCAGAATACCATGTTGTGCGAACATGGTACGTGGAGCCCTAATTGTTACAGCAAAGGATGAGGATGGCCCCACAAGAGCTTCAATCCATTTGGAGTGGGCATCAACGACGATAAGGAAGTGCTTCCCTTGAAATGGACCAGCATGGTCGATGTGTAGTCTGAACCATGGCTTTTATGGCCACGACCACTGTGGTGGTGTCTTGGCATGGGCTTGACAAGTGTAACAATGGTGTGCACTGGACTCGGTCACTGTCCAAACCAGGCCACCAAACACGGGCTCGGGCAACAGCCTTCATGGTGATGATGCCTGGTTGAGCATTGTGGAGTTCACTGATAATTTTTCCGCAGAGTTGAGGCGGAATTATCACTCGGCTTCCCAAAAGCAGGCAGTCTGTATCAATAGAGAGCCCATCCTTCCGGATGAGATACGATTTCGCCCCTTCTGGTAGTGATGCCCAATCACCTGACATAACACAGCGTTTCATTTGTAACAAATCTGGATTGCTATTGGGAGCACAAGCAATCTGTTCAGCAGTTACTGGCACCTCATCGTGAATGATGTTAGCCATGAGATGAATGACATCGCCAGATTGTGGAGGTTCTGGGATGGTTACGGGAAGCGGCAAGCGACTGAGTGTGCCAGCACAGTACATTTCCTTACCCAGGCAGTAAACCAATGAATAGTCATAACCGGCCAGGGTCAACGCCCAACGTTGTACACGACCTGATGATGTGGGCAGAATGGCTCTGGTTTCTCCCAAGAGACCTAACAAGGGTTTGTGATCATTCTCAATGATATGTCTTCCAAAGACATATTGGTTCATCTTTAAAGTGCCCCAGACACACGCTAACGCCTCTCGTTCTACTTGAGCAGAGCGACGTTCAGTGTCAGATCAGGTGCGGGATGCATACGCAACAGGCTGGAGATCGCCGGTTCCATTTGTTTGGAACAACGCACACCTGATGCTATATGAAGAACCATCACAACTGAGAATAAGTTCCTTGGATGGGTCGTAATGGACAAGTAACGGCGAGGTGGACAGCATGGTTTTAGCGGACTTGAGCGCTCTTGTTTGGGAAGCTTCCCATTTCCAGACAACGCCATTCCTGAGGAGAAGATGCAGAGGCTCAACAGTTGTGCTTAGTTGAGGCAGGAAATTACCAAAGTATGTCAACATACCCAGGAATGCACGAAGTTCTGAAATGTTTTGTGGCATTGGTGCATTCGCAATTGCTTCAACTTTGCTCGGAGAGGGCAAAATGCCTCGACAGGAGATTTGATGACCGAGGTATTCAACTTCACTTGCCATGAAGGTACACTGCTCACACCTTAGGCATAACCCAGCTTGTGACATCTGATTGAGGACTTCGTTTAAGTTATTGAGGTGTTCATGTTGTGGACTTACCAGTCACTAGTATGTCATCCTGGAATATGACTGTCTTTGGTCTACTTTTCAATAATGTCTCCATCTTGCGTTGGAAGATTGGTGCAGCAGAGCGTATGCCAAATGGGCATCTGTTGTACATGTAAAGTCCTCGATGAGTGTCGAGGCATGTATAGGGCTTCGAATCATCATCCAGTTCCATTTGAGAATAGGCATTGGTCAAGTCAAGCTTGGTGAATGTCTGGCCACCCATGAGAGTGGTGAACATATCCTCTGCTTTGGGCAAAGGGTAGCCATCCAGCTTTGAATGGCGGTTGATCGTCGTTTTGTAGTCCGCACAAATGCGCACTGTTCCATCTGCTTTGAGTATTGGAACGATCGGTGCTGCCCAATCGGAGTACTCGACTGGTTAGGTGATGCTCTCCCTCTGCAGGTGGTCAAGCTCACATTCAATCATTGATCGCATCATGTAGGACAGGTCTATCCTTATGGAACAATGACTGAGCATCTGCAGAAACATGAATCTTCACTTTGGACCCTGCAAAGGTGCCAACACCATCGCTGAACAGGCCAGGGTACTTCTTGAGCACGGTATTGCATCCAGCATCAGAGTTGGAGACTCTGTTTACGTCACTCCAATTAAGTCTGATTATATATTCATAACCAATCTCAGCCAAAGAGGGTTGGTCCTTCTCTACGCAATATCAGAAGTGATAGGACATGAGTGCTATTTCCATATTTTTCAGTTACGTTAGCTGAGTCAACAAAAGGAACCACCTCCTTGGTATATGTTCTCTAGTCAGTAGATACATGCCGGAGTGCAGGAGCCTTTCTCGGAGAGTAGATGGAAGTGAACCTGCTCTCGCTCAGAATTGATCTGGAAGTGCCGGTATCAACTTCCATCCTCAATCTTATCGATCGTTACATCAAGAATAATTGGAGCATCGGAGCTCTTTGTTCCAACAGAGAAAACCTCATGAAGTTTCTCACTTGACTCTCGGCTGCAGGCCATGCACGCTCAGTGACCTATCATCAGCTGCATCAGGGTTCACCCCAATGTGATAAGTTGGAGACAAGTTCTTCGACTTGGATGGAGAACAACACTTCAAGCGTCCCTGCTTACCACGGTTGTCACAGGTACAATTCCTGTACCAACATTGGAAAGCTTGATGATTACCACTTTAACGCCAACAAGTTACTCCAACCTTCCGAGTAGATTCAGAAATATCAGGAGGTGGAGGTGAATTTGATGGCTTCCAAAAACACTTTTGCTTGTAGCCAAAGGTTACCTTGTTAACCGATAGGTCCTGCTGGATAGCTTTTGACTTGTTAGAGTTCACACGCAGGCTCTCGGAAGTTTGCATAAACGCAGTGGCCATTCCCATGACTTTAGCCAAATTGTCGTCGGATTCAGGAAGGTGTTTCCGCAGGGTTGAGTCGTCGTCGATGCCTATTATAAGGAAATCACGTAACATCTCTTCGAGTTTATCTGTAAACTCACAATATTCGGAGAGTCGGTGTAAACCAGCCATGAACTCGGATGCTGACTGACAATCTTGACGATGGTGGGTATAGAATCTATATCTCGAGACGATCTTACCCGGTTTAGGGTGACTAGTGCGGGCCCGTAGGTGCGTGCCCGAAGATGAGTGCCAGTATGGGCAGCCCTCTATTGCCCCCCTCTCTCCCCCTTAGTCTCGCCTTTACTCTCTCCCCCCTCTCTCTCTCGCCCCCACTCTCACCCCCCACTCCTGTCCCCCTCTCTCGCAGATATTGGTCGACAGATAAATGGCTGTAACTTGGGAACCGCTCGTCCGATTAATATCAAACCTCAAAAAGGCACATCCGCGGGTCCCCAGCAATATTCCTGGCAAGTTTCAATCAGATCGGATCGTCAAGCGTGCAAAAAAAAAAATAAAGAAATAAAGAAATAAACACTAATTGTGACGTCATTCGTGATGTCATAGCACCGTGTCTTGTCATTGGTCGACAGATAAATGGCCGTAACTTGGGAACCGCTTATCTGATTAATATCAAACCTTGAAAAGGCACATCCGCAGGTCCCCAGCAATATTCCTGGCAAGTTTCAATCAGATTGGACCGTCAATCGTGCAAAAAAAAAAAAACAACAAACATTAATTGTGACGTCATTCGTGATGTCATAGCACCGTGTCTTGTCATTGGTCGACAGATAAATGGCCGTAACTTGGGAACCACTTATTTGATTAATATCAAACCTTGAAAAGGCACATCCGCGGTCCCCAGCAATATTCCTGGCAAGTTTCAATCAGATTGGACCGTCAATCGTGCAAAAAAAAAAAAAAATTGTGATGTCATTCGTGATGTCATCACACCGTGTCTTGTCATTGGTTGACAGATAAATGGCCGTAACTTGGGAACCGCTCGTCCGATTGACATCAAACCTCGAAAAGGTACATCTGTGGGGCCCCGGCAATATTCCTGGCAAGTTTCAATCAGCTCGGACCGGCGGTCGTCGAGAAACAGACAGACAGACAGACAGACACACACACAGATTGCTGGAATTGTAGATAGATAATGTCTTTTCACGAGATTGACGAGCTCTTCATACGACTTGTCAGAAGGTTTGGCTGGGGCAAGATGATCTATGATGAGGCTGTCCGTCGTGGCGCCGCATACGGTCAGTAATCCGGCTCGCCGCCTTTCAGCGTCCTCATCGGTGTCCATTTTGTTTGCCACAAAGTGCTTCCACAGATGATCGGTGTAGTCTTCCCAATCATCCCAGACTGCGTATTCTTGTAATATGCCGATGCACGAAGACATCCTCGTCACCACTGCAATGTACTCGATGAACAGGGATGAAGACTCTGAAGTGGGAACAACAGGTTCATTCACGGCTCAGGATCAGAACATAAGCGGGTCACGTGACTCCCCTTTACCACACGGCGGTGCACCCATGTGTGTATGCATTATCATGAACTACTACATCTCAAAATATAACATGTCCACCAACAAACACGACCACCCCACTCACCACTGGATCAAACTGTTCTTCAAATATTCAAACGGTCATTTATAAACGTTTGTTGTTTTTTTTACACGCTTCCTTGTCTCCCAACAACCGCCGAAAGGGGTTGAAAATGGTTTCCACGTATATTTTTTAATCCTGTATTTATATAAATATCTCGTTAATAATAATAATTTTACAATTCCTATTGTATTTCACTGATTCTATTTGGTGTCGTTTTATGATCTGAGAGAAAACTTGTTTTATTTAATCTGCTGATAACTGCAGTTCCCCGTGTTCATTGCAGTGTGTCTGTGTGGTTGCTCTCACAGTCCGAATTATTTCACCTGTTCCAGAAAATCATAAGTTGATAGACGTTTCGCCTTTCCCTTTATTCTTTATGTTGTGGATACCATCGATTGTTATGATGATATGTTAGGTGGTCATATTTTGGACCATTAGCTGTGTGTTAATCAGCTGTCAGGATTCTAACCTTGCTTGTAACTGTGTATTATTCAAACCTTGCTTTAAAATGTTGCTTTAAATGTTTCAGGCTACCAATGTTCCATGCACCCCACTGTTTTTGGACAGCACCCAGCTGTTTCTGTTTCTTGGAAACTAAGCCCTTATCGCCCTTCCTGTTGCTCTGTGGTGGTGTGCCCTTAGTGCGACCTTGGAGAGAACTGTGGAACTGTTCCTTCAGTGTATGCTGCCCACACATTCCTATTCTCAGTGAACACCAGAGTTTTGCCTTTGTTATCAGCAGGTGCTAGTGAAGGAGTGTAGGAAGCTTGGAAAGTTGTTAGTTTGCAAGACTTGCATATCTGAGAGTTGTGTAGGCGGCTTGGAAACTGTTGGGTTGCATATCTGAGAATTGACCGATTCAACTTCCCCTAGGGCCCCTAGGGAGGGGGGAAAGAAGCCCACTGCCACATTTATTTCTTTTATTTCTTTGTTTCTTTATCCCTTAGCATACACTTTTAGTCCACACCCAGTTTTGCCTTTACACTTTTAGTCCACACCCAGTTTTGCTTTTGTGTGATTATATATGTGATGGTTTTGAAGCATATTCTCAATGTGATTCGGGGGAGCCTGACTGAAGGGTCACTGAGTCACATTCCGCATGCGTGTGGTCTTCGGAAATAAAACGTGTAATTTGAGGATCCTCATCTGACTCTGTCATCTTACTCGGCCGAGTGGAGAGTCATAACAATTGGCGACGAGGATGGGATTCGACTGATGCTGGCGGTGTGGACGGTGGGACTCCACTTGGTGTACAACGATCGCAAGGGATCAGCTAAAAGGTACGTGGCGATCGCACGTAGGGCACCTAAAATAGGGAGCCCCAGTTAGGCGAGCGCTGTACACTTGGTGGGTTGCGCCCTGCCGGACGCAGCTCCAGGATCTGCTCGAATCAAGAACTGTAACGGTAAACACATATGAGGTGATTCGAATGCGGTTTGTCTGAAGAGCACAAAGGGGGAGATTGGGTTTGGAGATCATGGACCCCACAAGACATTAGGGGAGTAAAAGCTAGCATGGAAGAATGTATAAAGAAAAACCCAAGAAGGGCCATTCAGATATTACACGACCAGATAAAAATGCAGGGGGCAACCAGGACAGACATAGGGTTTATCTGCACTGCTGTCCTGCCCAGTGCGGTTTGGAGCCGGCGTGCGGCAGCCTGGAGTGTAAAAATGGAAGGAGAAACAGATACCACCTTAAACCAACATTACCCGGAGGGAGCCGACCGGGTGGCACAGGCACTGTACAGGGGAAGAGTACAAACCCTGATGAAGAACTTGCGGCAGAGATGGCCCCAAGGGTAATGGATTGGCAGGCAATACAGGATGTCACACAGAATCCCAAGGAATCACCTGGGGAGTACAAGGCACGACTGTATGAGCAGATCGAACTGCACTCAGGATTTATTAACATCGCACAGACGCCCCTCCATTTCCTGAACACTATGTTCGTAGATGGACTGTGTGACGAAGTAAGGCGAGAGGTGAAAGCGGACATGCCAGGGTGGAAAACGGCTGACGTAGATGCCGTGTTTGAAAGGGCAAGACAGGCTTGGCAGACTCTAAGAGAAGAGGAACGGAGAGGAAAGAAAGATACCAAAGCTCTAGTTGCAAGAAATCTCGAATTGAAAAGCCGTAAATACGAAGAGAGGGAAAGCAGGCCTCGCTGGGAAAATCCAGATTGGGAACCCCGGTATGAAGCCGAACGGGACCAGCGGAGGCCTTGGAACCGAGAGAAGGAGCTGCAAAAACAGGGAGAATGCTTTAACTGTGGTCAATCCGGGCACTGGTTTCGGGACTGCCCGGCAGCGCCTAAACAACGAGGCTGGGGCTCGCGGCCACCACAACAGCAAGAGAGACCAACGGCGCCCCCTAGAGAGTATGAGAGGAGAAGGGAGACAGCAGGAAAAAACTATTGACATGAGGACACCGTGGTGGCTCCGCAAAGGGAAACGCGGAATGTAAGGGAATTGACCACGACCTTAAACGTAGAGGGGAGACAAGTAACATTCCTGGTAGATACAGGGGCCACCCGGTCAACACTAAAACAAGGAGAGATAAAGAACCTGCCACTCTCAGGCGAGTCAGTGAGTGTGGTGGGGGTTTCGGGACGGAGAGAGGATATCCCGATTTCGGACAAATTACGAATTGAAGTAGGTCCCCTGCGGGGAGAACATGCATTTTTGGTAGCCAAACACACCCCGATGAATTTGTTAGGAAGAGATTTGTTGTGCAGAATGGGATGTACCATAACATGCAAGCAAGACGGAGTTTTCATAGATGCTCCGCTGGCATTGCAAGAGGAAGTAATGACCCTCATGATGACCGAACTCGGACCGGTAGTCTATTGGTTGCGGGTTGTGTCACAAGAAGGGAGAGATAAACTGACTAGGGATTGGGAAAGTGCAAAAAGATTGCGGGACGTAGAGGAATGGTTGCGTGGCAACAACATTGAATTGAAAGAAGTGGAACTGCCTTTACACTGTACGGTCTATTATGACGAAACAGGGCAGGATTTTGATTACTCGGACAGAGTACATGAAGAGTACGCTACCACATGCACTTTAATGACAACCACTTTGTGGATCGGAAAAGAGGGAGCGGCAATGGAGGTGGAGCTAACCGCCAAGGAACGTGAGCTAATGAAGCACAGAAAAGGACTTACCCCGCACGTCTCAATGGCGGTCGGTAAAGGTCATAGTGCCGAAGAACTGGGAAGAATGCTGACCAGGTTGAGATGTGCCTCGGAACCACCAGAGAGGGATAGTGAAACCCAGAGCACTTTACAGGCCAGTTGACGGGGGGATGGATGGAAGGTATGCTTACCTGATCAGATTTTGTCATGTATGCTAGAAAGACATGAGATGAACAGCGAAAGGCCACGCCGCCAGGCCAACAGGGAAACGAGAACGGAGGAAAGACTACAGGAAGTACCTGTTGAATTATGGACACGACATCCGAATGACGTGGGCAGAGTGCTAGCCGCAACGCCCGTGTCTATCCAGGTAAAGGAGGGGGTACCCCTGCCTCGAGTGGCTCAATACCCGTTGCGCAAAGAGGCAATAGAAGGGATCGCTCCGGTGATAGCATCATTACGCGACCAAGGGGTGATAATACCTACTAAGAGCCAATGTAACACACCAATCCTGCCGGTGGAGAAGCCCGGAGGAAACAAATGGAGGTTCGTACAAGATCTGCGAGCAGTGAATAAGTGTGTGAAAGCGTCCTTTCACGTGGTGCCACACCCGGTTACGATACTGTCAGGGGTGCCGTCCACTGCGACGCACTTTTCCGTGGTAGACTTGTGCTCGGCGTTCTTTAGCATACCGCTAGCCAAAGAGTCGCAACACTTGTTTGCCTTCAGCTACGACGGACAACAATACACCTGGACTGTACTTCCGCAGGGGTTCTGCGATAGTCCAACGCTCTTCTCGCAGGCTCTGAAGGAGGACCTGGAGGACATAGAGCTCCCGGAAGGATCAGTCATGATACAATATGTGGACGACAGCTAACATATCGACATATGTTAGTATCGATACTAACAGCTCGATGAGGAGGAGGCGAACCCACAACCAACGACCGAACTTTACGTGGAGCAAATGGTAGATGGTCCACAAACGCAAGAACAGCTGAAGGACCTGCAGATCTCCACAACTATGGAAGAACAGGAATCATGGAGGGTGAAGGAGGGTGCAAAGCAAAACATACATGGAGTATGGGTGGATGAGCGAAATAGACCATTTGTTCCCCGGATATTGCTACCGTGGCTAGCCCTCACTGCACATGCGCAGGGCCACATGGGAATAAAAGGGGTGGCGGAAATTATTCATCAAACCTGGAATGCCCCAGGTGTAACAACAGCAGCAACAGAGGTGGTTAGCAATTGTGCGACCTGTGGTAGACATAACAGGAAGTATGCCGCCAAGAAACGGGGAGCACACCCACCCCCGTCCGGACCGTTTCAACACCTTCAGATGGATTTTATAAAAATGCCGGCATACAAACATCACCAATATGTGCTGGTAATTGTGGATATGTTTTCTAAGTGGGTAGAGGCCTTTGCCACGACCAATCAGGAAGCTGATACAGTGGCCAAACTACTTTTACAGGAAGTAATTCCGCGATTTGGGATTCCAACACGACTATCCTCGGACCAAGGAGGGTCTTTCACGGCAAAAGTAATGGAAAAGGTAGCCGAAGGCTTGGGTATCAACCAGAAACTGCATTGTCCGTACCACCCCCAGTCAGCAGGGGCAGTAGAAAGAGAGAACCAAACCCTAAAGCAGACGCTTTCCAAACTCTGCGAGGGCCAGTCAATGCCCTGGCCAGACGTGCTGCCGATAGCGCTCATGAAAATGCGGGCAACAAATAATGCCACAAGGGGGCTCTCGCCCCACGAAATAATAACAGGACGTCCTATACAGTTACCGGTCTCGGCTCCGCCAGATATGGGAGATTGGGATTTGGCATGTATGACTGACGGAATGATGAACTATTGCAGAACACTCACTGCTACCATTAGGGCTTTTCACTCACAGGTACAAGAAGCATTGCCCATACCTGCTGGAGACCCGTTACATGATTTCCAACCTGCTGAACGAGTTTGGGTGAAAGAGTTCCTGCGGAAAGACGCCCTGCAACCCAAGTGGACCGGGCCCTACACTGTACTTTTGACCACGCTCTCGGCCGTCAAAGTGAGGGGTAAGAGTGCATGGATACACCACTCACACTGTAAACGAGCACCCAAGGAAGCCGCTGAAACTAGGGAACCGGAGGAGGTAACCCCAGCAGAGGTTCCGGCTGTGTCCGATTCAGTCTTTTACCGGGATAGTGAAGACGACGACGAGGGGGAAGACGTGATAACTCTACAGAGACCCCCTCCACCGCCACCAAACCAAGACGGGGCCGGCCCAGCAGGACAGGGAGAGATAGTACAGGGAGACCCACTGCAAGCAGAGCCAGGTGCCCCGCCGGACCCGGGACCTGAAGACGTAGACAACAGGGATCCTGAAAGACCAGCGCTAGAACCAAACGCCCCGCCAGACGTGGAGCCGGAACCTGGACCAGGCACCCTGCCAAACGTGGAACAGGCAGGTTTAAGCGACAACAACATTGTAATACAGGAAACAGCGACAGGAACTTTGACGACACAACATGCAACTCCTGGTGCTAGCACTACTCCTGTGCGAAGGCGGCCTGTCACTAGGCAGCAAACCGACAGCCTTAGACCCCGAGAACCATACACGCCTCCTACACCTCGACCACGAAAGGGGAAACGGGAGTGAGTTAGCAACTTCTTTACAGCGAAGCAGGAGAGAAGTACCGAGAGAGGCGACAGCAAGCAAATATGCAAATTTTGGGACAACCCATAACAAGGAGTTAGACACAGTAAGAGTCTTTTCAGTTAACCGCACCCAACCTTTTTCGTCAATGATTCCACACATTAAGGACATAAAGGCACCGCTGCTCCGACCTCAACAACTCATAGAAATACCCTGCATCCTAGCAGATGGGTCTAGTGACCTGGTCGAACGACACAAGGAACTTACGGCCATCATATGGTACTACGATATTGCGGGGCGGGAACTCTTGGTAGCTCGACAAGTAAAAAAACAGAGAGGGCAAAAGGGATCCTACAACTGACAAGGATATGAATGGGGCCAGCATGCAAGTCTGATAACTAGAATTCCACAAGTACCAGACGACACCCAGTTGGCATACTATTGCCGCGTTCTATTGAGCAACCAAACAGCATGGAGTAGTTGGATATACTTTGATGTACGCAGGCAGGGGCCGCCGACAAGGCCCCCGAATACCTTTGTAGCCCTAACCACAGAGATAGCAAACATTGAGAACCGGAGTGAGTGCTGGGTATGCCTTAAACCACCATCTGGCCTCGTGACCGGACTTCCTCTTTTCGTACTACCATTAACCATCTTCAATCATGTAACCGGACCAGTAGAAGGGCTCGAAGCTAAGACCTCAGCCCGTGGTTATACACAACGGGTCTATGCAGGGAAGAATCCGAGTGCTAATGTAATGGTGGTGCCATCTCCCCTATGGGTAGAAAATACCAGGGGAGCGGTTTGTTTTATAGGACAGGGAGCAAACAGAATGGGGAAGTCAGAGTGTGAGATTCAACTTCCCCTCCCGAAATCAACTGACCAGGAAGTCATCGCTGTTAACCCGGACACCCAGGTGGAGGAGCAAGTAACATTCACAATAAAAGCAGCCTTACACCATGACAACGGGATGATCCCGCCAAAAGGCATTCACTTGGTTTGCGGGGACAAGGCTTACCCCTACCTACCGAAAGTGTGGGAAGGGAGTTGTTATTTAGCTTCAGTATTTCCGGACAGCAGGATTAAGACCACTTTTTACCCTACCCCTGCACCACCACGGCATCGACGCAGCGCATCAGAGACAGGGGATCCAGAGGGATGGGCCGGTGTATCAGAGCGCTTAGGGGTGATCAAAGGCACCTGGTGGGAGAAGGCTATTGGCTTTTTCATGCCACATGCCGGTACTACTATTAATAGCATTAGGTTAGATGAGCTTTCGCAAGTTTTGGAATATTTAGGTAATGTAACCATGGCTTACTATACAGAATTAACAGAGATGTTGGTATCAATGCGCGCTATGGTAATGCAGAACAGAGTAGCTTTAGACATGCTTCTAGCAGAGCAAGGAGGGGTATGCGGGATGATTGAAGGAGAATGTTGCGTCTGGATCCCAGACCCAAAGGACATAACTGATCGTGCGGTGACCCGAATTAAAAAGGTGGTGGAAGTTCTCACAAGCAATCGAGTGGAACGTGAGGAAGGTTATGCATGGTGGAAGTCGATCTTCCAGGGCTGGGGAGGTTGGTTGTTGCGACTAATAGGGTCAGTACTTTTAATCATTGTGGTGGTAATTTTTGGGGTGTTTCTAATCAAACTTCTCATTACCATTTGTTTGAAGAAGTGCTGCGCAGCGTCACCCCTCACCCAGGCCATTATAATAATTAACAGCGAACTCTCTGTTGAGGACGACTTGGCCAGTGATGGGGAGGGGGACGACCAGGGCCTTCTGGGAGACGTCATACACGTGGACCTAGGCCAAGGTCTACAACCATTCCTCTTTGTTGAAGCAGATAACTAACCCAGGAGAGAGTGCGTGTTGTTTTGCCTTCCAGTGTAAGATGTGACTCCTGCGCTGGACGAGCTTACACCCGTGCCTTGAGTACTACTTTTGCTACTTGCTTATGTATAATTGTTTAAACAATAGTATTACCACTGCTGCTAACATAGAACAGTATTACATGTTAATATGGTGTGGACTTAGCATTGAATTCATACACTGCAGCTTAAACGGGAGGCATGTGGCAGTGGGTAGGACAAAAAAAAAGGGGAAGACAATGGTAACAGAAGCTAACCTGAACCACCGGCAGTTGGGGACTTCTCATTTGGAGAATGTTGATGGTTGTCCACGGCATTCGTAAATCCCATTTGGCAGGCGCGGGGGCCTAGGGGTAGCTGCTACAGGAACCAAATAGGGGTCCACTCGGTCGGTGAGTATCAGGTGTGGCTGGGAATGGTCAAAATATGACCAAGGAGGGAAACTGTTATGATGATATGTTCGGTGGTCATATTTTGGACCATTAGCTGTGTGTTAATCAGCTGTCAGGATTCTAACCTTGCTTGTAACTGTGTATTATTCAAACCTTGCTTTAAAATGTTGCTTTAAATGTTTCAGGCTACCAATGTTCCATGCACCCCACTGTTTTTGGACAGCACCCAGCTGTTTCTGTTTCTTGGAAACTAAACCCTTATCGCCCTTCCTGTTGCTCTGTGGTGGTGTGCCCTTAGTGCGACCTTGGAGAGAACTGTGGAACTGTTCCTTCAGTGTATGCTGCCCACACATTCCTATTCTCAGTGAACACCAGAGTTTTGCCTTTGTTATCAGCAGGTGCTAGTGAAGGAGTGTAGGAAGCTTGGAAAGTTGTTAGTTTGCAAGACTTGCATATCTGAGAGTTGTGTAGGCGGCTTGGAAACTGTTGGATTGCATATCTGAGAATTGACCGATTCAACTTCCCCTCGGGCCCCTAGGGAGGGGGGAAAGAAGCCCACTGCCACATTTATTTCTTTTATTTCTTTGTTTCTTTATCCCTTAGCATACACTTTTAGTCCACACCCAGTTTTGCCTTTACACTTTTAGTCCACACCCAGTTTTGCTTTTGTGTGATTATATATGTGATGGTTTTGAAGCATATTCTCAATGTGATTCGGGGGAGCCTGACTGAAGGGTCACTGAGTCACATTCCGCATGTGTGTGGTCTTCAGAAATAAAACGTGTAATTCGAGGATCCTCATCTGACTCTGTCATCTTACTCGGCCGAGTGGAGAGTCATAACATCGATTACAGGTTAATGGCTTCCTTGTATTGGAGAACTCGTTTTTTACAGCGCGGCGACATCGCGCTGTTATATAATTGGCTATTCTGTCCTGTGTCTTCTGTCACACTTGTGGGCGGAGATTGCCGGGTGTATTGTGGGCGGAGATTGCCGGGTGTATTGTGGGCGGAGATTGCCGGGTGTATTGTGGGCGGAGATTGCCGGTGTATTGTGGGCGGAGATTGCCGGGTGTATTGTGGGCGGAGATTGCCGGGTGTATTGTGGGCGGAGATTGCCGGGTGTATTGTGGGCGGAGATTGCCGGGTGTATTGTGGGCGGAGATTGCCGGTGTATTGTGGGCGGAGATTGCCGGGTGTATTGTGGGCGGAGATTGCCGGGTGTATTGTGGGCGGGGTTAATGCGGAAGAGCAACGTTTTTTGTGCTGAATCATTTTCTGTGTGACGCCGGAAGTTGATTTTCTGAGTAGGAAGTGATAATCTTCCTGTTCCGTTTGTTGTTGACGTGCAGCGTTGTAACTCTCGTTCTTCATTGTTTTTCACCACAAGTGTTTTTAAAACGTCTTGAGGAGGTGATTTCTTCCTCTTTTTTTGGTGACAGAAGTGGTTATTACTTCATTGTTTTTCACCACAAGTGTTTTTAAAACGTCTTGAGGAGGTGATTTCTTCCTCTTTTTGGTGACAGAAGTGGTTATTTCTTCATTGTTTTTCACAAGTGTTTTTAAAACGTCTTGAGGAGGTGATTTCTTCCTCTTTTTGGTGACAGAAGTGGTTATTTCTTCATTGTTTTTCACCACAAGTGTTTTTTAAAACGTCTTGAGGTGATTTCTTCCTCTTTTTTTGGTGACAGAAGTGGTTATTTCTTCATTGTTTTTCACCACAAGTGTTTTTAAAACGTCTTGAGGAGGTGATTTCTTCCTCTTTTTTTGGTGACAGAAGTGGTTATTACTTCATTGTTTTTCACCACAAGTGTTTTTAAAACGTCTTGTGGAGGTGATTTCTTCCTCTTTTTTTTTGGTGACAGAAGTGGTTATTACTTCATTGTTTTTCACCACAAGTGTTTTTAAAACGTCTTGAGGAGGTGATTTCTTCCTCTTTTTTGGTGACAGAAGTGGTTATTTCTTCATTGTTTTTCACCACAAGTGTTTTTAAAACGTCTTGAGGAGGTGATTTCTTCCTCTTTTTTGGTGACAGAAGTGGTTATTTCTTCATTGTTTTTCACCACAAGTGTTTTTAAAACGTCTTGAGGAGGTGATTTCTTCCTCTTTTTTGGTGACAGAAGTGGTTATTTCTTCATTGTTTTTCACCACAAGTGTTTTTAAAACGTCTTGAGGAGGTGATTTCTTCCTCTTTTTTGGTGACAGAAGTGGTTATTTCTTCATTGTTTTTCACCACAAGTGTTTTTAAAACGTCTTGAGGAGGTGATTTCTTCCTCTTTTTTGGTGACAGAAGTGGTTATTTCTTCATTGTTTTTCACCACAAGTGTTTTTAAAACGTCTTGTGGAGGTGATTTCTTCCTCTTTTTGGTGACAGAAGTGGTTATTTCTTCATTGTTTTTCACCACAAGTGTTTTTAAAACGTCTTGAGGAGGTGATTTCTTCCTCTTTTTTGGTGACAGAAGTGGTTATTTCTTCATTGTTTTTCACCACAAGTGTTTTTAAAACGTCTTGAGGAGGTGATTTCTTCCTCTTTTTTGGTGACAGAAGTGGTTATTTCTTCATTGTTTTTCACCACAAGTGTTTTTAAAACGTCTTGAGGAGGTGATTTCTTCCTCTTTTTTGGTGACAGAAGTGGTTATTACTTCATTATTTTTCACAAGTGTTTTTAAAACGTCTTGAGGAGGTGATTCCTTCCTCTTTTTGGTGACAGAAGTGGTTATTACTTCATTGTTTTTCACAAGTGTTTTTAAAACGTCTTGAGGAGGTGATTTCTTCCTCTTTTTTTGGTGACAGAAGTGGTTATTTCTTCATTGTTTTTCACAAGTGTTTTTAAAAACGTCTTGAGGAGGTGATTTCTTCCTCTTTTTGGTGACAGAAGTGGTTATTTCTTCATTGTTTTTCACCACAAGTGTTTTTAAAACTTCTTGTGGAGGTGATTTCTTCCTCTTTTTTTGGTGACAGAAGTGGTTATTACTTCATTGTTTTTCACCACAAGTGTTTTTAAAACGTCTTGAGGAGGTGATTTCTTCCTCTTTTTTGGTGACAGAAGTGGTTATTACTTCATTGTTTTTCACCACAAGTGTTTTTAAAACGTCTTGTGGAGGTGATTTCTTCCTCTTTTTTTGGTGACAGAAGTGGTTATTACTTCATTGTTTTTCACAAGTGTTTTTAAAACGTCTTGAGGAGGTGATTTCTTCCACTTTTTTGGTGACAGAAGTGGTTATTTCTTCATTGTTTTTCACCACAAGTGTTTTTAAAACGTCTTGAGGAGGTGATTTCTTCCTCTTTTTTTGGTGACAGAAGTGGTTATTTCTTCATTGTTTTTCACCACAAGTGTTTTTAAAACGTCTTGTGGAGGTGATATCTTCCTCTTTTTTGGTGACAGAAGTGGTTATTTCTTCATTGTTTTTCACCACAAGTGTTTTTAAAACGTCTTGTGGAGGTGATTTCTTCCTCTTTTTTGGTGACAGAAGTGGTTATTACTTCATTGTTTTTCACCACAAGTGTTTTTTAAAACGTCTTGAGGTGATTTCTTCCTCTTTTTTTTGGTGACAGAAGTGGTTATTTCTTCATTGTTTTTCACCACAAGTGTTTTTTAAAACGTCTTGAGGTGATTTCTTCCTCTTTTTTTTGGTGACAGAAGTGGTTATTTCTTCATTGTTTTTCACCACAAGTGTTTTTAAAACGTCTTGAGGAGGTGATTTCTTCCTCTTTTTTTGGAAACAGAAGTGGTTATTACTTCATTGTTTTTCACCACAAGTGTTTTTAAAACGTCTTGTGGAGGTGATTTCTTCCTCTTTTTTTGGTGACAGAAGTGGTTATTACTTCATTGTTTTTCACCACAAGTGTTTTTAAAACGTCTTGAGGAGGTGATTTCTTCCTCTTTTTGGTGACAGAAGTGGTTATTACTTCATTGTTTTTCACAAGTGTTTTTAAAACGTCTTGAGGAGGTGATTTCTTCCTCTTTTTTTGGTGACAGAAGTGGTTATTTCTTCATTGTTTTTCACCACAAGTGTTTTTAAAACGTCTTGAGGAGGTGATTTCTTCCTCTTTTTTGGTGACAGAAGTGGTTAT
Source organism: Eptatretus burgeri (assembly GCF_056783735.1). Classification (NCBI taxonomy): domain Eukaryota; kingdom Metazoa; phylum Chordata; class Myxini; order Myxiniformes; family Myxinidae; genus Eptatretus; species Eptatretus burgeri. The sequence continues at coordinate 64,905,683 of NC_140969.1, forward strand.
TTCTTCATTGTTTTTCACCACAAGTGTTTTTAAAACGTCTTGAGGAGGTGATTTCTTCCTCTTTTTTGGTGACAGAAGTGGTTATTTCTTCATTGTATTTCACCACAAGTGTTTTTAAAACGTCTTGTGGAGGTGATTTCTTCCTCTTTTTGGTGACAGAAGTGGTTATTACTTCATTGTTTTTCACAAGTGTTTTTAAAACGTCTTGAGGAGGTGATTCCTTCCTCTTTTTTGGTGACAGAAGTGGTTATTACTTCATTGTTTTTCACCACAAGTGTTTTTAAAACGTCTTGTGGAGGTGATTTCTTCCTCTTTTTTGGTGACAGAAGTGATTATTACTTCATTGTTTTTCACCACAAGTGTTTATTAAAACGTCTTGAGGTGATTTCTTCCTCTTTTTTTTTTGGTGACAGAAGTGGTTATTTCTTCATTGTTTTTCACCACAAGTGTTTTTAAAACGTCTTGTGGAGGTGATATCTTCCTCTTTTTTGGTGACAGAAGTGGTTATTTCTTCATTGTTTTTCACCACAAATGTTTTTAAAACGTCTTGTGGAGGTGATTTCTTCCTCTTTTTGGTGACAGAAGTGGTTATTACTTCATTATTTTTCACAAGTGTTTTTAAAACGTCTTGAGGAGGTGATTTCTTCCTCTTTTTTGGTGACAGAAGTGGTTATTCATTATTTTTCACAAGTGTTTTTAAAACGTCTTGAGGAGGTGATTTCTTCCTCTTTTTTGGTGACAGAAGTGGTTATTACTTCATTATTTTTCATAAGTGTTTTTAAAACGTCTTGAGGAGGTGATTTCTTCCTCTTTTTTGGTGACAGAAGTGGTTATTTCTTCATTGTTTTTCACCACAAGTGTTTTTAAAACGTCTTGAGGAGGTGATTTCTTCCTCTTTTTGGTGACAGTGGTTATTACTTCATTGTTTTTCACAAGTGTTTTTAAAACATCTTGAGGAGGTGATTTCTTCCTCTTTTTTGGTGACAGAAGTGGTTATTTTTTCATTGTTTTTCACCACAAGTGTTTTTTAAAATGTCTTGAGGAGGTGATTTCTTCCTCTTTTTTGGTGACAAGTGGTTATTTCTTCATTGTTTTTCACCACAAGTGTTTTTAAAATGTCTTGAGGAGGTGATTTCTTCCTCTTTTTTTGGTGACAGAAGTGGTTATTTCTTCATTGTTTTTAAAACGTCTTGAGGAGGTGATTTCTTCCTCTTTTTTTGGTGACAAGTGGTTATTTCTTCATTGTTTTTCACCACAAGTGTTTTTAAAATGTCTTGAGGAGGTGATTTCTTCCTCTTTTTTTGGTGACAGAAGTGCTTATTTCTTCATTGTTTTTCACCACAAGTGTTTTTAAAACGTCTTGAGGAGGTGATTTCTTCCTCTTTTTTTGGTGACAGAAGTGGTTATTTCTTCATTGTTTTTCACCACAAGTGTTTTTAAAACGTCTTGTGGAGGTGATATCTTCCTCTTTTTTGGTGACAGAAGTGGTTATTTCTTCATTGTTTTTCACCACAAGTGTTTTTAAAACGTCTTGTGGAGGTGATTTCTTCCTCTTTTTGGTGACAGAAGTGGTTATTACTTCATTATTTTTCACAAGTGTTTTTAAAACGTCTTGAGGAGGTGATTTCTTCCTCTTTTTTGGTGACAGAAGTGGTTATTTCTTCATTGTTTTTCACAAGTGTTTTTAAAACGTCTTGAGGAGGTGATTTCTTCCTCTTTTTGGTGACAGAAGTGGTTATTACTTCATTGTTTTTCACAAGTGTTTTTAAAACGTCTTGAGGAGGTGATTTCTTCCTCTTTTTTTGGTGACAGAAGTGGTTATTTCTTCATTGTTTTTCACCACAAGTGTTTTTAAAACGTCTTGTGGAGGTGATTTCTTCCTCTTTTTGGTGACAGAAGTGGTTATTTCTTCATTGTTTTTCACCACAAGTGTTTTTTAAAACGTCTTGAGGTGATTTCTTCCTCTTTTTTTGGTGACAGAAGTGGTTATTTCTTCATTGTTTTTCACCACAAGTGTTTTTAAAACGTCTTGAGGAGGTGATTTCTTCCTCTTTTTTTGGTGACAGAAGTGGTTATTACTTCATTGTTTTTCACCACAAGTGTTTTTAAAACGTCTTGTGGAGGTGATTTCTTCCTCTTTTTTTTTGGTGACAGAAGTGGTTATTACTTCATTGTTTTTCACCACAAGTGTTTTTAAAACGTCTTGAGGAGGTGATTTCTTCCTCTTTTTTGGTGACAGAAGTGGTTATTTCTTCATTGTTTTTCACCACAAGTGTTTTTAAAACGTCTTGAGGAGGTGATTTCTTCCTCTTTTTGGTGACAGAAGTGGTTATTTCTTCATTGTTTTTCACCACAAGTGTTTTTAAAACGTCTTGAGGAGGTGATTTCTTCCTCTTTTTTGGTGACAGAAGTGGTTATTTCTTCATTGTTTTTCACCACAAGTGTTTTTAAAACGTCTTGAGGAGGTGATTTCTTCCTCTTTTTGGTGACAGAAGTGGTTATTTCTTCATTGTTTTTCACCACAAGTGTTTTTAAAACGTCTTGAGGAGGTGATTTCTTCCTCTTTTTTGGTGACAGAAGTGGTTATTTCTTCATTGTTTTTCACCACAAGTGTTTTTAAAACGTCTTGTGGAGGTGATTTCTTCCTCTTTTTTGGTGACAGAAGTGGTTATTTCTTCATTGTTTTTCACCACAAGTGTTTTTAAAACGTCTTGAGGAGGTGATTTCTTCCTCTTTTTTGGTGACAGAAGTGGTTATTTCTTCATTGTTTTTCACCACAAGTGTTTTTAAAACGTCTTGAGGAGGTGATTTCTTCCTCTTTTTTGGTGACAGAAGTGGTTATTTCTTCATTGTTTTTCACCACAAGTGTTTTTAAAACGTCTTGAGGAGGTGATTTCTTCCTCTTTTTTGGTGACAGAAGTGGTTATTACTTCATTATTTTTCACAAGTGTTTTTAAAACGTCTTGAGGAGGTGATTCCTTCCTCTTTTTGGTGACAGAAGTGGTTATTACTTCATTGTTTTTCACAAGTGTTTTTAAAACGTCTTGAGGAGGTGATTTCTTCCTCTTTTTTTGGTGACAGAAGTGGTTATTTCTTCATTGTTTTTCACAAGTGTTTTTAAAAACGTCTTGAGGAGGTGATTTCTTCCTCTTTTTGGTGACAGAAGTGGTTATTTCTTCATTGTTTTTCACCACAAGTGTTTTTAAAACTTCTTGTGGAGGTGATTTCTTCCTCTTTTTTTGGTGACAGAAGTGGTTATTACTTCATTGTTTTTCACCACAAGTGTTTTTAAAACGTCTTGAGGAGGTGATTTCTTCCTCTTTTTTTGGTGACAGAAGTGGTTATTACTTCATTGTTTTTCACCACAAGTGTTTTTAAAACGTCTTGTGGAGGTGATTTCTTCCTCTTTTTTTGGTGACAGAAGTGGTTATTACTTCATTGTTTTTCACAAGTGTTTTTAAAACGTCTTGAGGAGGTGATTTCTTCCACTTTTTTGGTGACAGAAGTGGTTATTTCTTCATTGTTTTTCACCACAAGTGTTTTTAAAACGTCTTGAGGAGGTGATTTCTTCCTCTTTTTTTGGTGACAGAAGTGGTTATTTCTTCATTGTTTTTCACCACAAGTGTTTTTAAAACGTCTTGTGGAGGTGATATCTTCCTCTTTTTTGGTGACAGAAGTGGTTATTTCTTCATTGTTTTTCACCACAAGTGTTTTTAAAACGTCTTGTGGAGGTGATTTCTTCCTCTTTTTTGGTGACAGAAGTGGTTATTACTTCATTGTTTTTCACCACAAGTGTTTTTTAAAACGTCTTGAGGTGATTTCTTCCTCTTTTTTTTTGGTGACAGAAGTGGTTATTTCTTCATTGTTTTTCACCACAAGTGTTTTTTAAAACGTCTTGAGGTGATTTCTTCCTCTTTTTTTTGGTGACAGAAGTGGTTATTTCTTCATTGTTTTTCACCACAAGTGTTTTTAAAACGTCTTGAGGAGGTGATTTCTTCCTCTTTTTTTGGAAACAGAAGTGGTTATTACTTCATTGTTTTTCACCACAAGTGTTTTTAAAACGTCTTGTGGAGGTGATTTCTTCCTCTTTTTTTGGTGACAGAAGTGGTTATTACTTCATTGTTTTTCACCACAAGTGTTTTTAAAACGTCTTGAGGAGGTGATTTCTTCCTCTTTTTGGTGACAGAAGTGGTTATTACTTCATTGTTTTTCACAAGTGTTTTTAAAACGTCTTGAGGAGGTGATTTCTTCCTCTTTTTTGGTGACAGAAGTGGTTATTTCTTCATTGTTTTTCACCACAAGTGTTTTTAAAACGTCTTGAGGAGGTGATTTCTTCCTCTTTTTTGGTGACAGAAGTGGTTATTTCTTCATTGTTTTTCACCACAAGTGTTTTTAAAACGTCTTGAGGAGGTGATTTCTTCCTCTTTTTTGGTGACAGAAGTGGTTATTTCTTCATTGTATTTCACCACAAGTGTTTTTAAAACGTCTTGTGGAGGTGATTTCTTCCTCTTTTTGGTGACAGAAGTGGTTATTACTTCATTGTTTTTCACAAGTGTTTTTAAAACGTCTTGAGGAGGTGATTCCTTCCTCTTTTTTGGTGACAGAAGTGGTTATTACTTCATTGTTTTTCACCACAAGTGTTTTTAAAACGTCTTGTGGAGGTGATTTCTTCCTCTTTTTTGGTGACAGAAGTGATTATTACTTCATTGTTTTTCACCACAAGTGTTTATTAAAACGTCTTGAGGTGATTTCTTCCTCTTTTTTTTTGGTGACAGAAGTGGTTATTTCTTCATTGTTTTTCACCACAAGTGTTTTTAAAACGTCTTGTGGAGGTGATATCTTCCTCTTTTTTGGTGACAGAAGTGGTTATTTCTTCATTGTTTTTCACCACAAATGTTTTTAAAACGTCTTGTGGAGGTGATTTCTTCCTCTTTTTGGTGACAGAAGTGGTTATTACTTCATTATTTTTCACAAGTGTTTTTAAAACGTCTTGAGGAGGTGATTTCTTCCTCTTTTTTGGTGACAGAAGTGGTTATTACTTCATTATTTTTCACAAGTGTTTTTAAAACGTCTTGAGGAGGTGATTTCTTCCTCTTTTTTGGTGACAGAAGTGGTTATTACTTCATTATTTTTCATAAGTGTTTTTAAAACGTCTTGAGGAGGTGATTTCTTCCTCTTTTTTGGTGACAGAAGTGGTTATTTCTTCATTGTTTTTCACCACAAGTGTTTTTAAAACGTCTTGAGGAGGTGATTTCTTCCTCTTTTTGGTGACAGAAGTGGTTATTACTTCATTGTTTTTCACAAGTGTTTTTAAAACATCTTGAGGAGGTGATTTCTTCCTCTTTTTTGGTGACAGAAGTGGTTATTTTTTCATTGTTTTTCACCACAAGTGTTTTTTAAAATGTCTTGAGGAGGTGATTTCTTCCTCTTTTTTGGTGACAAGTGGTTATTTCTTCATTGTTTTTCACCACAAGTGTTTTTAAAATGTCTTGAGGAGGTGATTTCTTCCTCTTTTTTTGGTGACAGAAGTGGTTATTTCTTCATTGTTTTTAAAACGTCTTGAGGAGGTGATTTCTTCCTCTTTTTTTGGTGACAAGTGGTTATTTCTTCATTGTTTTTCACCACAAGTGTTTTTAAAATGTCTTGAGGAGGTGATTTCTTCCTCTTTTTTTGGTGACAGAAGTGCTTATTTCTTCATTGTTTTTCACCACAAGTGTTTTTAAAACGTCTTGAGGAGGTGATTTCTTCCTCTTTTTTTGGTGACAGAAGTGGTTATTTCTTCATTGTTTTTCACCACAAGTGTTTTTAAAACGTCTTGTGGAGGTGATATCTTCCTCTTTTTTGGTGACAGAAGTGGTTATTTCTTCATTGTTTTTCACCACAAGTGTTTTTAAAACGTCTTGTGGAGGTGATTTCTTCCTCTTTTTGGTGACAGAAGTGGTTATTACTTCATTATTTTTCACAAGTGTTTTTAAAACGTCTTGAGGAGGTGATTTCTTCCTCTTTTTTGGTGACAGAAGTGGTTATTTCTTCATTGTTTTTCACAAGTGTTTTTAAAACGTCTTGAGGAGGTGATTTCTTCCTCTTTTTGGTGACAGAAGTGGTTATTACTTCATTGTTTTTCACAAGTGTTTTTAAAACGTCTTGAGGAGGTGATTTCTTCCTCTTTTTTTGGTGACAGAAGTGGTTATTTCTTCATTGTTTTTCACCACAAGTGTTTTTAAAACGTCTTGAGGAGGTGATTTCTTCCTCTTTTTTGGTGACAGAAGTGCTTATTTCTTCATTGTTTTTCACCACAAGTGTTTTTAAAACGTCTTGTGGAGGTGATTTCTTCCTCTTTTTGGTGACAGAAGTGGTTATTACTTCATTATTTTTCACAAGTGTTTTTAAAACGTCTTGAGGAGGTGATTTCTTCCTCTTTTTTGGTGATAGAAGTGGTTATTTCTTCATTGTTTTTCACCACAAGTGTTTTTAAAACGTCTTGAGGAGGTGATTTCTTCCTCTTTTTGGTGACAGAAGTGGTTATTACTTCATTGTTTTTCACAAGTGTTTTTAAAACATCTTGAGGAGGTGATTTCTTCCTCTTTTTTGGTGACAGAAGTGGTTATTTTTTCATTGTTTTTCACCACAAGTGTTTTTTAAAACGTCTTGAGGAGGTGATTTCTTCCTCTTTTTTTGGTGACAAGTGGTTATTTCTTCATTGTTTTTCACCACAAGTGTTTTTAAAATGTCTTGAGGAGGTGATTTCTTCCTCCTTTTTTTGGTGACAGAAGTGGTTATTTCTTCATTGTTTTTGAAACGTCTTGAGGAGGTGATTTCTTCCTCTTTTTGGTGACAGAAGTGCTTATTTCTTCATTGTTTTTCACCACAAGTGTTTTTAAAACGTCTTGTGGAGGTGATATCTTCCTCTTTTTTGGTGACAGAAGTGGTTATTTCTTCATTGTTTTTCACCACAAGTGTTTTTAAAACGTCTTGTGGAGGTGATTTCTTCCTCTTTTTTGGTGACAGAACTGGTTATTACTTCATTATTTTTCACAAGTGTTTTTAAAACGTCTTGAGGAGGTGATTTCTTCCTCTTTTTTGGTGACAGAAGTGGTTATTTCTTCATTGTTTTTCACAAGTGTTTTTAAAACGTCTTGAGGAGGTGATTTCTTCCTCTTTTTGGTGACAGAAGTGGTTATTACTTCATTGTTTTTCACAAGTGTTTTTAAAACGTCTTGAGGAGGTGATTTCTTCCTCTTTTTTTTTGGTGACAGAAGTGGTTATTTCTTCATTGTTTTTCACCACAAGTGTTTTTAAAACGTCTTGAGGAGGTGATTTCTTCCTCTTTTTTGGTGACAGAAGTGGATATTACTTCATTATTTTTCACAAGTGTTTTTAAAACATCTTGAGGAGGTGATTTCTTCCTCTTTTTTGGTGATAGAAGTGGTTATTTCTTCATTGTTTTTCACCACAAGTGTTTTTAAAACGTCTTGAGGAGGTGATTTCTTCCTCTTTTTTTGGTGACAGAAGTGGTTATTTCTTCATTGTTTTTCACCACAAGTGTTTTTAAAACGTCTTGTGGAGGTGATATCTTCCTCTTTTTTGGTGACAGAAGTGGTTATTTCTTCATTGTTTTTCACCACAAGTGTTTTTAAAACGTCTTGAGGAGGTGATTTCTTCCTCTTTTTTGGTGACAGAAGTGGTTATTTCTTCATTGTTTTTCACAAGTGTTTTTAAAACGTCTTGAGGAGGTGATTTCTTCCTCTTTTTGGTGACAGAAGTGGTTATTACTTCATTGTTTTTCACAAGTGTTTTTAAAACGTCTTGAGGAGGTGATTTCTTCCTCTTTTTTTGGTGACAGAAGTGGTTATTTCTTCATTGTTTTTCACCACAAGTGTTTTTAAAACGTCTTGAGGAGGTGATTTCTTCCTCTTTTTTGGTGACAGAAGTGGTTATTACTTCATTATTTTTCACAAGTGTTTTTAAAACATCTTGAGGAGGTGATTTCTTCCTCTTTTTTGGTGATAGAAGTGGTTATTTCTTCATTGTTTTTCACCACAAGTGTTTTTAAAACGTCTTGAGGAGGTGATTTCTTCCTCTTTTTGGTGACAGAAGTGGTTATTACTTCATTGTTTTTCACAAGTGTTTTTAAAACATTTTGAGGAGGTGATTTCTTCCTCTTTTTTTGGTGACAGAAGTGGTTATTTCTTCATTGTTTTTCACAAGTGTTTTTAAAAACGTCTTGAGGAGGTGATTTCTTCCTCTTTTTGGTGACAGAAGTGGTTATTTCTTCATTGTTTTTCACCACAAGTGTTTTTAAAACTTCTTGTGGAGGTGATTTCTTCCTCTTTTTTTGGTGACAGAAGTGGTTATTACTTCATTGTTTTTCACCACAAGTGTTTTTAAAACGTCTTGAGGAGGTGATTTCTTCCTCTTTTTTTGGTGACAGAAGTGGTTATTACTTCATTGTTTTTCACCACAAGTGTTTTTAAAACGTCTTGTGGAGGTGATTTCTTCCTCTTTTTTTGGTGACAGAAGTGGTTATTACTTCATTGTTTTTCACCACAAGTGTTTTTAAAACGTCTTGAGGAGGTGATTTCTTCCTCTTTTTTTGGTGACAGAAGTGGTTATTACTTCATTGTTTTTCACCACAAGTGTTTTTAAAACGTCTTGTGGAGGTGATTTCTTCCTCTTTTTTTGGTGACAGAAGTGGTTATTACTTCATTGTTTTTCACAAGTGTTTTTAAAACGTCTTGAGGAGGTGATTTCTTCCACTTTTTTGGTGACAGAAGTGGTTATTTCTTCATTGTTTTTCACCACAAGTGTTTTTAAAACGTCTTGAGGAGGTGATTTCTTCCTCTTTTTTTGGTGACAGAAGTGGTTATTTCTTCATTGTTTTTCACCACAAGTGTTTTTAAAACGTCTTGTGGAGGTGATATCTTCCTCTTTTTTGGTGACAGAAGTGGTTATTTCTTCATTGTTTTTCACCACAAGTGTTTTTAAAACGTCTTGAGGAGGTGATTTCTTCCTCTTTTTTGGTGACAGAAGTGGTTATTACTTCATTGTTTTTCACCACAAGTGTTTTTAAAACGTCTTGTGGAGGTGATTTCTTCCTCTTTTTTTGGTGACAGAAGTGGTTATTACTTCATTGTTTTTCACCACAAGTGTTTTTAAAACGTCTTGAGGAGGTGATTTCTTCCTCTTTTTTTTGGTGACAGAAGTGGTTATTACTTCATTGTTTTTCACCACAAGTGTTTTTAAAACGTCTTGTGGAGGTGATTTCTTCCTCTTTTTTTGGTGACAGAAGTGGTTATTACTTCATTGTTTTTCACCACAAGTGTTTTTAAAACGTCTTGAGGAGGTGATTTCTTCCTCTTTTTTTGGTGACAGAAGTGGTTATTACTTCATTGTTTTTCACCACAAGTGTTTTTAAAACGTCTTGTGGAGGTGATTTCTTCCTCTTTTTTTGGTGACAGAAGTGGTTATTACTTCATTGTTTTTCACAAGTGTTTTTAAAACGTCTTGAGGAGGTGATTTCTTCCACTTTTTTGGTGACAGAAGTGGTTATTTCTTCATTGTTTTTCACCACAAGTGTTTTTAAAACGTCTTGAGGAGGTGATTTCTTCCTCTTTTTTTGGTGACAGAAGTGGTTATTTCTTCATTGTTTTTCACCACAAGTGTTTTTAAAACGTCTTGTGGAGGTGATATCTTCCTCTTTTTTGGTGACAGAAGTGGTTATTTCTTCATTGTTTTTCACCACAAGTGTTTTTAAAACGTCTTGAGGAGGTGATTTCTTCCTCTTTTTTTGGTGACAGAAGTGGTTATTACTTCATTGTTTTTCACAAGTGTTTTTAAAACGTCTTGAGGAGGTGATTTCTTCCTCTTTTTTTGGTGACAGAAGTGGTTATTTCTTCATTGTTTTTCACCACAAGTGTTTTTAAAACGTCTTGAGGAGGTGATTTCTTCCTCTTTTTTGGTGACAGAAGTGGTTATTACTTCATTGTTTTTCACCACAAGTGTTTTTAAAACGTCTTGTGGAGGTGATTTCTTCCTCTTTTTTTGGTGACAGAAGTGGTTATTACTTCATTGTTTTTCACAAGTGTTTTTAAAACGTCTTGAGGAGGTGATTTCTTCCACTTTTTTGGTGACAGAAGTGGTTATTTCTTCATTGTTTTTCACCACAAGTGTTTTTAAAACGTCTTGAGGAGGTGATTTCTTCCTCTTTTTTTGGTGACAGAAGTGGTTATTTCTTCATTGTTTTTCACCACAAGTGTTTTTAAAACGTCTTGTGGAGGTGATATCTTCCTCTTTTTTGGTGACAGAAGTGGTTATTTCTTCATTGTTTTTCACCACAAGTGTTTTTAAAACGTCTTGAGGAGGTGATTTCTTCCTCTTTTTTTGGTGACAGAAGTGGTTATTACTTCATTGTTTTTCACCACAAGTGTTTTTAAAACGTCTTGAGGAGGTGATTTCTTCCTCTTTTTTTGGTGACAGAAGTGGTTATTTCTTCATTGTTTTTCACCACAAGTGTTTTTAAAACGTCTTGTGGAGGTGATATCTTCCTCTTTTTTGGTGACAGAAGTGGTTATTTCTTCATTGTTTTTCACCACAAGTGTTTTTAAAACGTCTTGAGGAGGTGATTTCTTCCTCTTTTTTTGGTGACAGAAGTGGTTATTACTTCATTGTTTTTCACCACAAGTGTTTTTAAAACGTCTTGTGGAGGTGATTTCTTCCTCTTTTTTTGGTGACAGAAGTGGTTATTACTTCATTGTTTTTCACCACAAGTGTTTTTAAAACGTCTTGAGGAGGTGATTTCTTCCTCTTTTTTTGGTGACAGAAGTGGTTATTACTTCATTGTTTTTTACCACAAGTGTTTTTAAAACGTCTTGTGGAGGTGATTTCTTCCTCTTTTTTTGGTGACAGAAGTGGTTATTACTTCATTGTTTTTCACAAGTGTTTTTAAAACGTCTTGAGGAGGTGATTTCTTCCACTTTTTTGGTGACAGAAGTGGTTATTTCTTCATTGTTTTTCACCACAAGTGTTTTTAAAACGTCTTGAGGAGGTGATTTCTTCCTCTTTTTTTGGTGACAGAAGTGGTTATTTCTTCATTGTTTTTCACCACAAGTGTTTTTAAAACGTCTTGTGGAGGTGATATCTTCCTCTTTTTTGGTGACAGAAGTGGTTATTTCTTCATTGTTTTTCACCACAAGTGTTTTTAAAACGTCTTGTGGAGGTGATTTCTTCCTCTTTTTGGTGACAGAAGTAGTTATTACTTCATTATTTTTCACAAGTGTTTTTGAAACGTCTTGAGGAGGTGATTTCTTCCTCTTTTTTGGTGACAGAAGTGGTTATTTCTTCATTGTTTTTCACAAGTGTTTTTAAAACGTCTTGAGGAGGTGATTTCTTCCTCTTTTTGGTGACAGAAGTGGTTATTACTTCATTGTTTTTCACAAGTGTTTTTAAAACGTCTTGAGGAGGTGATTTCTTCCTCTTTTTTGGTGACAGAAGTGGTTATTTCTTCATTGTTTTTCACCACAAGTGTTTTTAAAACGTCTTGAGGAGGTGATTTCTTCCTCTTTTTTGGTGACAGAAGTGGTTATTTCTTCATTGTTTTTCACCACAAGTGTTTTTAAAACGTCTTGTGGAGGTGATTTCTTCCTCTTTTTGGTGACAGAAGTGGTTATTACTTCATTGTTTTTCACAAGTGTTTTTAAAACGTCTTGAGGAGGTGATTTCTTCCTCTTTTTTTGGTGACAGAAGTGGTTATTTCTTCATTGTTTTTCACCACAAGTGTTTTTAAAACGTCTTGAGGAGGTGATTTCTTCCTCTTTTTTGGTGACAGAAGTGGTTATTTCTTCATTGTTTTTCACCACAAGTGTTTTTAAAACGTCTTGAGGAGGTGATTTCTTCCTCTTTTTTGGTGACAGAAGTGGTTATTTCTTCATTGTTTTTCACCACAAGTGTTTTTAAAACGTCTTGAGGAGGTGATTTCTTCCTCTTTTTGGTGACAGAAGTGGTTATTACTTCATTGTTTTTCACAAGTGTTTTTAAAACGTCTTGAGGAGGTGATTTCTTCCTCTTTTTTGGTGACAGAAGTGGTTATTTCTTCATTGTTTTTCACCACAAGTGTTTTTAAAACGTCTTGAGGAGGTGATTTCTTCCTCTTTTTTGGTGACAGAAGTGGTTATTTCTTCATTGTTTTTCACCACAAGTGTTTTTAAAACGTCTTGAGGAGGTGATTTCTTCCTCTTTTTTGGTGACAGAAGTGGTTATTTCTTCATTGTTTTTCACCACAAGTGTTTTTAAAACGTCTTGAGGAGGTGATTTCTTCCTCTTTTTGGTGACAGAAGTGGTTATTCCAGTGTGGCGACATCGCGTTGTTATATAATTGGCTATTCTGTCCTGTGTCTTCTGTCACATTTATGGCCACATCCGTCCCTTTGATCTGAGGGCTATAAATAGAAATTTGTCCAACGTCACAACTCTTCCCATCATGCATGCTAATTCACCGTGTCGACATTTAAATATTATAACTGCAAAATTGTTTCATCATTCTTAACCTTTTACTGCCCCCAGCCGCGCGGTATCGAAGTACAGTATTCGCTTCTTGTTTTTTTTAACATTGTTGCCACGTGTTCACTCCCTGACGGATAAATTCACTTATTTTCGTTGGCAGTTTCGGGTTAACCTTGGTGTTTATTTGTTTTTTTAATCTCACGACGGATCTTCTTTAACAAAATAAAACTACACTAATCTAATATCATGACAAAGTACGTGCTCTGCTTGCGCGTTACCTTTCCAACGTTACATATTTATCAGGACCCTCCGTGTTAACAGGCTCTGACGAATCAGCAAAACCGTTTGTAAGTCGCGGTTTACGTGATCCTCATCGTCAACGACGATAACTGCAGAGTCTGTTCAAAGAGCCGAGATCGGTTTTCGTGAAACGTCCTTTCTCAGAATATGGCGCCCAAGTTCATGAACGTGATGACAAATTTACACAAAGAATATTCAGCAGCCACACCGGCCAGACTGAAGCTCATCGACTCGTACCTGGCGTACGTGGTTCTCACGGGAGTCATTCAGTTCGTGTACTGCTGTCTGGTCGGAACCTTCCCGTTCAACTCGTTCCTCTCGGGATTCATTTCCTGCGTCGGTTGTTTCGTGCTTGCTGGTGAGGCTCGTGATCCCCGTCGTGCCTTGGGTTCGGTGTGTTATTCTACACTGGAATCGATGTGTGCTCGGTGTTGTGCTATTTCCAGGGGTTATAATAATAATTATTGTTTTGATGACCGGACCGTTGCATTTTTTTCAACCAAGACATCTTGTTTTGTATTGAACGGTGTTCGATGGTTGTATTTTGGCGGAACGGGAGGAGGTCAATGTTTATGAACTAAATCCCTGCATGAAACACCTCAGGTACACACACACACACACACACACACACACACACACACACACACACACACACACACACACACACACACACACACACACACACACACACAGACACACACAGACACACACAGACACACACAGACACACACAGACACACACAGACACACACAGACACACACAGACACACACACACAGACACACACACACACAGACACACACACACACACAGACACACAGACACACACATACACACACACACACACACACACACAGACACACACACACACAGACACACACAGACACACACACACACACAGACACACACACACACACACACACAGACACAGACACACACAGACACACACACACACAGACACACACACACACAGACACACAGACACACACACACACAGACACACACACACACAGACACACAGACACACACACAGACACACAGACACACACACAGACACAGACACACACACACACAGACACAGACACACAGACACACACACACACACACACACACACACACACACACACACACACACACACACACACACACACACACACACACACACACACACACACACAGACTCAGACACACACAGACACACACACAGACACACACACAGACACACACACACACTCACACACACACACACAGACACACACACAGACACACACACATACAGACACACACACACACACACACACAGACACAGACACAGACACAGACACACACACAGACACACACACAGACACACACACAGACACACACACAGACACACACACAGACACACACACAGACACACAGACACACACACACACAGACACACACAGACACAGACACACAGACACACAGACACACAGACACACACACTCCTCACTGTACTGTCCTATGTAAATGTACTGTCCTGTGTGTACCGTTCTGTCCTTTATGTACCGCACTGTACTGTGTAAATGTACTGTCCTGTGTGTACCGCACTGTCCTGTGTGTACCGTATTGTCCTGTGTGTACCGTATTGTGTGTGCTATTTTCTGTCCTGTGTAAATGTACTGTACTGTGTAAATGTACTGTCCTGTGTGTACCGCACTGTCCTGTGTGTACCGTATTGTCCTGTGTGTACCGTATTGTGTGTGCTATTTTCTGTCCTGTGTAAATGTACTGTACTGTGTGTTCCGTACTGTCCTGTGTGTTCCGTACTGTCCTTTGTGTAAATGTACTGTCCTGTGTGCACCGCACTGTCCTGTGTGTACCGTATTGTCCTGTGTGTACCGTATTATGTGTGCTATTTTCTGTCCTGTGTAAATGTACTGTACTGTGTAAATGTACTGTCCTGTGTGCACCGCACTGTCCTGTGTGTACCGTATTGTCCTGTGTGTACCGTATTGTGTGTGCTATTTTCTGTCCTGTGTAAATGTACTGTCCTGTGTGTTCCGTACTGTCCTTTGTGTAAATGTACTGTCCTGTGTGTACTGTCCTGTGTGCACCGCAGTGTCCTGTGTGTACCGTATTGTGTGTGCTATTTTCTGTCCTGTGTGCACCGTATTGTCCTGTGTGTACCGTATTGTGTGTACTATTTTCTGTCCTGTGTGCACCGTATTGTGTGTGCTATTTTCTGTCCTGTGTGCACCGTATTGTGTGTGCTATTTTCTGTCCTGTGTGCACCGTATTGTGTGTGCTATTTTCTGTCCTGTGTGCACCGCACTGTCCTGTGTGTACCGTATTGTGTGTACTATTTTCTGTGCGGTGCATTGTCGTTCTGCTACGTTTCCATCATCGGTGTTCCATATGTGTTGTTACCCACATGGTTTTTGCCCTCCGCCCCGGCCAACCAAATTGAATTTATTTAATTGATTTTATTCATGTACAGTATTTCTAAAGTAGACTGTAAGTAGAGTGTACCAGGTGCGGTGGGACGCAAGAAGCACGCCGGCCACCATCAACTCCGCTTTATTGCGCGACCAGAAGCACACTCTTCCCACCCCTAGCGGGCGAGGCATGATATACGAAAACCCAATCACGTGACACAGCACACTCCTCCCCTCGTAAAATGACCCGTCACATAACGAACGGATAATCACAACATGACCATCGGAAACCCATCAACACTCATAATCCTCCAAGTACCGCGGCCGCACCCTGACCCGCCTCGGACGGGCAGCGCCACCAGACAGCCCAGGCTCAGACCCCTCCCGGCCTGGTCGAGGTGACACCCTCGCCGGACTCGCACTTTCCGCAACACCAGCTATCCCCGACTGCCCAGCCTGCCCAGACGTCCCCGGGTAGGACGGCATCAGGCGAAGCCCCCCTCGGCGCTGGCCCAGCCAGCCCCGGCGATACAACGTCAGGTGCCGGCGACACTACCGGTGGGGGTCCCGCATCGTTCAGCTCGGGGAGGAGTGGGGGGGGGGTGACGCTGAACAGCGATCATGCATCTGGTCCACGTGCCGCTTCCACACATCCCCACCATCAGTCCGCACCATGCAATTCGCCGGCACCAGCACCACAGAGACCACCGCCGGCACCCATTTGGAACCGTGGAAATAATCGCGCACCATTACCCGCTGCCCCACCTCGAAGCTGCGCAGCCGCGTCGGACGCGACATCGCCCCACTCCCCGACCCTCCAGGTCGTAGCAAATCCAGCCTGGACCGCAAAGCCCGTCCATAGAGACGAATGGCCGGCGAATCACCTGTGACAGGATGAACTGCGTTCCTGTAATGGAGCAAAAAGACATCGACCACCGCCTGCACAGGTGCAACACCCCCCCTGCGCAAAGCCCGCTTCAACATCTTGACAAACGACTCAGCTTGGCCATTCGTCTCAGGATGATACGGTGCGGACCTTAGATGTCGAATACCATTCTGGCGCATAAACTCATCAAATACACCCGCGATGAACTGCGGACCATTATCAGAGACCAGGATCTCCGGCAACCCTTTATTAGCAAAGATCGTCCGCAGCTTCTCTACTGTAATGTTTGCTGAAGTATGCTGCATTACTACAACCTCCGGCCATTTAGAGAATGCATCAATCACAATCAAAAACATCTTGCCATTAACCGGTCCCGCAAAATCTACATGGACCCTCTGCCAAGCTCGGTCTGGCACAGGCCAGAGACCCGAAGCTCGACGCGGGTTATCAGCATCTGTCTGGCACGTGGCGCAACGCTTAACCAACTGCTCAATGTCTTTGTCCAACCCCGGCCACCACAACAGGCTACGAGCACGACTCTTGGTCTTCACGATGCCAAGGTGACTGACATGCAGTTCTTCCAAACACCGCTGCCTGAACCTCGGTGGAATCACGGTCCTCATTCCCCACATTACGCACCGTTGGACCAACGACAGCTCCGCTGCGCGTGACGTGAAAGGTTGAAATGCCGGTGTCGAAGGCAGATCGCTCCAATTCCCCGTAGAAATCGCCTGGACGACACGGGCAAGCACCGGATCACGAGCCGATTCCACCGCGACCTGTCTGGCCGTGACCGGCCCGCTTTGGGCCTGGTCCAGCGCGAACACATCGACCCGGTCGCCCAACTCAGACGCAGCTGGACCCTCCGCACACGGTAAGCGTGAGAGCCCGTCGCAGTTAGCATGCTTCTCGGTGCTTCGGAACTGAATATCGTAATCGTAAGCACCCAGAAACAGACACCACCGCTGTATTCGCGCGGCTGCTACCACCGGCACCCCGCGTTCGGGTCTCAGGATGAATTGAAGCGGTTTGTGATCCGTCTGTAAAGTGAAATGCCGCCCCAGCAGATATTGATGAAACCTCCGCACACCCCAGACGAGGCTGAGAGCTTCACGCTCAATCTGGGCATATCCGCGCTCTGCTGTGGACAGGGTCCGGGATGCAAAACAAACAGGCCGCTCGGAACCATCGTCCATCCTGTGGGAGAGCACTGCCACGATGCCATATGCAGAGCTGTGGCATGCCAATAGGAGCGGACGCGCAGGCTCGTAGTGCACGAGGACCGTATCCTCTGTGAGCAGCTGCTTGACGCGGTCGAACGACGCCTGGTGTGCAGGCCCCTAAGCCCAGCGCTCGTCCTTCTTGAGCAACCGCGTTAACGGTGCAAGTTGTGAGCTGAGCCCGCACACGAACCTTTGGTAATACTGGGCCATGCCAATGAACGAGCGCAGCTGCGTCTTGTCGCGAGGCGGTGGCATGCGCTGAATCACCTCCACCTTCCGAGGACCTTTCAACAGCCCCTCCGGCGTGATGATGTGCCCGAGGTATTCCAAGCGCTGCTTGAAGAACGCGCACTTGTCCCTGTTTAAGCGCAGGCCGCACGCTTCTAGCTTTGTCAGCACTCGGGCAATGTTCGCAAGATGCTTGTCCGCCGTTCTCCCCGCAATGAGCACATCGTCCAGGTAGGTCTGAGCGGGCAGGCCAATGCAAACCTGATCCATAGCTTTCTGCCACAAAGCTGGGGCTGAAGCAATCCCAAAACAGAGTCGGGTATATCGATAGAGTCCTTGACACGTGTTGATTGTTAAAAGCTCGCTACTCCCGGGATCCATCGGCAGGTGAAAATATGCATCACGCAGGTCTAGCTTCGTGAAGTATTGACTCCCCGCCAATCGCGCATATATCTCATCGATTGACGGCAGTGGATATTGCTCCACACTGAGCCCCGGATTAACCGTGGATTTGAAGTCCCCGCACAATCGGACGTCTCCATTCCGTTTCAGCACCGTGACAACCGGGGTGGCCCAATCTGAGCACGACACCCGTTCGATCACTCCACAGGCCTCCAGCCTATCCAGTTCACCCTTGACCTTGTCCCGCAGGGCATACGGCACCGGACGCGGTTTACAAAACCGAGGAACCACCCCCTCCTTCAAGAAGAGTTTCGCCTCCATGCCCTTGAGTTTTCCAAGGTCGTCGCTAAACGACCCTTGATGTCTTTGAAGAATCTCCTCCAACTGATCCTCCCACTGGCTCGGCACGGGTTGCACAAGGTTAACTGCGGCCCAGTCTAGCCTGATGCGGGTCATCCAATCTCGGCCGAGGAGAGACGGCCCCCTCCCCCGTACGACGTACACCCGAAGCGTGGCGACCTGGCCTTGGTACCGCACAGACACGTCTGCCATCCCGACTGGCGTTATCTTCTCGCGGGTGTACGTGAACAGCGTGAGGTTTGACCTGATAAGCTTCAAGCCGTTGAGTCTACGCGCGGTCTGTTCGCCGATGAGCGACACCGCTGCTCCCGTATCGACCTGGAACGTGATCGGCGTTTCGTTTACTTCGACTTCCACCGTCATCGGGCGCGCCGTCGCTGGGCCAATTGAAAACAGGCTCAACAACGGCCGCTGGTTCCGCCCCGAGTCGCCTCGCACATCGCCGTCCACGACTTTAACGGTGGCCGACGCCCCACGGCACACACGTGCCAAATGACCCACCTTGTGACAATTCAAACACACGTTGCCTTTATACGGGCATGCACGGCGCAGGTGTCGACCTCCACATCCCAAGCATGTCCGCGGGGTCACCTCTCCGCACGCGCGGCCACGTGGTGACGTCCGACCCGCATCGAAGGTCGTGCGCGCGTCCTGGGGTGCTCGCGACCCCGCGTGGCCAGTGATGGCTCGAACATCCCCGCGAGTCTGCTCGACGGCTGTAGCCGTGCTGACCGCCGAGTCGAATGTAATGACTTCATCCTTCAGCCGTAAAACCGCTGAAACCATTTTCGCATCTTGTAAACCAGCAATAAAACGATGTCTGAGCCGAGCTGACCGCTCCCCCGCCGGGAACTTGCAGGCCACGGAAGAATGCTTAATCCGCGCCACAAAATCAGCGACGTGTTCCTCTGCCCCTTTCGAGAGGCGATCAAACTGGAATCGAGCGAGCTGCAACGACTTCTCCGGCGCCATGTGTGCTTTCATTTTCTCCACAATGTCCCGAAACGCCAGCCCGTCATCCCGGGGCCTGTTCGGTGCCACTAAATCACCCAGCAGCCGATAATGCTCCGGCGAAAGCGAAGCGAGCAAGATCGACTTTTGCTTGCTCTCGTCGACCACATCGTTCGCGTGGAAATAGCATTCCAATTGCTCCGAAAACAATTCGAAGTCGTCCCCATCGAAAACGGGCATAAGTCTGTATTCAACCATCCTCATCAGCCAACTAGAGTGTACCAGGTGCGGTGGGACGCAAGAAGCACGCCGGCCACCATCAACTCCGCTTTATTGCGCGACCAGAAGCACACTCTTCCCACCCCTAGCGGGCGAGGCATGATATACGAAAACCCAATCACGTGACACAGCACAGTAAGCACTCATTGTTTCGGTGCTGCGTTTGACAAAGAAAGGAAAGACGACTCAAGCTGTAGGGAAGATGTTGGTCATGTTAATTTGGGAACCATTTGAATAATTTCAAACTATATAAAGGTAGTTGACGTGAGTTGAGTAGGAGATCATGGTTTTAATAAGTTTATTACAGTTCAATGAAGTAGTTTCTGATTGGGTGGAGGAGGGAAGTTCATTGGATGCAGTACATCGAGGCTTCCGTAAGGTACCACATTGGAGGCTGTTAGCGAAGGTGAGTGGCCGGTTGGGGAATGACCTGGATTGGAAACCGGTTTTATGACAGGAGGCAAAGCGTGACTGTCAGTGCAATGATGCTTGGTTGGCAGGATCTCAGTAATGAGGGTACCTCAAGGATCAGTTATAAGGCTTATTATTCATAATTTACCTCAATGATTTGGATAGTGGGGTTAAGAATCGGCTCTCAAAATTTGCAGATGACCTAAAGTTTGGATGTAAGGTAGATAACAGAGATGGGGATGATCATATTCAGGAAAGTCTCGTTACTTGTATTGATTGGACGATGCAGTTTGAAATAAACAAATGTAAGGTGATTGGGATGGGTAAGAATAATGAAAATGGGGATTACATGATGCAAGTAGCTATCATGGAGTGTGTCACACAGGAGAAGGATCTGGGGGGGGGGGGGTGGTACTAGATGCTGGTGGGTTAAACAGACAGCACAGTGGCGAACAGCTATGGGTAAAGCCAATGTTAGTGTTTTATGTTATACTTGTCGGGGGATAAATTCTAAATCATGACAGGTGGATGTTAACGATGTTCTGCAATTATGGGAGGTCTCGTCTCGAATGTTGTGATCAGTTTAGGTCACCACATGAAGGACATAGCTGCTGTAGAGGGCTACGAGATTGATTCCGGGCCGAGCTCGAACTAAGCTATGACGAACAGCTAACGGAGACAGACATAAGAAAGGAGGTTATTATGGGGATGTTTAAGATACTGAAGGGTGTTGAAGCAATAAGTGCAGAAGCTATCTTCTGCAGAATTGACTGATATGACCAGCAGCCACAATGTGATCGTAAAGAAGAGGAGAGTTCAGACGGTGTTGAGGTCGGGGTGTTTCAGTGAGAGAGTACTTGATGCTTGGTACGGTCTCCCTGGAAAGGTAGTGGCAGCAGGAATAGTGGATAGGTTTAAATTGGAATTGACTCAGTACCTAAAAGTATTGGAGACAGAGGGGTACAGGGATATTTTGCAGGACTTGGAGGTTGCTTATGTGAGGATATGGTTATCTGATCTGGTATTGGTGCTGCGCAGGCTTGATGGGGTGAATGGCCACCTCCAGTGCCAAAGTTCCCTCTTCCTGTTAAAAAGGAGACAACATCCTCCAGTTTGAAAATAGTGCATTTTCTGCTACAACCTTTGTACTTTTAGGAAAAAAATAAAATAAAACTATCTGTGAGAATAGATATTTTAAAATAAAAATGTTAGCACCCAAACCACCGTCATTGAACCAGAAACTTCCCTTGCACGAAGCACACACAACATCTGAAACAAATATCCTCTATGTGGTGTGATGCACTGCAATTTAGCGAAAAAGATCTCTCATTGCACAGCAATGTCCTTAGTATAAACTTTCGTTTACAGAATGTCACATATGGACACTTTGTGTATGATATACTGTGTACATGTATTGGAAGCTGCATAAAACATGCATCGACGATCACTCACCAGAACGGACGATAACCACCACAACCCCCTCAACCCCCAATGTCATCAACACAACCAATTCCCAATTTCCAGGCATAACTGATACATTTATTTGTTTTCTGTTCGACAATGATGATGATGATGATGATGATATTCCATGCAATCAAAATATTCCTGTCGAATGAGGCCTCGGCTAGTATGGTGAAAGGGGGGAAAACTACTCTCTCCGCACTCTACAGTTTGTTTGTTTTCTTTTCAAGAGAGGAATTTTTCACGGAACGCTTCCAGTCCACTTTTGTGCGTACATGTGAAGAACATTTCAATGCATATAACCTGCTAAATCAATGTAGTTTATTTTGGTGCATTTCTAGCTTCCACAATTCTGAGAATAATCTCCCCTTTTCAGTAGTTTCCTATTACTATTATTAGCAGGGACCTGTGGAAAATCCACACAATGTGAAATGTGACCTCAAGTCCTCAACTCCCTCACTTCTCAACCTCCCCCTCCCAAACCTAAGGTTTCAATCATCTCCCCCACTCCAAGCTTTCAAACCCCCTCCCCAACCACAACTCCTAAATCCCACCTCCCAACTCTCTGTAGCCTCCCTCCCCTCCCTCCTCATGCTCATAAAAGCAAAAGAGCACTCTCACATTGATCATTGCATATTTCTTCATTACTTCATCGAAACAATGGAATATTTAACTCTTTGCCCTCCCCTATCCACCCCACTATCATGCCATCACTGATTTCACCGAAACAGCAACCACATGGCTCCTTCATGTTATGGCTCATCACAATCACCTGTCCAACTCACAATTCTGCAATATATATATATATATATATATATATATATATATATATATATATATATATATATATATATATGTGGAAACCCTGTGGAATTGTAACTCTTGTAGCCATGAGCTGCCTCATTGTGCCACCAAACAAAATTAAACCAATTATCTTCTTCCTGATGCACATATACACATCATGAAAAGTAAATAATGACGGGTGTTTTCTTTCACAATCTCGTGAAATTCCGTCGTCTTGCAATTCTTCTGTAAAAATAACTTCAAATATACCAAAAAAGCAAGGATGTGCAGAGCCTCGACGGTAGGCCTTGCTCAAGAGAATGCCACATAGGTATTTGGGTGGTGTATAGGCAACAGACCACTGCCTCGATTGCTCCTGAAAATATAATAAATAAAAACCTGGGTTTGAAGCAAAAACATACCCACTGCCTAATGTACGTATATAATACATCATGGTAATAGAGTTTGAATAGATTCCAATTGTACTGGGCCATAGGCTGGCACCATGCCAAGTGTTGGCTTCACGGTTGAGGTGGCTGGCTTAAGATCTTAGGGTCTTGAGTTTGAGCCCTTGTCATGCCGTTGAAATAACTCCAGGTGGGTTGACTCAGCCTGTCATCCTTGCGATGTGTGCAAAATGAGTACCAGCTTACTGGGTTAATGAGCCATTTAAGTATCCTGCGTCAGAGTGGAAACCCATCCAGCATGGTACTCCTTGGCCAATGAAACTTCCTCGGCAGCCCGATGCACCTCACGGCGTGAAAGAAACGGTTATTTTAAGCTGACACCAGAGGCCTGAAGCTTGAGGACTGAAGGCTGAGGCGTATACATACTGTGGTCTTCACAAGGCCCGTGGTACCTATCGGTTCCAACCTTTCAATATTTGACAATCCTTTTCACAGTTGCTTTGGTTGTTTTACAATTAAGGGAAAACTTATAGGAGGTACATGGAGATTGTGAATCTGACAGCTCCAAAGATGTGTTTGGGTTCACATAGCATCTACGTGGAGTCTGTATGATTTTTTTCAGGTTGCAGTTGTGGGCGGAGTCAGGCCAGCTGTCCAACCAATGGGTGGAAAGGAGCATTATACCTGGACGGAGGGATGAACAAGTGCATCATGGAGTATGACTGTACTCCATATGTAGGGATGGCATGGGAATTATATAGATTTATTTATTTCCTCACACTGAAACGCTCATTTCTGTTTTCATGAGCTGAAATGTATTGAGATGTTCGATAAGGAAATGTAGAGCATTCTTTAGATCGAAGTCCTTTCTTCAATGGCTTATAAATCGGTCTATCCAGGTGAAATCAGCAAATGTTGAGGAACCTCCAAGGACGATCATGTGTTACCTGGATCCAATTCATTAAAAATCCCAGTTTCAGCATCCAATTTGTAATATTTTGGAAGTCGAAGCTCCAGAGGTGGGTGATGCAACAATATATATATATATATATATATATATATATATATATATATATATATATATATATATATATATATATATATATATAATCACGAATTGTGGCACCTGCTCTCCTTGTTTTCTTTCACAGCATAAGTGTGAAACAAGCGTTTTGCTTTTTAACAGGCTGAATGTGTCTACGTAATATTATGCAGTGATTCCTTTGTTTATTTTTGTTCCACATTTAGCTCTCATTACTTCTTGCCACCTGTCGCGGATGTGTTTTGTGTAGTACTTCGTGCACCGTGATAGCGTATTCCTTTCTCGTCACTGAACCCATTCTTATCTCCTTTTGTCTCTAGCGTGCCTGAGGATTCAAGTCAACCCACAAAACAAAAATGACTTTGTGAACATTTCTCCAGAGAGAGCCTTCGCAGACTTCCTCTTTGCTCACATCATTCTCCACCTTGTTGTCATCAATTTCATTGGCTAAGCTGTAGCCCGTGTAATAACAGATGGTAAGCTAATTAATGATTATTCGAGGGATATTTTCCCACTCTGGATCAATCGATTTGTATTGTGAAAAGCAAGCCACCTTGGGAAATGGTTGTGTGTGATAGCTGCTGGGTCATTCCTTGTCAAATCAACAAATGCCTCCAGGTCGACCAACTCAGATTTTCATGATTTTTTTTGTGTGGGTTGGACAAATATTGAACAGAAAAAATGTCAAATATTAGTTCTGTATTCCAAGGAGTTTTTGAGATATGACCCCTAGAGCGTGTCAAGGTTGGTTGAAGAAAAACGACCCTCTAATTATCCTTCAATTTCAGCAACCCATTTCTTGGCATCTGTTTGAGATAAAGCAATGAAATTTTTTTTCCTAATGCAACTTTTATGGTATTCTAAAGAAAAAATGAAGCCGGATACATTGCAGAAAAAATGAGGCCTGCAGCCACCCTCAAAAATGGTAAAAATCAAAATAGCATGACTGAAACGGGCAAATTTGACCCATGTTAAAGTACCTTTCATTTATTGTCACCCATGTAATTTTTGTGTGAAAATTATACGAAAATGTCTACCAAAATATGAATCACCAGGTGTCTACTGC
This sequence comes from Eptatretus burgeri, assembly GCF_056783735.1. Lineage (NCBI taxonomy): Eukaryota > Metazoa > Chordata > Myxini > Myxiniformes > Myxinidae > Eptatretus > Eptatretus burgeri. The sequence goes on from NC_140969.1 coordinate 64,930,377, forward strand.
ATTAATTTTTTTATTTTAGGCCCTTTCAAAAAGGGAAAAATATGAAATTTCATTATTTTCAGGTCAAAAAACTCACATGTGGCCTACCTTCAAAATATACGTGCTTGGTATCAAATGAAAGCTCCTTTCATGTACTGTACCAAATCTCATTAGTTTTATTTAGTGTACCAAATATGTGATGTAAATTTCATAACTGTACCAAATCTCATTAGTTTTATATAGTGTAGTAGATTGTAGAAAAATCGTGCAAATTATGATACAAGCATCAAATTTGGCATTGCTGATCAAATCTGCCTGATTGGCCATTTGAAAATCCAAATTTTGAAAAAAAAATAAAAAAAACATTTGAGGTTACAGCTGGCTGAAATTCTTGAAGTGCAAGTGAACATCCCAGACAGAGAACCAAGGGGAGATGCAGTTGTCATTGATGGCTCAGCACTTATCAATGCCCTACCTCCACACACTTCAAAGATATTTGATGACGATGCTAAAGAAGACATCATCCCAAAGGTGGAATCCTATGGTGCCAGGTACGAGAGGGTGGACGTAGTGTTTGATGTGTACAAGAAGTCAAGTCTGAAGTCCGAGGCAAGGTCGAAAAGGGGGCAAGGAATCAGAAGAAGAGTGACAGGAACCAGTAAGACCCCAAGTAACTGGAGAAGCTTTTGTCAAGATGACAGCAACAAGACCGAGCTGTTTCACTTCCTTGCGGAAAAGATGTGTGAAGCACAAACGACAAGCACAGTCATTGTCACAAAAGGAGAAGATGCCATTAGCAACACAAGGAAGTCACTGCATGCTGTGTCTCCGTGTTGTCATGAAGAAGCTGACACTCGAATATTTATACACGCCAAGGATGCAACGACGGATGGTAGCAAGTCCATTATCATTAAAGCTAATGACACGGACGTACTAGTCATAGCAATATCTCTACTGCCATCTTTACAGGAACTAGGACTTGAGAACATGTGGATTGCCTTTGGCCAAGGAGCCAAGGCGCGATGGATTCCAGTCCATGAGGTAGTTTTTGCAATAGGGCCTGAGAAAGCTAGAGGGATCCCATACTTCCATGCATTCACTGGATGTGACGTCGTGTCTGCCTTCCACGGTAAAGGGAAGAAAACTGCATGGCAGACTTGGAACGTCTTTGATGATGTTTCTGAAACATTCACCAATCTCAGCCAGCATCCAACATTGATTCGTGATTGACATTTTTTAATTTTATTTTTTTTCAAATTTTTCAAAATTTGGATTTTCAAATGGTCAATCAGACAGATTTGATTAGAATCCCCTGGAGAACAAATGTGCCAAATTTGATGCTTGTATCATCATTTGCATGATTCCTCTCAAAAATTGCTGTTATCTGCCCCACTCATCGCAATCCTTCATGTTCTACCAACCCCATCAATAAAGCCCCAAAACGAATTTGACTCATTGGCAGTCATTTGTGAGCTGTTAAGTCAATTAATTTCTGTCCCACTTAAATAAAAATTTTCAGGCATTAAATACCAAAATATCAATGCACAAACCAATTCTCACATGTCTATTAAGGTGATTTTTTTTTTTCATTGCACATCTCCAACATGGTGAATAATTGACCCATCTGCAAGTACCCGGTAATGCTGAGTAAAATACACTTCCAGAGGAAATGGTTTTGTTTGTTTGCTTAAATATTTAAAAACTTTTAACATTGAACAATAATGTGTTTCACCTTTAAGCATAAATAATTAAAGTACTAGAGTCTTTAATCTGAAGCTAACTCAGGATCTATTTTTAGCATAGCCTAGTTCTAGGGATGGCTTATTTTTAAACTTGGGGTGGTGTGCAAAAGTTTCTGAAAGTTGTAATTTGGAAGCACACTTACAAGATGGACCTGGTCTGCAGAAAACAATTAAAAACTTGACCTGTTGGTTCTATTCTTCAAGAAGAAACAGAATGCCATAAAACAACCTATTGCAGGTAAGGTATTTATAGTTATTACTAATACAATAATTGCATACAAAGGGCAATTTTCAAATGCATGTCTGATTCTTTCTAAATTATACTGTCTTTATTTTATGAATCAGTAGTTGAGCTAATGTGTGCATTACTTTGATGTCATTGGATTCTAAACAAAACTTGCACAATATTATCAGTGCCTGAATAACTTCAGTAATATGTGATTTATTGGTCATTTGAAGGGATCAACTTTGAAGCTTTCAAGTGGAAATTAACAGTTATTTTGACTAATGGCCTGGCCACACTGACATTGCATTGGGTTGCGCTGCGTTTTTTGTAAGGTGTTTTGTACTCTGTGGTATAGATTTAACACACTGGTGTTGTTTAGCTTTATTGATGGGGTTGGTAGGACATGAAGGATTGCTATAAAACTAATGAGATTTGGTGCAGTTATCGACTATATAAATGGCAGTCCTTCTGTCTGTCTGTCTGTCTGTCTGTCTGTTTGTTTGTAACCAATAAGCTCCTAGACCAGTGAACCGATTTTGATGAAACTTTACACACATATAGACATAACATTCAGCTCCAGGATGCGCTAAGTGGCTTTCCATAAAAATGAAAAAATATATATTTTTAAACTAAATTCCCATTTAAAAAAAAGGCTTTTGAATAGTGCGCCGGCGTATTAATCGTAACAAAAGGTTTCATGGTTAAAAACGCTAGGGTTTTTTGAAAGACAAAATGTTCGTATTCGTTGACTTTTTTAAACATACACATTCTCCTCCTGTTATTTGAATTCTCAAACTGCATGTGCATGGCAACAGCTAACTGCTGTTAGATCTGCTCATGAAAGAGCCAGGCAAGCGGAGTCAGCTGCAGAGAGACAGACAGACAGAGACAGACAGAGACAGACAGTGAGACAGTCGCCTAACTGCAAATAGAGCGTCACACCGACGGGCGAGGAAGCACAAAACTCACGTTCCAGCTTTCTAGGTCCGGGTTTTGGCAGGACATCAAGGACAGTTGCCACTGCTGCTAGAAACATTGAGTGGCTCAAGGCCACCTTCAACTATGACCTCTCTGAGGATTATGGCAGCATAAAGCCTTCCTTCCATAAATCTGAGGAATAAAAGAAGCCTTCCTAATTTTCTCCATACAACTACTGCCTCAGTCTAACTAGCGTGAGGAGAATAGGGCAAATTTCCCGGGTATTACCGGGTACTTCAGCTAATAGTACATGAAAGGAGCTTTCATTTGATACCAAGCATGTATATTTTGAAGGTAGGCCGCATGTGATTTTTTTTTTGACCTGAAAATCATGAAATTTCATATTTTTTCCCTTTTTGAAAAGGCCTAAAATAAAAAAAATTAATGCAGTAGACACCTGGTGATTCATATTTTGGTAGACATTTTCGTATATTTTTTACACAAAAAATTACATGGGTGACAATAAATGAAAGGTACTTTAACATGGGTCAAAGTTGCCCGTTTCAGTCGTGCTATTTTGATTTTTACCATTTTTGAGGGTGGCCTGCAGGCCTCATTTTTTCTGCAATGTATCCGGCTTTATTTTTTCTTTAGAATACCATAAAAGTTGCATTAGGAAAAAAAAATTCATTGCTTTATCTCAAACAGATGCCAAGAAATGGGTTGCTGAAATTGAAGGATAATTAGAGGGTCGTTTTTCTTCAACCAACCTTGACACGCTCTAGGGGTCATATCTCAAAAACTCCTTGGAATACAGAACTAAATTTGACATTTTTTCTGTTCAATATTTGTCCAACCCACACAAAAAAAATCATGAAAATCTGAGATGGTCGACCTGGAACTTTTCTGAAAATTTGTTGATTTGACACTGAATGACCGTACTGCCCTATGTTGAATATGGTATCTTGTATCCAAACTCAAATGCAAATTCTCCATGGTGATTCCTTCAAATAGCGACTGTTTGCATATGCTGTTATTGATTGACCGAGTCCAAAGCTTTGGAGAAAACAAAAGCGAGAAAAAGATTTGTGTAACCACTGCAAGTGCTCTGTAGTTACAGTTGGTGTTGTTTTTCAAGCATTCAGCATTGCAGATTACACCAACTGTGTGAGGATGTACCACAAGGTTGATTACTTTCTTCAAATCTGTACAACAGGAGATGCAAACGGACTTTACAGCATGACTTAATAGTGAATTTAAGTATTGTTGGTAATGTTGACTGAACTTGTCAGAATTTTTTTTTTGTCCTTTCAGTCGCAAATTCATTGCAATCGATATTTGTTGTTTTGGCAATTTTTCACAGTGATCAAATAAACACTGTCAGAAACATTGCTGTCTGAAATAAAGTACAGCCATCATTTTAGCTTTAGGTTTGAATTTTGTATTTGAAACTGTTTAAATCCTCATATTTATTTATTATGAATGCACAATGTACTCGTCAATCAAATTAACGGTCTTCCTCCAAATTGTTTTTTTTTATCCCCCGCCGCGTGGCGGAAGGGGGATATTGTTATCACCTGGGTCGTCCGTCCGGCTGGCTGGGCGTCAACATTTATAGCTGTGAGTGCGATAACTCATAAACTGTTCGCTATATTGATTTGAAATTTGGGTCACACATGTACCACCTGAAAAGGAAGAACCCTATTGATTTTGGGCGTGGCCAGATCCAAGATAGCCGACTGGGGCGGCATCAACATTTATAGTTGTGAGTGCGATAACTCATAAACTGTTCGCCATATCGATTTGAAATTTGGGTCACGCATGTACCACCTGAAAAGGAAGAACCCTATTGATTTTTGGCGTGGCCAGATCCAAGATGGCCGACTGGGGCTGTCGTCCGGCTGGCTGGCTGGGCATCAACATTTATAGGTGTGAGTGCGATAACTCATAAACTGTTCGCCATATCGATTTGAAATTTGGGTCACACATGCATCACCTGAAAAGGAAGAACCCTATTGATTTTGGGTGTGGCTGGATCCAAGATGGCCGACTGGGGCGGCCATCTTGAAAAAAATGTTTTTTGCCATATCGATTTGAAATTTGGGTCACACATGTACCACCTGAAAAGGAAGAACCCTATTGATTTTTGGCGTGGCCGGATCCAAGATGGCCGACTGGGGCAGCCATCTTGAAAAAAATGTTTTTTTGTAATAAATAGAAAACCGCTTATCTGATTTCAATTATTTTTCAATGGCGGGGGATTCCCCATCTCTGATGGTGTATTTATTCTATTCAATCAAAGGAATTTGCTGACTGCCGCGATTTGAGGTGGCATTGTGGGGCACAAACAAAGTTACCCCAATGACATTAACGGCTCATTCATATTACACATCAGTGTCCAAAGAGCTCTCCTGGAATGACGCACCTTTACTTTATCTACTTGGGATTTTCAAGCTTCCACCCAGTCCAACGAGATGGGTTTTTGGTCACGGTATAAAAAGGAAATGTCATCATGTTCCCCTAAAGTCATTATTGGCATGGAGTTTTTTTTTTTTTGGTAATTGCCAAGTTCTGAAATGGTGGAAGTGTACATGTCTGTGGCCATCTTTTGTGTTGCTATTTTTCCCCTGGACTCTGCACACAATGCAAAATACTTTCTCTTGAACTTGCTGAAATCTCATGTGAGCATTACAATTTGGCAGGATTATAGCGTTTATGGTCGTAAGGTGTTTTGTTTCGGTCCATACGGGTTTTCGGTGATGATCTGTTACAATGGTAATTCTCGTCAGAATACGAACATTAGATTTTAACTTCAGGACTTGATACTGGTCTTTCGTTAAAATGGCATTCATGGGTACAATTAATATTATTATAACAATTTGGTGTGTGAAGCCCTCACAGCAATGTGTTGTGGTTAGGTTTGAACCAACTTTCTCAAACTAAAAAGCTTCCTTGTTTGAATCAAAGACAATCTGGTTAATATCACTTGCTGCAAGATGGCAAAAGTATGTGCAATTCCATACTCTCTAACCTATAGTTAACTCCAACAAAACTATTTGAACAGATCAAGATGAGTTGTCAATATAGATGAGAACCAATTTGGCTTTATGAGTGGAAGGTCGATGACAGATGCAATCTTTATAGTGAGGCAGATTCATGAGAAGTACTTGGCAAAGAAGAAGTTATACCTTGTGGTTGTACATCTTGAGAAGGTATATGAAAAGGTAGCAAGGGTAGTGGTGGAATGGGCAATACGGAGATAAGGAGTAACAGAGGATTTGGTGAGGATAGTAATGTCAATGTATAAGAGGCCAAGAACATCAGTAAGAACTAGTGGAGGATGTGTACAGAGTCATTTGAAGTGAAAGTAGATTTACATCAGGGATCAATGTTGAGCACCTTGCTTTTTTTACAGGTTTTAGAAGAGCTTATGAAAGAGGTAAGGGTAGGATTCCCATGGAACTATATGTAGATGACCTAGTCCTGACAGCAAAAAACATAGTTGGAAGCAAATAAGTTCTCATAATTGGAAAGAATCGTTGGAGTGTGAGGGCTTGAGGGTGAATCTTGATGAGACTAAACTGATGGTTAATGTTGAAGAAGAAGAAAGGAGGGGGAGTGAGAAATGGCCCTTTGTTACTTTTATTCAAGGAGTAGGAGGGTCAAATTATATTCAGTGTATCTTGCAAAATGTAGTGTCTTTGGAAATGCATTGGAGTTGAGAGACGTTTGGATATCTTGTCTGGCAGTTTCAGATTTAAACAGTGCATGGGTGGAAATCAAGATGCAGACAACAGTTAAGGATTTGAAGTTCAGCTGGAAAAGGCTGAGTTTTTATTACTTGGGAGATATGTTAGATGCAGGTGATGGAGCAGAGTTAGCTGTTACAATTAGGATAAGGGTCGAGTGGAGAGGGTGAAGAGGCATTTTAACACGCACACAAAAATCCCAAGCGAAGTAAAAAGTAGAGTACATTTAGTCTTTATTAGAGTGGTTTTGATGTACGTTAGTTTGACATGGGGGATGAGGGTCGAAGATGAGATAAGAACAGAGAGGACACAGACAAGGATGATGAGTTGGATGTGTGGAGTAAGAGTAAGGGATAAGCAGAGCAGTGTGGACATAAGAAAAGATGCTCAAAACTAATAGTACTGAGGAAGAGTTCAGAAAGAGAAGACCGAAAAGGTGGATTGGGCATGTGGTGAGAAGGTGGGCTGTCAAAGTCACGAGTTTAGTCGTTGAGGGTAAAAGACCAAGAGGTAGACTGAAAAAGACTTGGAAGGATGCAATCAGTAGATATGTAGTAGTTGGGATTAATGGAGGAGAATGCTTTTGATAGGATTAAAGGGAGAGGGGCTATCAGCCTAACATAGGAAAATGGTCATTAAAGTACTACTAGTCGTAGACCTCTAACTTTTAGCTTAAGAAAGGGAGTGTTTTCCCAATTTTTCGTTCACGAAAAAATATTTTCACAAAAAAAATAAGTGACCACTATATTTGTTATTGTTGTCTGTCTGTCTGTCTGTCTGTCTGTCTGTCTGTCTGTCCCGAGCATAGCTCCGTGGGTTTTGATACGATCCTGATAAAATTTTGGTGGGAGGTTTATATCATGATCTAGTTGTTTTCCTGAAAATGGGCATGGTGCGCCCATTATGGGCGGAGCCACACCCAAAAAACGTGTTTTTAGGGGGTAGCCGATTTCAATTTGCATCTTTTCCTAGGGGGTTTGTCGAATCTGGCAGGGGTTTCGGTATTTGGTTTGCCCAATGGCACCTGCATAGCCCCACAGATATCGATTTTTTTTTCATTTTCGTCACGAACTTAGAAAATTGCAAATTGTGTTTTTAGGGGGTAGCCAATTTCAATTTGCATCTTCTCCTAGGGGGTTTGTCGAATTTGGCAGAGGTTTCGGTATTTGGTTAGCCCAATGGCACCTGCATAACCCCACGGAGCTCGATTTTTTTTTTTTTTTTTTTTTTTTTCATTTTCGTCACAAGGTCACGAACTTAGAAAATTGCGATTTTTGACATAAAAATCCATCTTCTTCGAGGGGTTTGTCGAATCTGGCAGGGGTTTTGGTATTTGGTTAGCCCAATGGCACCTGCATAGCCCCACGGAACTCGATTTTTAATTTTCTTCTCAAGGTCACAAGGTCACGAACTTAGAAAATTTCGAATTTTGACATAAAAATCATATGACGACCCAAACTTTGAGAGCTAGGATGACAATATTTTTTATGCATAATCTTGAGGTCATTCCCCACCTAAAGTCTTGAAACCATTTTGCTCTATCTCGAACACCTTGCCTGTGGCACCCCCTCCAAGTTTGTTTTTACGCTGATTTCATCAAAGTATGGATAATCCGAGGAGTGCGAAATGCCATATAGCCTATATGACGTTATATTGTTCCTGGAATGTTCCAGAGGAAGTTTTGCACCAAAGGTCATAATCCTTGACCTTTGAAAATTTGACCTTTGTGAACTTTAAAGGTCAAAGTTGTGGGAATCGAACCGGGTTTTCGACCTTCTTCGACAAACTAACTCCATAAAGCAATAGCATGTATCCTGTTTCCTTATTTTAATATCCACAACATTGTTTTGTGACCTTTAAAGGTTATGCAAAGGTCAAATGTTTTAAGTTGTTGAACGAAACCGGGTTTTCGACATTTTGCAGCTAATAACCTGTCACTCATACCACATCATGTTGATCATTTTTATAACTTGGTCAAACATTATCACATTGTCTCATCCTTGACTTCTGAAACGATCTACATCGTCAAATACCGCTCGTGAACCATCGTCATCTTCAGACTTGTCATCATTTGTGATTGTGATGGCCATTCGTTAGGAAAGCATTGAGCTTATTCTTTTTCGCACATTTTGTCACGCAATTTAACTCAGATTTTAGTGTGTTTAGGAATCTTTTCACCATGACTATTGTGGTCTGTATCTTGGCTTTGAAAACATGTGGACTGCACAAGGGTAATTTCGACGTCTTTTGCACTTTAAATTGTGGTGCACTTTTATATTATTTTGTAATTCAGTTTGCAATGAATAATGAAGTCTATATACAGAAACTGGCAAAATTAATTTGAGAAACTCCTTTGCAGTTTATTTTGGTGTCATTTGTAAGATTGCAATAAAGTAATTAAATGAAAAATATGCCACTGTTTTAAAATTTATTTGGAAAATAAAACTTTCACAAATTTGAACAATGAAATAAACATTTGAACAATAATGAGAAATGAACAACATAGAGCCATCATAAATATATGTGGAAGAACTACGGGCCCAGACTGGGAATAGAACCCAGGTCCTCTGGCAAACCGTACGAGAGCTCTGCCATCTCAGCTATCTGGGTGATCCACTGGATGAGCAATGCAATTCTTTCACACATACATAAGTGCCACTCCCTTTCCCCCACTGCTTGAGTTAGTCGGGCACTCGACCCTCTCGAGAGCAGGCCCTAGCTGCTCCTATGGTTGGCAGCGAGTGCCCCGGAAGCAGTGGGGGAAAGAGGGTGGCACTTGTATATGTGTGGAAGAATTGCGTTGCTCATCTAATGGGTCACCCAGATAGCTGAGATGGCAGAGCACTGGTATGGTTTGTCAGAGGACCTGAGTTTGATTCCCAGTTTGGGCCTGTAATTTTTCTACACATGTTTATGAAATTTACAAAATTTCAAAGTCAAAAGAGCAGGTAGCCTGATTTACTAATGGTTGCATTCCGTTTTAGCCTTCGGAAAACTTCTACCTTTGCAGTCATGGTAAAATGCATTGCCGAACTCCAATGTAACTCGTTTGAAGAAGGGGCATTGCAAATTTAATTCTTGGATGACTTTTGGTGATCAGGCCAAATTTAACACACCACCACCACGACTATTACTATTACTACTACGACTACTTTCCCAGTCTGATTTGTTCTCACCTCTTGGAGTCATCTGGGAAAGTTTTTAGCCCATGTCTTTCACGAACGGAGTCTGCTGACCAGGTTTGATCAACTGAAGGCGATATAAAATTTTAATTTATTCAGAGTGCCAGCGATAACTCGCCTACTCTTTGTGAAAGACACTGTCGGGTATTTGGCATCCATTAACTAATGCTAGCAGATGGGATTCTAGTTTAATGAACATTGGAGGGGACGGCACACTTTGTGATCCAAGGCCCTTGAAACACCGCTCCAACAGTTCGTCTGGCCAAGCAAGAGTCGAGCCTATTCTAGACATATATAATATCCACATTCTGTGTACATATGTAAATGTTACCTTTGCAGTCTGCATCATGCTGTTAACCAAAATTTAGCATGGCTATCTTTTATTTTTGAAATTGACTATAAAGTTACTGGTGCCCACATGGAATTCCAAACAGGGTCGGGAAGGAGGCGGCAAAAATGCAAATGGATGGCATCTTCTGTCATTGAGCTGGCAAGTTGGGAGCAAAAATTCACATTTATTGCCACATTTGATGCAATTTAATGGTGATGAGGTGCTCCATTTGAAACTGTTTGTTCGATATGGAGCTTTTGATGCCAAGGGTCCATAATAAAAAAAAAATGAATTGGTGTCAAAGCCAGCGACCATTTGCAAATAGTAGGATGAAATGTGGATCCATTCACACAAAATTTGACTTATTCGAATGAAATGAGCTGGAACTGAAATTGACTCATCTAGGAAACAACCATGCTTCTTCACAAGGTCTGCAGAATACACGAGATTTTTTTTTTTTAAACAAATATGTTATTGTGCTGAAGTGATCACAAAATAGTCATAAATTCTGATGCAGTAAATATCAAAGAACATGCACAATTATTTAGAAATTATTTTTTATTTAGACATCCAAACAATAATTGTACCACTTGATGCTTAAATCACACACATGTTTCCTGCTATCGATCTTGTACTCGATGATCAACCGGCTTCCTTTAATATAAGACTCACGAAGGAGCTTGTGTATATAATCGCATGCAGGATGATAATGTTGGTTGACGGCAGTGTACTTTTCGCAGTGGAGAGGACAGGCCATAATTCTCATTGCCTGAAAATTACTCGTATAATAGTAGACAATGTATTGTACAAACATTTTAAGGTAGAACCACACTGATACAAATAGATGTTTGAGAGGATCAGCCAGGAACATGTGTGGCGCATCAACGTTTCTATAAAGTGTGATTACTCACCATCTGGGTGCTGTTGTCTTGTGGACGTTCCACTCACTTGTTGATAATGATATAAATAATTTGAATAGATGAAAAACAATATCAAACCATACTGTCAACATTGCCTTCTTTATTTGCACACCAAGCTTTTAACAACAATTCTTAACGCATCTCTAATGTTTCACATGCATCACTTTTTCATTCCCCCAAAGTTTTACATCATTTCAAAGCTTTTTCACAGGAGGCATTGTACTCATGTATAGATTATTTTCAAGTTTTGTATCTCAAAATGTTGAGAGTGGCTTCCTCTTTGACATTAGTACAGTAAAGCATGAATAATGTGCATATGTCCAACCGGATACAGCCTTCGCTGCCCCCCTTCCCCTGTTATAACCCATGACCAGATATTGTGAATCTCATTACAGGAATTTGTGTTCATATAAGCAAATGCTTTTGTATACAAGTTGATGATGAGGATGCTCGTGTGGTTAATCAGTATTTCGATTAAACTTTGCTAAACTAAGCAATTTGTAAGAAATACAGTGGAGGGAAGGGAGATCAATAAAATGTGGTTTTGTATCTTAAATTTTTCATGATTTCCAAAGTAATCTCACATTATTTGCTGTGAAATCAAACAATTGATTTTCATGATTATTATTTATTATTTTTTGCTGATGCTGTGGCAAATTTGTCGAGTTAAAACTAATGACATACTTTTGGTTTCCTTTGTGTTTCAGGTTGATTGTTTCGGGGGACATTCCCTAATTTTATGATGCATTGAGGCAACACACGATGAAATAAAGATAAATAAAGGTCTTTTTTTAATGATTTTTGGCATCTCCAGTGCATAATTTTGAAACAGGGTTCCTTGGTTGTACTCTTTATCCACAGGAAGATTCATAGAAGAGTTGAACAAAAAAGTACGTGGAATGCATATGAACTGACATAATTCTCAGTACCTGCTCACCATTTTGCAATGAAGAACAATGCTTGCCACCAAGGCGAGTGGAACACTGCTGGGTTTTCTTTTTTTTTTGGGGGGTGGGGGTTTGGGGGAATGACATTACAGACATTATATTACATTACAGGAATTTCCCACTTAACCTTTGGATGACCATTTCAACTAAAAATATGACCTGCACCCCATTGGTAGTTTGAAGATTAAGAGAACATTTTGCTATTTATAAAAATAGTGGGGGCAAAAAATTAATGTATTGAATATTCATGAATCTCTACATCTCCTTTCTCATTAAAGGTTTTGATCACAATCCTTCATACCCAAAAGTATTACTGAGCTGGTCGGACTCATGGTTTGTATATTTTTTTGCTTCAATGACCTCATCTCTGACTTCGTGCGAACATTAATTTCTTGGTGATGAGAGGGAATGAGTCCAAAAAGATGTACTACAAGTCTGCTTCAAACTTGACCCAGACTTTTGTTTTTCATCTTAACTAAGCTTGTATTTATATTCCAAAAGTGATACTCGCACTACTTTTCAACAATGTATGCCCCAGCTTTGGATGCACACATGTCTCATCAGAATGGAAGCTTTTGTATGTATTCAGTGAATAATTTTTTTTCACTGTTATGTAGCCAGTACAGGACATCATTCTTCATAAGATTGTAAACTTTTTTTGCATCGTCTTGACAGGATAGTTTCACCATACTGTCCAGTCAATTCTTTAAATTTGAACTCTGTGTACCAGCGGTCACAACAATGGTGCTGCCTTTCTCACTGCAATCAGCAGGACATTTCCTAAGGAGGAATATCCTCATCACCATGGATGCCAACCCATTGGAATTGTCTTTGCTCTTATCCTTTTAAATGCTGACTCTCAAGCAAGGAAGCATCACATATCATTTTCAAAGTCTTTGGTATGACTCGGCTGTGGTTTGAACCACCGACCTCCCAGACTCGGAAGAGACGCTCCAGCCATTACTCCAACAGGTCTGGTCAAACATTGTTCTACAAATTGCAGAAGAGGTGCTCAAATCAATGGAGTTCAACAAACAGCTTGGTTAAATTTTTTTCTGCGAGTGCTGTGTGTGTTTCGTTGGTAAAGGGCCATGTAGGTACCGCTTTTTGGGAAAAGTAAGCAGCATGGTCCAGAGAGACTGTTTCTTGATTTTTATGAAGGGTCTCTTTGCACTAATTTTTTTTTTTTTGGTGGGTGGGAGTTGGGGGTGGGGGGGAGGAGCGAAAACCAGCTCCCTTGCATAAGTGTAATTGCACTTATGCAAGGAAAGTTATGGATGTTTTTATTCTTACCTCCACCACTGAAGGTGAAAAAGGTTGTTTTCACCCCTCTCCGTTTGTCTGTGTGCAAGATATCTCAAAAAGTTGTGGATGGATCCAGATTAAATTTGGTGGGCAGGTTGGGTGCATGACAAGGGCGAACTGATTAGATTTTGGTGAAGATCCGGATCTGGATCCGGCTACTAGAATTTTTAAGTGATTCTTCACCATTGAGAGATTGCGCCAAAAACTATATTATTGCACGATATCTCAAAAAGTTGTCGACGGATCCGGCCGAAACTTGGTGGACACGTTGGGTGTGTGGCAAGGACTAATTGATTGATTCGTTTTTCGTGAAGATCCGAATCCAGATCCTATAATTTAAGTCATTATTCACCATTGATAGGGCTAAACTGATTATATTTATATATATATATATATATATATATATATATATATATATATATATATATATATATATATATATATATATATGTAGCACGATATCTTAAAAGGTTGTGGACGAATTTAGATGATACTTGGTGGACAGATTGGGTGTGTCACAAGGACAAATTGATTCGATTTTGGTGAAGATCCGAATCTGGATAGGATAATTTTTTTTTTAAGTGTTTCTTCACCATTGAGAGATGGGGCCAAAATCAATATCATAGCACAATATCTCAAAAATGTATTGGGCCCGATATGTTCTCACCGATCAGGCATTGCGGTTGCAGAGGTGTGCGCTCTACCCAGTGCCCTTCTCGTATCGATATGTAATAATGATAATGGGACATATATTTCTGTAATAACCTTTCATTTGCATATGATTGCTTTCATATGTTCTGTATAAATGTTGTTATTTTGCTTTCTTTCATCAGTTTGTTTTAAATCTATTTTACAGATCTTTATGATTTATCGAAATTTGACCTTTTTGAAGTTGAAATTATTTTATTTCATTTTTTTTCCTATTAATTTCCTCTGGCCACTTACGACTGACTACCTTTACAGGTTCCATCAATTTATACCACGGCAATGAGCAGCATATCCCCTACCCTCCTAACTTGCTCGGGGGAGGGGGGGGAATTTAGAATGTGGTAGAAGTGCAGTCATATGTGTGATGAGATCCAAGGATTGGAGAGGGGTGGGGATGGGACTGGGTCAGTGCCAGTTTGGCAAATGTCAAAAACTGTATGCCAAATGGCACTTGTAAGGAGAGCTCAGAGATGTATGGATGAGTTCAGGAAGGGAACTTAAATCTAGCGTAACTTGAGTTCTTCAGGACTTGTTAGAACAGGGGCTAATGTAGTAACTTCAACTTGGCGTCTTGCCTTGGGGTAGAGAGTGGGGGGAGGGGTGGGATGTGGGAATCATGGAGTGGAAAGAAATAAAAAATAGGAATGAAGTTACTCTTCACATAACCCTAAGACTCATGGAAAGAAAAAAAACCTTACAATATCAAATACAAGAATGGCAGTGTGCACACAAAGGTGCATATATAGTTTAACAATGGAGGAAACTGATGGATTTTAGAAATCACTCAAGTTCTTTTCACCTTTTATGCCAAACAATAAAAGCTGCCTCTTCGTTAATTAATAAATCTTACTACAATTTGATTAACGCGATCGCCATCCTATTAGCCCCACTAGTCAGCTGGAACATAGAAATGGACGTGTTGGCAAACTTCAGCACCTTTACCTCTCATTCACATGTTAGTAAATCCGCACTGCACAACATGAAAATTTTTTTTCTCTATTTTCGTTTGGTCTATTTATTTACTTGTATACATAAAGTGAACTTCTGTTTGGCCTTTGAAGTGGAATGTTTATGCATTTGCCAATGATTACAGCACCTTGGTAAGAGGGGGTTCCAAAGTGTTATCAAATAGTTTACGTTCCCGGTGATAGTATGCTGAAGAAGTTGTAATTTCAGACGATTGTGGGGTTCGGGTGGAATCTTGATTACTTATGTCTGTTGAAGTTGCTAATCTCAATGCCATTTTGGCATCTACTGCATTTTCACTTTCAAATAACCCCCTCTCCTCCCTCCCTATAGCCTACAGAGGAAGGAAACATGCCTAATCTCTTGTAGCACTGTGCCTGCACTGTGTTGACACATCCTTTACTTACTGCTGTGACTGAGGCCGAGCAGTGATATGTATACATATATACATTTGCCTAACATTACTTGGCTTTCCGTTGTACCTTAAATTGTGCATGAATGGCATCAACCCTAA